>NC_090653.1:203946234-204311234 GCF_040937935.1 Hyperolius riggenbachi | reverse complement strand
AAATTTCAGTCTAGGGCCCACCCAGCCCATAACTCGGAGGCGGAGCACACATACCCAACCCCAAGCATCACTACTAAAAAACGAAACAGCGTTCTTTCACCAAGTCAACAGATTTGAATAGTCACACATTACCTGTAACATAGGTTACTTTTTATCCCCATAACCAAAAAGTGGGCAGAGACAAATACAAATTTCACTGGGAAAAATGCAGCCACTCTTACACCGTTTCTGGTAGAGTTAGGGTATTCAAAATTGCAGTTGGTCACTGGGTGACTGATTAATATTACGAAAAGTAGAGCCTACAAAAGCCAATCAAAATTCACCTATTTTCAAGAGGAATATTTAATTGCAGCCATTCACACAGTGATCTCTTGGGTGCAATACAAGTCATTTTAAGAATGCCTGTCAGAGCTTTTTAAAGGAGAAAACACCCTGTAGTGCCAGATATATGCATCTTCTAACAAGTCATCTACAATAAGTACATTCTAATATCCAGAACACACGGAGGGGGAAGTTTAACATAAAAACAAACATCCCTATAAGCGTCCATATCGAATTTAGCACCATATTGCATATTACTTTGTGTTTATACAAAAAAAAAAAAAAAAAAATTGCAGCTGATATAAATAATGCAATTAATCTGCTGTGTGTACTTCCTGCTTTCATTGAAGCAGACATTGTTAAAAAAAATTTGCTCCTTTCAAATTAGCTTTCTACACGTGTTATTAGACACAAATGAGCAATTAGACAGGCTAAACTCTACATACATAGTGCATTTCTCTACATTTTCCTTTTGTCCTGTGCAAAGAGTTCAGGTGCACATTAACATTGGTCCTCCACTGGGGACACTTAAGTGTCTTAGCACTAACATGCTGCCTGCAGAAGCAGCCAGTGCTACAGAAATACATAATGACAAGACATTAGATTATGACTATGGTAGGATTAGATTGTGAGTCCCTCTGAGGATAAGCCAGTGACATGACTATGGAGTCTGTAAAGTGCTGCAAGAGGTGTCAGTGCTATATAAATACATAATATTAAGATGGTAGGACATTACGACTGTGGTAAGAGTCTCAGCTCTCATATAGGACACTCACCTAATGTCGTGGGCAGCTTCTCCTGGCAGCAGACCAAAAAGCCTGTGAGGAGGCAGCGGTTTGTCTCTGGCAATCTTCTGGCGGTGTTACTGTGTGCGTCAGCTGCACTGCTGCAAGCCTGCAAAACAAGGTAGACATTACATTGCTGCAGCCTGCAGATGCCCGAGATATACAGGTAGGACATTCGACTATGGTAGGATTAGATTGTGAGCAGCTCTGAGGATAAGCCAGTGACATGACTATGGAGTCTGTAAAGTGCTGCAAGAGGTGTCAGTGATATGTAAATACATAATAGGTAGATGGTAGGACATTACTGGTCTGGTAGGGCATTATGACTGCGGTAGGATTAGATTGTGAGCAGCTCTGAGGATAGGCCAGTGACATGACTATGGAGTCTGTAAAGTGCTGCAAGAGGTGTCAGTGCTATATAAATACATAATAGGTAGATGGTAGGACATTAGATTATGACTGTGGTAGGATTACATTGTAGGCACCTCTGAGGATAGGCAGGGACAGGAATAGGTGTACTCTGTAAAGTGCTGCTAAAGCCTTATCCACCATTACCATCCCCCACAACTCCTCCTGTCCCTGGGGGCCTCCTTGTGCATCATTTGCTGCCAGCGCCACACCAACCCCCCACAACACAGCTGTCCCTGGGCCTCATCCCTGTGTGTAAATTGGCACCAGCTAGGCCAACCCCCCCACTAACACACTGCACTGTGTGCCACTGCCTGAGACTGCCCAATGTGCCCATCATCCACCACCCATGGCTGGCAGGCAGACTCACAGCAGGCACACACCACAGCCAGACACCAGACAGCAACTCCCCCCAGTTGCCCACACACTGACCTGTCATCTCCTCTCTGAGTCCTGCGACTGCCTCTCTGGCCTCCAGGCAGGCCACAAGAACCAACAAGCATCCCTGGTCTGGTGATCCCTCTCTCTCACACTCGGTGACAGTCTCCTCTCCTGAGCTCACCTCTCCTCACTCCCCTGGGCTGAGTTACAGTCTCCTCTGACTCGAGTCCTCCCCCCCTCCAAACACACAAAGAAAGAGCCCACCGTGCGTGCAGCTGACTCTGGACTGTCTGTCTGCACTGGCAGCGTGGCAGCAGGTGACAGGTCCTGACCGGCAGCAGCAGGCAGGTCAGAGCAGAGTAACGGTCAGACAGACTCACAGTGTGTGGCTCAGCTTCGTGCAGCAAGCGGCTGCCTCCGCTCTCCTCTCCTTCAGGCCTCTCAGAGTCCACTCAGAGCAGGCCAGGCGTTCCCCCTGCGGGCTGCGTCTTCAGCCAGGCCTCTGTCTGGCGCCGGGCAGCGTGCAACGCTGATGTAGTGTGGTCGGAGGCGGAGCTTGTCACAAGAGTGATGATGCTGCCTCTTCTTATAGGCCTCCGGACAGCACGGCTAGGAAAATCTAATTGGCGCAGCCGCGCAGACACTAGGAGAGAGTGGGGGCCCTCTGGTCATGTGACTGTGACGTCACATCTCTTAAAGGAGGCCTACCAAACTTTACGTCGGTGGTTCGGTGGGTCTGTCTGAGGCTGTGTGCCATCAACCCCCAAGATTGTCAGGACGTAGTTGACTATTTAACACAGAACACCTCATCTTCCTCAGCTTCCGCACGGAAGCGTGACATATTGTAACGATTTGTGTCAGCAAGAAACAGAATTCTGATAATTAGGTGATCTGCAGTATCACCTATAATGCAGATATATACCTGATTATATGGTGATCTGCAGAATCACCTATAATACAGGTATATCAGAAAGCTGATGTGACAGCAAATAGCAATATAGTGATTGGTGCAACAGTAGTACTGATAGGTTTAGCTATACTTCACCAGAGGAGCTGGTGGGTACTTACAGTACCGCGCCCCTCACCAGAGTCAAGGGCCCTCTGGTGAGAGTAGAGTGGTCAGACTGATTGGGTTGGCAACAGACAGACAGATGCAGTACAAAATCGGAAGGCAGAGACGGGAAGGTTTAAACAGGCAGAGTCAGCAGCAAGATCAGATGGGCAGAGGTACAGAATCACTGAGCAGAAGAGTAGTCAGAACGAGCGAGAGTCATGCACAGATAATAACACAGTAATGAATAATCTTTAAGGCCATCAAACAATTCCTATCTTGTGTGAAATCCCTGGTTTCCTCCCGGATCAAAGCACACCGGAACTATCTAAGGTCTGAGCGCTAACACCAAGTATTCGCAACAGCAGACAAGTTGCGACTTGCGAGTGATTCAGCTAGGCTTATGAAGCAGAGGAGAGAAGCAGAGGAGACCCCTCTGGCACGCCCTCTCCTATCAGCCAATGAGGAGCGGCGAGCGTCTCCTCTGACGTCAGCCGACCGGCCGGTCAGCTGAAGCGCCTCCTCCCCGCATAAAGGTCCTGTCTGTGCACACGCGCACACGACAATGCAACCCTATGTGCGGCTGACAGACCCGTCCTCGGCCTGCTAGACGCCCGAGACACGGATAGATTGCTAGGCAGGGAGCTGGAGGCAGTTGCGGTGGTAGCGCTGTTCACCGCAGCTGCCTCTCCAACGTTTGTTACACATATCTTCCTTTTCCTGCTCTGATTCTGGCATCCCACTTAACACTCAGTCGGCTGCCACCACCAAAGTGCCATCACCCCAGGGCTCAGCGGTGTAGAAATTTGCACATACCGATCAGCAGCGCCAATCTAGAACCTAGAAAACACACAATGTCTCGCTATACTATACAGTACAATAGTCCAATGAGTTCGCTGTGGGGATATCCAGTTGGGGGAAATTCAAGCAAAGCAAATCCACTGCGCTCTCATTTCCACGATCTAAAATAAAAAAAAAACAAGCTACACATCGCGTGATACTGTATTCAACTGGTTCAACAATTCAAAACCCGTGCAGATGTGATGTGCTTTCAGTTGTGACTCCACCACCCGTAAATGGAGAGGCTCACCGGATTTAAACCACCTCGTTCTGCAGGTGGATCTCTCACTTTATAAATATGTTTCACTCTAGTGCATTAGTGAATCATACCCGTATGTTGATATCAGGCGTTTATTTTCTTCATAAAAGTTCACTAAAAACACAATAAAACCTCATTGCGCAGTATGTTATCAAAATTGGCAAACAGCCGCGCTTTTTGCGCCTCCTAACTACTCACAAGCTCCACAGTGGAGGTATAAAGCATGTCAGAGCGGTGCTCCTAAGGCCCTTGCAGGTGTATTGCAGGCTTCCGTGTGGCGTACCACTGTCCAGAATCCCCAGGTGTAGAAATTTGTTGGTGTGTCTGCCTCAGATGAGAGCAATGCCATCTGTACTCTCTGCCACCAAAAATTGAGCCGTGGAAAGACCAAGACCCGCGTAGGGATAACTTCCTTACGAAGGCACATGATGACAAAGCACAAACTGCAATGGGATGACTACCTGAGGAAAAGCAGCACGTAAAAAAAGCAAAGCCACACACCGCAGTGGAAGATACCAGGCCGCAATAATTTCTCAAAAAAGGCGATACCCAAACTGTACCGATGTTGAAATGCAAGTGGTGTCATCTCTGGCACACAGCGTTTGGTCAAGGGTCCATCTGACCACGTGGTCTGCAAAGCACGATCAGGCCTGCCCGAAAGACTAAGTCAGTCCTCACACACAGCATCTCTGCCTGCACGCCATGTGACTGCCTGCCCCAAGACTAACTTGCTCCCCACACAGCATCTCTGCCTGCAGGCCGCTTGACTGCCTTCTCCGCCATCACCAACAGGGTCCAGGACTCCAGGCGGATTCCTGAATTTTTCTATAATAATTTTTCTGGTTATTGTACATGTCTGCCTAATTTTTCTGGCTGCACTGCGGCTTCAACAACAAAACAAAAGGCATGTACATGTGTCAATTCCCCTTCGTGATCGTTACCATGCCGCGGTAAAGGGTAGAGATGTAGCGAACGGTTCGCCGGCGAACGGTTCCAGGCGAACTTAGGGGGTTCGCGTTCGCCTGCACCAGGCGAACTTTTGCGGAAGTCCGATTCGCCCCATAATGCACTATGAGGGTCAACTTTGACCCTCTGCATCACAGTCAGCAGGCACATTGTAGCCATTCAGGCTACACTAAGCCCTGGAGTCCCACCCCCCCTTATATAAGGCAGGGTCCGTCGGCCATTACACTCACTCGTGTGCCTGCTAGAGAAAGGAAAGGGACAGCTGCTGCAGACTTTTTCTCCTAGGGACAGATTAGTAAGGTTCTAGGCTGCTTTGCTTGCTCCTGACTGATTATTATTGCTTTTAAAGCACCCATCAACAGCAACAGCTCTTTTCAGAGCTCATCCTGTACATATTTTTTTTCTGTGTGTCAAACTGACACTTTTGTTGCATGCACAGCCTTGCTAATTGATAGTGTGTGTGCCACTGCCAGCAGCCCAGCACATTCAGTGACTACCTGTGTGTGTGACAGGGAGCTGCACATTGTACTACCCAGTACTGCATATACCCCAGTACCTGTTGTGTTTACTTAACCCACCTCGTCACTGCATATACCTAGCTTTGTGTTGAGTGAACCCAGCTCACTGCATCTAACTACCTGTTGTGTTGAGTGAACCCACCTGGCCACCTCACTGCATCTAACTACCTGTTGTGTTGAGTGAGAACCCACCTCACTGCATCTTAAGTACCTTTACTGTTCAGTGAACCCAGCTCACTGCATCTAACTACCTGTTGTGTTGAGTGAGAACCCACCTCACTGCATCTTAAGTACCTTTACTGTTCAGTGAACCCAGCTCACTGCATCTAACTACCCAGTACCTGTTGTGTTTACTTAACCCACCTCATCACTGCATATACCTAGCTTTGTGTTGAGTAAACCCAGCTCACTGCATCTAACTACCTGTTGTGTTGAGTGAGAACCCACCTCACTGCATCTTAAGTACCTTTACTGTTCAGTGAACCCAGCTCACTGCATCTAACTACCTGTTGTGTTGAGTGAGAACCCACCTCACTGCATCTTAAGTACCCTTACTGTTCAGTGAACCCAGCTCACTGCATCTAACTACCCAGTACCTGTTGTGTTTACTTAACCCACCTCTTCACTGCATATACCTAGCTTTGTGTTGAGTGAACCCAGCTCACTGCATCTAACTACCTGTTGTGTTGAGTGAACCCACCTGGCCACCTCACTGCATCTAACTACCTGTTGTGTTGAGTGAGAACCCACCTCACTGCATCTTAAGTACCTTTACTGTTCAGTGAACCCAGCTCACTGCATCTTACTACCTGTTGTGTTGAGTGAGAACCCACCTCACTGCATCTTAAGTACCTTTATTGTTCAGTGAATCCAGCTCACTGCATCTAACTACCTGTTGTGTTGAGTGAAAACCCACCTCACTGCATCTTAAGTACATTTACTGTTCAGTGAACCCAGCTCACTGCATCTAACTACCTGTTGTGTTGAGTGAACCCACCTCACTGCATATACCTAGCATCCCCCCGAGATGGACAAAATGGACAAACCAGGCAGAGGAAGAGGTAGAGGCAGACCCAGAGGAAGGCCACCAGGCACCGGCAGGTCTGTGGCTGTGCGAGGTGGTGTTGCTGTGATTTCGTGCGGACCTGGCCCAAAATACAGTGCTCAGAAGAAGGCACGTGCCATCACTTCCCAAAATCGTGAGGAGGTGCTTGAGTATTTAACACAGAAACCCTCATCTCCCGCAGCCACCAGCGATACAACAAGCACCACATCCGCTGCATTTGACACTTTGCAGGAGTTATTTGGTGGTGGTGGTGAAATCACTGATTCCCAGCCAGTACTGCAACAACAACAAGAAGGCGCAGGTACACCACCTCATACGTCTGAGTTAGGTGTCTATAGTATGGAGGAGGGGGATGATGAACCACCTGAAGTTGGTGCAGTTGAGGAGGTGTCTGAGGAAAGCGCAGCTGGCCAGGAGGATTATGATGACGATTATACGGATACCACATATGTTCCCGGTAGAGGAGATGACCAGGGGGACAGTTCAGAGGAGGAGTCAGAGAGGAGTAGGAGGAGACGACTCCATGATAGAAGCAGAGGGAGCTCGTCCTCAGAAACAGCTGGGGGCAGTGTCCAGCGCCATGTATCGTCAGCTATGGCCAGCCAGCCAACATGCCCTTCAACGTCAGCTGCTGATGCCACCGTAGCGCCCTCACCCCAGGGGGGCTCAGCGGTTTGGAAATTTTTTAACGTGTGTGTCTCAGATCGGAGCAAAGCCATCTGTTGTCTCTGCCAGCAAAAATTGAGCCATGGAAAGGCCAACTCTCACGTAGGGACAAGTGCCTTACGAAGGCTCCTGGAGAGAAGGCACAAACAGCTATGGCAAGAACACCTGAGGAAAAGCAGCACCCCTCAAAAGACAAGCCACCCTCCTTCTCCTCTTCCTCCTTCAGGTGTATCGTCTTCATCCACTTTCTCCCTTGCACCTTCACAGCCACCCTCCTCCACACCGCCTCTTCCCTTGAGCAGTTCCTTCACCTCTGCCCACAGCAGTACCCAGCTGTCCGTGAAGGAAGTATTTGAGCGTAAGAAGCAAATGTCTGCCAGTCACCCTCTTACCATACAAGCTGGTGGAGTCGGAGGCTTTCTGTAAGTTTGTAGCCATTGGTACACCGCAGTGGAAGATACCAGGCCGCAATTATTTTTCACAAAAGGCCATACCCAAACTGTACCGTGCAGTTGAGAGGCAAGTGGTGTCATCTCTGGCACACAGCGTTGGGTCAAGGGTCCACCTGATCACGGATGCCTGGTCTGCCAAGCACGGGCAGGGCCACTACATTACATACACAGCCCATTGGGTCAACCTGGTGACTGATGGCAGCAAGCAGGGAGTACGTGGCTGCGCAGCGGACCGACTTGTCACACCTCCACGGCTTGCAGGCAGGCCTCCAGCCACCTCCTCTCCACCTGCTACCACCGCTTCGCTGTCGTCATCCTCCTCCTCCTCCTTGGCTGGTCCTGCGATCTCCTCTCCAGCTACACAGCCCCAGCACCCCAGGACCTATGCTGCATGCCAGGTACGACGGTGTCACGCAGTGTTAGACATGTATTGCCTGAAAGCGGAGAGTCACACTGGAGCAGCTCTCCTGGCTGCTCTTAACAAACAGGTGGAGCAATGGCTGACCTCGCACAAGCTTGAGATATGCAACGTGGTGTGTGACAACGGCAGCAATCTCATTGCTGCGTTGAATTTGGGAAAGCTGACACACATACCCTGCATGGCACATGTGCTGAATCTGGTCGTGCAAAGATTTGTGTCCAAGTACCCAGGCTTAGAGGACATCCTGAAGCAGGCCAGGAAGTTGTGTGGGCATTTCAGGCGCTCTTACAAGGCCATGGCACGTTTTGCAGACATTCAGCGTAGAAACAACTTGCCGGTGAGACGCCTGATTTGCGATAGCCCGACTCGCTGGAATTCCACCCTGCTGATGTTCTCTCGCCTGCTAGACCAGGAGAAAGACGTCACCCAGTACCTGTATCATTACAGTACAAGGACACAATCTGGGAGGATGGGGATGTTGTGGCCGAACAACTGGACACTGATGCGAAATGCATGCAGGGTCATGGAGCCCTTTGAGGAGGTGACCAAACTGGTGAGTCGCGATGAGGGCACCATCAGCGACTTTATCCCCTATGCCTACTTCCTGGAGCATGCCGTGCGTAGAGTGGTGGATACAGCTGTGGAGGAGCGTGAACGAGAAGAGTTACGGCAGCAGGAGTCGTGGGAGCCATTTACACCCGAACCCGATGTTCCCACAACACCTGTGGCAGCACAGAGGGGGGAGGAAGAGGAGGAAGAAGAGGAGTCGTGTGGGGAAGGAGAGGAGTCAGACTCTGATGATGGTGATGATGAGGAAGGTGTTTCTGTGGAGGAGGAAGAGGCAGCGGAAGAAGAACAACCGCGGCAGCCGTCACAGGGGGCTTCTGCTGCTCCACGTTCCCGTGGTATTGTTCGTGGCTGGGGGGAGGAAGAGGAGTTGCATCCTGTCACTGAGGAAGAGCAAGAGGAGATGGAGAGTACGTCTGCATCCAGCTTTGTGCAGATGTCCTCTTTCATGTTGTCCAGCCTGTTGAGAGACCCGCGTATCAAAAAACTCAAGTCGAATGACCTGTACTGGGTGGCCACGCTACTAGACCCTCGGTACAGGCACAAAGTGGCGGACCTGTTAACAACTCAACACAAGGCGGAAAGGATGCAGCACTTGCAGAACAAGCTGTCGATGATGCTTTACAATGCTTTACAATGCTTTACAATGCGTTTAAGGGTAATGTGGCTGCACAACGCAATCAAGGTACCACTGGCAGTAACCCTCCTCCTCCCAAGTCCACGCAGGCAAGGACAGGACGCTCCTGCGATCTCAGGGTGATGTCGGACATGCGGACGTTTTTTAGTCCAACTCCTCGCCATAGTCCTTCCGGATCCACCCTCCACCAACGCCTGGACCGGCAGGTAGCCGACTACCTGGCCTTGAGTGTGGATGTAGACACTGCGAAAAGCGACGATGAACCCTTGGACTACTGGTTGCGCAGGCTTGACCTGTGGCCAGAGCTGTCCCAATTTGCCATACAACTTCTCTCTTGCCCTGCCGCAAGCGTCCTGTCAGAAAGGACCTTCAGTGCAGCTGGAGGCATAGTTACTGAGAAGAGAAGTCGCCTAAGTCACGACAGTGTTCAGTACCTGACATTTATCAAAATGAACGAGGAATGGATCCTGGAGGGCTACTGCACGACCGAAGACTAAGTTAGTCCCCACACACAGCATCTCTGCCTGCAGGCTGCTTGCCTTCTCCGCCACCACCAACAGGGTCCAGGACTCTAGGCGGATTCCTGAATTTTTAAGGCCGCTGCTAGCAGCGGCCGCTACACTAATTTTTCTGGTGCGTGTACATGCCTGCCTAATTTTTCTGGCTGCACTGCGGGCGGCTGCAACAAAAAAACAAAAGGCATGTACATGTGCCCATCCCCCTTCGTGATCATTACCTTGCCGCGGTGAAGGGGCTTGTGTATCACAATGAAGCAATGACCGCCGGCTATTTGAGTGTCTCGGGTGGGGGTGGCACACAAAAGATAATAAGGTCGTTGCTTCATTGTGGTCAGACCAAATTTGATCAGCTGGACAGTCACTGTTATTCTATCATTGAGCTACCACAGCCCGGCGACCATATGGGCTTGAAAAACGCCACGGCCTACACTCTGGCCACGGTGCGCACCAGTCCAGCACAGTCGTCACTACGCAAACAGCTGTTTGCGGTGCGTTACACAGTGAGTTTGGTGTGTCAGTGTGAAGCAGAACTCTAATTACACTCCCTGATTGATGTATACCCATGCAAGATGTTAGAAAGCACGTTAGGCCTGCAATTTAACATTCAATGTGATTTCTGCCCTTAAAACGCTGCTTTGCGTCAAATCCAGATTTTTCCCCGGGACTTTGGGCATGTATCCCACTCCGCCATGCCCCCCTCCAGGTATTAGACCCCTTGAAACATCTTTTCCATCACTTTTGTGGCCAGCATAATTTTTTCTATTTTTCAAAGTTCGCCTCCCCATTGAAGTCTATTGCGGTTCGCAAACTTTTACGCCCGCGAACCCCGTTCATCTCTAGTGAAGGGCCTTGCGTATCACAATGAAGCAATGACCACCGGCTATATGAGTGTCTCGGGGGTCACACCTAAGATAATAAGCTCGTTGCTTCATTGTGGACAGACCAAATTCGATCAGCTGGACAGTCACTGTTGTTCTGTCATTGAGCTACCTCAGCCCGGCGACCATATGGGCTTGAAAACCACTATCGCCTGCACTCTGGCCATGGTGCGCACCAGTCCAGCACGGCCGTCACTACACAAACACTGCGGTGCGTTACACAGTTAGTTTGGTCTGTCAGTGTGAAGCAGTACACGAATAACACTACCTGAGTGATGTATACACATGCAAAATGTTTTAAAGCACTTTAGGCCTCCAATTTAGCATGCAATGTGAGTTCAGCCCTTAAACCGCTGCTGTGCGTCAAATCCAGATTTTCCCCAGGGACTTTTGGCGTGTATTCCACTCTGCCATGCAAAATCTCAGGTGTTAGAACCCTTGAAACATCTTTTCCATCACTTTTGTGGCCAGCACAAATGTTTCTAGTTTTCAAAGTTCGCCTCCCCATTGAAATCTATTGCTGTTCGCAAACTTTTTGCGGAGGTTCGCGTTCGAGGTTCGCGAACCGAAAATAGGAGGTTCGAGCCATCTCTAGCTGCTTGCTGTTTTGGCAGTTGGAAACAGCTGTAAACAGCTATTTCCCACAATGCATTAAGGTTCACAGACAGGAAACTGCCAGGAGTACCATGGTCCTCAGAGTTTCTCGTGGGAGGGGTTTCACCACAATATAAGCCATACAGAGACCCCTGATGATCCGTTTGTGAAAAGGAATAGATTTCTCACGTAAAAGGGTGTATCAGCTACTGATTGGGATGAAGTTCAATTCTTGGTCACGGTTTCTCTTTAAGAATAAGTACTTTGAGATCTTGCATACTGTTTCCTGGTTCACAGAAAATTGGTCCACTGGTGTGTCCATTTTACCCTCATTAATTTTAAAGCGGCAATGGTTCATTCTTGTGCGCAGTTTTTGTCCTGTTTCTCCTATATAGATTACTCCTATATAGCCAAATTTCATGTAATTGTAATTAGCTGATTACGATCATCTGTGCCGATTCCCGTGGTGATTGTAAACAATTGATCATCCACTGGGATTGTAACAGTGCTAGAAAGCTCTCTTCCTTTGCACACTATCCTGGCAGTTGGAGTGTGCCACGGTTGGAAGCGGGAAAAAAGGGCGCAGGCAGCTAGTGGACAAAAAGGGCGCCGCCATTCACTCTCATAATAAATAACGTTTAATGGGCGCCGAGCAGGAAAAAAGGGCGCCGGAGATAAATAACGTTTAAAAACGGCGCCCGGAGATTTTTAATGATTTATAACTGTGCTTGTGGTGATTTACGTTTATAAAATGCACCCGTGCCGAATAACATTTATAAAAATACTAAACATATTTATCTTATTTAACTAATTAAAACATTATTTAAAGTTTTATCCCTTACTGTTTGTAAAACATTATTATTCACAAAATAAAGCGATCAGTACGTAACGTAAATTGCAATATATTTTTTGCAGCCACAATTAGTAAAACATTATTATCCACATAATAAAGCGATCAGTAAGGGGGGTCTTAGGTTTAGGCACCACCAGGGGGGGTCTTAGGGTTAGGCACCACCAGAGGGGTCTTAGGTTTAGGCACCACCAGGGGGGTCTTAGGGTTAGGCACCACCAGGGGGGTCTTAGGTTTAGGCACCACAAGGGGGGTCTTAGGGTTAGGCACCACCAGGGGGGTCTTAGGTTTATGCACCACCAGGGGGGTCTTAGGGTTAGGCACCACCAGGGAGGTCTTAGGTTTAGGCACCACCAGGGGGGTCTTAGGTTTAAGCACCACCAGGGGGGTCTTAGGTTTAGGCACCACCAGGGGGTCTTAGGTTTAGGCACCACCAGGGGGGTCTTAGGTTTAGGCACCATCAGGGGGGTCTTAGGTTTAGGCACCACCAGGGGGGTCTTAGGTTTAGGCACCACCAGGAGGGTCTAGGGGTTAGGGATAGGTACAGGGAGGGTTCTGTGTGAGAGTAGGCTTAGGTATAGTTTTAGTAAAATTTTAGTAATACTTACTAATGTTTTACAACACTTATTACGAACGTAGTTATATTTATATCATCGTTATAAAGAATATTTTCAGATTTTATTATAAGAACAAACCATAAATGAAGGTTATTCACAATAATATATAATTATAACAATTAAACATATATTATCGTTTTTTTAATAAACGTAATTATAAGTTTCACTTTTGAAACAGGGAAGATTAACGTTTTCACAATTGCCGATTTCATAAACATTATTTAATGATTTATAATTTTGTAAAACATTATTTGTAAACGAAATATAGCACACTATTTTTATAAACGCTATTAATGATTAATTATTAATTAGCGTTTACACCCCGCGCCCTTTTTGTCCGGGCGCCCTTTTTGTATGTACGCGCCACGGTCATCTAGGGTGTGCTTTAAGGCTTCTTGCACACCAAGATGTTGCATTAGGTGGCACGTTAAGGTCGCATAACGTGCACCTAACACAACGTATGGTGCTGCAAGAGCCGACGGTAGAGTGAGCCGCGTTAGGCGGCTCGAGTCCTATAATGTCTCCCAGAGTGGCGCTGATTGGCCAGCGGGACCACGTGATGCGGAGCGAGACACTCCGCATCACGTGGTCCCGCCAGCCAATCAGCGCCCGCCAGTGCAGTGAATATTAAGTAGCCATGTGCGCGGCTACTGTAGCTGGCTCTCCCCGCCTCCTCTCCGCCCCCCACTGCGCATGTGCAAACAGTCTAACGCGGCTATAGCCGCTCCAACGCCGTAGCATGCTGCACTTTGCACAGAACGTGCAGCGTTACATGTAACGCAACGTGGGCTGTGTGAACAGCCCACTTGTGTTACATTGCTGTGCGTTGGGGAACCGTTACAGGCGCACTAACGTGCGCCTGTAACGTCTTGGTGTGTAAGCAGCCTTAAAAATAACTTCCTGTTAGGAGATTGAGTAGTACAAAATCTGTCAGATCTGTCACATTTTAACTGCCTACAGAAAGGTAAAAAAGACATTTATAGTGCATTTTATTCAGGAACAAATGCATAACTAATGCATGCATATTTGAAATGTTACAAATTAATATTATATACAAATATGTAATAACAAAAACAGTGCTGCATATTTTTTACATAAAGATAACTTTGTTTGTATGTATGAAACATTCTAACTCTCCATCTATCTATCTATCTCTATATCTCTCTATCAGTGATGAGCAAAAATGCCAATATTCTTTCCGCATACATTTTCACAAAAATAGTGTTTCATTTGATTTTTGAGTGAAAATACCATCTAAAATAAGTTTTGTTATATATTGTGTTTGTTATGCTTTTTTTGCAAATTTTTGCAGTGAAAATTATAGATGTTTTCGCATTTCTGTAGTATACATTTTCATGGTAAAAATATAATTTTTCTGCATTTTCACAGTAAAATAACGCTTTTTTGTGTTTTTGCAAAAATACAAGCTATGTTCATGAAAAATGTTCTCAAACTCGAAAATAGCATTTTCAATGTGAAAAGGAGTTTGGCAAAAATTTGCAAGCCAAACTGCTATCTATCTATCTATCTATCTATCTATCTATCTATCTATCTATCTATCTATCTATCTATCTATCATCTACTGAAATATACAACACACCTACACAGGAGCAACATTGTCATATGCTTATGTGTCTCTGCTAAATTGGATTTAAATTTTACCTCTGTAAACAGGGGCGTAACTAGAAATCACTGCCCCCCCCCACCTGCGAAAATGTGGATGAGGCCCCCTAATACCCCCAAACCAATCCCTTCCCCTGCTTTCAGCACAGTTAAACTGAGATGCAGACATAAGAACAATTGTGAATGCGAATAGAAAGCATTTTTTCTCTTTACCCAAACTCTTCAAGCATCACTACAGAACACAGTGCTTGGGGAGGGGTAGAAAGGCTGAGGGTAGGACAGTGTTATACACAAGATCCTACTTAACACTGAATAGGGGTAGATTTGGGCCGAACCTCCGATTTTAGATTCGCGAACTGGGTTCGCGAACTTCCGCGGAAGGTTCGGTTCGCGTTAAAGTTCGCGAACCGCAATAGACTTCAATGGGGATGCGAACTTTGAAAAAAAAATTTATGCTGGCCACAAAAGTGATGGAAAAGATGTTTCAAGGGGTCTAACACCTGGAGGGGGGCATGGCGGAGTGGGATACACGCCAAAAGTCCCCGGGAAAAATCTGGATTTGACGCAAAGCAGCGTTTTAAGGGCAGAAATCACATTGAATGCTAAATGACAGGCCTAAAGTGCTTTAAAACATCTTGCATGTGTATACATCAATCAGGTAGTAATTAAGGTACTGCTTCACACTGACACACCAAACTGTTCACTGAACAGAACAGGTATACAGTGGCGGGTTCACTGAACAAAACAGGTATGCAGTGGCGGGTTCACTGAACAGAACAGGTATGCAGTGGCGGGTTCACTGAACAGAACAGGTATGCAGTGGCGGGTTCACTGAACAGAACAGGTATACAGTGGCGGGTTCACTGAACAGAACAGGTATGCAGTGGCGGGTTCACTGAACAGAACAGGTATGCAGTGGCGGGTTCACTGAACAGGTATGCAGTGGTGGGTTCACAGTACAGGTATGCAGTGGTGGGTTCACAGAACAGGTATGCAGTGGCAGGTTCACTGAACAGGTATGCAGTGGCAGGTTCACTGAACAGGTATGCAGTGGTGGGTTCACAGTACAGGTATGCAGTGGTGGGTTCACAGTACAGGTATGCAGTGGTGGGTTCACAGTACAGGTATGCAGTGGTGGGTTCACAGAACAGGTATGCAGTGGCAGGTTCACTGAACAGGTATGCAGTGGCAGGTTCACTGAACAGGTATGCAGTGGTGGGTTCACAGTACAGGTATGCAGTGGTGGGTTCACAGTACAGGTATGCAGTGGTGGGTTCACAGAACAGGTATGCAGTGGCAGGTTCACTGAACAGGTATGCAGTGGTGGGTTCACAGTACAGGTATGCAGTGGTGGGTTCACATTACAGGTATGCAGTGGTGGGTTCACAGAACAGGTATGCAGTGGCAGGTTCACTGAACAGGTATGCAGTGGCAGGTTCACTGAACAGGTATGCAGTGGTGGGTTCACAGTACAGGTATGCAGTGGTGGGTTCCCAGTACAGGTATGCAGTGGTGGGTTCACAGAACAGGTATGCAGTGGTGGGTTCACAGTACAGGTATGCAGTGGTGGGTTCACAGAACAGGTATGCAGTGGCAGGTTCACTGAACAGGTATGCAGTGGCAGGTTCACTGAACAGGTATGCAGTGGTGGGTTCACAGTACAGGTATGCAGTGGTGGGTTCACAGAACAGGTATGCAGCCAGGGACAAGCTAAGCCTAACTAATCTTTCCCTATGAGAGAGTGTGCAGCAGCTCGCCCTACTCTCACTAATGCAGGCACACGAGTGACCGTAATGGCCGCCGCTGCCTGCCTTTAAGTAGGGGGGAGTGGCTCCAGGGGCTAGTGTAGCCTAATTGGCTACACTGGGCCTGCTGACTGTGATGTAGAGGGTCAAAGTTGACCCTCCATGGTGCATTATGGGGCGAACCGACTTTCCGCAAACGTTCGCCTGCGGGACGTGAACGCGAACCACGGAAGTTCGCATGGAACCGTTCGCAGGCGAACCGTTCGGCCCAACGCTAAATAGGGGCTGTCTACGGATCTTTGTCTGCAAAATTTTGTATCATTCCTTATCAGTGGCTGAGCAGATGCAGTCATTGGAACAATTGTGCCTAGAGTTTTTTCTCTCCTTGGCCTTAGTTGTCAGACTCTCAGGATGGGGCCCGCTGTTAGAGATGCCCTGAACAGTACGCAAACTTATCCCCCCCCCCCTTATATAAGGCAGCAGCGTCAGCCATGTTCAGTGCCTAATGTGACTGCTGCACATTGTATTATAATACCAGTTACTTCATACCTTTCACTGCACCTGTGTGACCCCACGCTGTTTTATAGAGCAGTCACTGCATACATTTCACTGCATCTGTGTGACTGCACGCAGTTTTATATACCAGCAGTCAGTCCATCCATTTTCACTGCACCTGTGTGATCGCACGCTGTTTTATATATCAGTCACTGCATACATTTCACTGCATTTGTGTGACCGCATGCTGTCTTATAAACCAGCAGTCAGTATATACCTTTCACTGCATCTGTGTGACTGCACATTGTATTAGTCAAGTCAGTGCATACCTTTCACTTCATCCCCCTCAATATAGACAAAACAATAGGCAGAGACAGAGCCAGAGGCAGGCCACCCAGCAGGTTTGTTCGAGGTCGTGCTGTCGTGATTTCGTGCGATCCCCAATATTATCAGGACGTAGTTGACTATTTAACACAGAACACCTCATCTTCCTCAGCTTCTGCACGGAAGTGTGACATATCTTCCTCCTCCTGCTCTGATTCTGGCACCCCACTTAACACTCCATCGGCAGCCATCAGCAAAGTGCCATCATCGCAGGGCTCAGAAGTGTGGACATTTTTTAGTGTGTCTGCCTCAGATGAGAGCAATGCCCTCTGTACTCTCTGTCACTGAAAATTGAGCCGTGGAAATACCAAAACCCACGTAGGGACAACTACATTACGAAGGCACATGATGAAAAAGCACAAACTGTAATGGGATGACCACCTGAGGAAAAGCAGCACACAAAAGCAAAGCCACACACCACAGTGGAAGATACCAGGCCGCAATTATTTCTTAAAAAAGGTGATACCCAAACTGTACCGTGATGTTGAAAGGCAAGTGGTGTCATCTCTGACACACAGCGTTGGGTCAAGGGTCCATCTGACTAGTGTTGGGCGAACAGTGTTCGCCACTGTTCGGGTTCTGCAGAACATCACCCTGTTCGGGTGATGTTCGAGTTCGGCCGAACACCTGACGGTGCTCGGCCAAACCGTTCGGCCACATGGCCGAACTAAGAGCGCATGGCCGAACGTTCCCCGAACGTTCGGCTAGCGCTGTGATTGGCCGAACGGGTCACGTGGTTCGGGCCCGAACGCGCTCTGATTGGCCGAACGGTCACGTGGTTCGGGTAAATAAATACCCGAACCACGTCATATCTCCGCCATTTGTCTGTGGGTTTAGCTTTGGGTAGGCAGGCAGGGTAGTTCGCTCTCCAGCCACGCTAGCCAGGGTCCCCCCCAGTCATTGTGTGTCGCTGCTGGGAACAGTAGTACACCCCTCGCTCAGCCACACTATATATAGCATTGTTTACTGCCACTGTGTACCTCGTTCAGCCACGCTATATATATAGCATTGTGTTTTCTGACACTCTGTGTACACGGCTTAGGCTAGCCTGACTAATATAGCATTGTGTGTACTGCCACTGTGCACCTCGCTCAGCCACGCTATATATAGCATTGTGTGTACTGCCACTGTGCACCTCGCTCAGCCACGCTATATATAGCATTGTGTGTACTGCCACTGTGCACCTCGCTCAGCCACGCTATATATAGCATTGTGTGTACTGCCACTGTGCACCTCGCTCAGCCACGCTATATATAGCATTGTGTGTACTGCCACTGTGCACCTCGCTCAGCCACGCTATATATATAGCATTGTGTTTTCTGACACTCTGTGTACACGGCTTAGGCTAGCCTGACTAATATAGCATTGTGTGTACTGCCACTGTGCACCTCGCTCAGCCACGCTATATATAGCATTGTGTGTACTGCCACTGTGCACCTCGCTCAGCCACGCTATATATAGCATTGTGTGTACTGCCACTGTGCACCTCGCTCAGCCACGCTATATATAGCATTGTGTGTACTGCCACTGTGCACCTCGCTCAGCCACGCTATATATAGCATTGTGTTTTCTGACACTCTGTGTACACGGCTTAGCCTGACTAATATAGCATTGTGTGTACTGCCACTGTGCACCTCGCTCAGCCACGCTATATATAGCATTGTGTGTACTGCCACTGTGCACCTCGCTCAGCCACGCTATATATAGCATTGTGTGTACTGCCACTGTGCACCTCGCTCAGCCACGCTATATATATAGCATTGTGTTTTCTGACACTCTGTGTACACGGCTTAGCCTGACTAATATAGCATTGTGTGTACTGCCACTGTGCACCTCGCTCAGCCACGCTATATATAGCATTGTGTGTACTGCCACTGTGCACCTCGCTCAGCCACGCTATATATAGCATTGTGTGTACTGCCACTGTGCACCTCGCTCAGCCACGCTATATATAGCATTGTGTTTTCTGACACTCTGTGTACACGGCTTAGCCTGACTAATATAGCATTGTGTGTACTGCCACTGTGCACCTCGCTCAGCCACGCTATATATAGCATTGTGTTTTCTGACACTCTGTGTACACGGCTTAGCCTGGCTCTATAGCATTGTGTGTACTGCCACTGTGCACCTCGCTCAGCCACGCTATATATAGCATTGTGTTTACTGCCACTCTGTGTACACCGCTCAGCCAGACTATATACCGTTGTTTACTGACACTCTGTGTACACCGCTCAGCCAGACTATATACCATTGTTTACTGACACTCTGTGTACACGGCTCAGCCTGACTATAAAGCATTGTGTGTACTGCCACTGTGCACCTCGCTCAGCCACGCTATATATAGCATTGTGTTTTCTGACACTCTGTGTACACGGCTTAGCCTGGCTATATAGCATTGTGTGTACTGCCACTGTGCACCTCGCTCAGCCACGCTATATATAGCATTGTGTTTACTGCCACTCTGTGTACACCGCTCAGCCAGACTATATACCGTTGTTTACTGACACTCTGTGTACACCGCTCAGCCAGACTATATACCGTTGTTTACTGACACTCTGTGTACACCGCTCAGCCAGACTATATACCATTGTTTACTGACACTCTGTGTACACGGCTCAGCCTGACTATAAAGCATTGTGTGTACTGCCACTGTGCACCTCGCTCAGCCACGCTATATATAGCATTGTGTTTTCTGACACTCTGTGTACACGGCTTAGCCAGACTATATAGCATTGTGTGTACTGCCACTCTGTGTACACCGCTCAGCCAGACTATATAGCATTGTGTTTACTTCCACTCTGTGTCTGCTGGGCCTGGGAACAGTAGTACATCGCTCACCCGCCACTGTATAGCATTGTGCTCTGTGTCGCTGCTGGGAATAGTGGTACTGTATAGCATTTCTGTACTGCCACTGTACTGCTGCCAGTCAGCGTGTACTGTAAGGATAAGTGAAATGAGGAAGAAATCCGGTGAAAGAGGAAGGGGCAAGGGAAGAGGTGTTTCCCCTGACGGTTCACGTACAGGCCAAAGGGGAGCACCCAAGAAAACCCACTCAATACCGCCCATGTTGTCCAGGACAACAACCCTCACAAATCCAAAAGAACAGGACCAGATAATTACTTGGATGACCTATCAAGCGTCCAGCAGTGGGTTAAGCAGCACCAGCACATCACGCACGAGGTCCGAGTCCTCAGCCAGTTACAAGGAGCCAGTGGGCACAAAGCTGACACAACCGGCAGCGACACCACGCACACAACTGCCAGATAACCAGTCCTATGAATTACCTCAGGACACAATGGGGTATTCGCAGGAGCTATTCCCAGCCCAACAAACTTCCACCTATGAAAGGTCAATGGAGGAACAGCCAGAAATGTTGTGCCCGGATTCACAACCATTAACTGTGGGAAATGCACCGCGCACTGAAATACAAGGCGAGTCCGAGGAGGACTCGGAAACCCAAATCCCAGAGCAAGTTGGGCAGGAGGGGTTGCAATTGCAGGAGGTCGGCCGACAAGATCTGGAAGACGACGTTGGAGTGAGCTGCGCAGAGGTTGTTCTGGGGAGCTCTACTCCACGGCGGCGGCCCCCCACAATGACATATGACGAGTTTGAGGAGATGGAAGAGGAGGGTATGGACAATGTGGACAGAGACCCAGATTTTATTTGTGAACGAGAACATCGCCGTCGTAGCAGCAGCACAGATGAGTCTGTTGAAGAACCCACTGCTGCACGAGTTCGCCTTGTGCCACAAGGTAGGCGGCGCGCAATTTCAGGCACCACAAGCGTGGAAGTTAGAGTGAGAGGCAAAAGAGGAGGAAACAGAAATCGCCAGCAAGGAGGCAGGTGCTCCAAAGTCTGGGCTTTCTTTGAAGACTGCACTGAGGATGTTACCATGGCGATTTGCAAGGTGTGCAAGACTCGCCTGAGCAGGGGGAAAAGTATTAACAACCTCTCCACCACCAGCATGAGCCGCCACATGCTATCCAAACATCCCACTCTGTGGGCAAACGCGGCAGGACAGGGTACCAGCAACACTGCCTCCCTTGGGTTCACCAGACTCACCACCAGACCCGCCTCAGCAGCAGCAGTAGCCCAGCCATTGCGTGGTTCACAACATTCACAAACATCAGACGACGCTGACACTGTCACTTTCCGGAGTAGTGCTCTTGAGGTCTCCTAGTGTTCATCAAACACAACAACCAACAGCCCTTCCGTGTGCAGCGCTACGGTTCAGTTGTCTGTGTCGGAGATGTTTGAGCGCAAGAGGAAATTGCCAGCAAATGACCCCCGGGCCGTGGCAGTAACAGCCAGCATAGCCAAGCTTCTGGCCTGCGAAATGCTGCCATATCGAGTGGTGGAGACAAACAGCTTCAAGGGCATGATGTCCGTGGCCATCCCACGTTACGTGGTTCCCAGCCGCTATCACTTTGCGCGCTCTGCAGTGCCTGAGTTGCATGAGCACGTGGTCAGCAAAATAACCCGAAGCTTGAAGAATGCCGTTGCCTGCAAGGTTCACCTCACCACTGACACTTGGACGAGTGCGTTCGGCCAGGGTCGATACATCTCCCTTACCGCGCACTGGGTGAACCTTGTGGAGCCTGGCAGCGATTCCTCACCTGCTACGGCGCGGGTGTTGCCCACGCCGCAAACAGCTGCACCGCCGTCCCTCCCACTGGATAACAACAGCAGCACCTACCTCTCTGACTCCTTCTCCTCCAACGCATCTCAAAGCTGTACCTCATCCGGAAACGCTAACCCAGCAGCAGTAGGATCGTGGAAGCAGTGCAGCACAGCTGTTGGCATGCGTCAGCAAGCGTTGCTGAAGCTGATCTGCCTTGGGGATAAGCAGCACACAGGGGAGGAAATTTGGAAGGGAATAAAGGAACAGACGGATTTGTGGCTGGCACCGCTGGACTTGAAACCGGGCATGGTTGTGTGTGATAATGGGAGTAATCTCATTAGCGCTTTAAGGTTGGCTAAGCTGACACACATCCCTTGCCTGGCGCACGTGATGAACCTAGTAGTTCAGCGGTTCCTGAGGACATACCCAGGCGTGGCCGATCTTCTGTTGAAGGTGCGTCGAGTGGCCAAACATTGTAGAAATTCCAGTACTGCTTCGGGGGCACTCGCCAAGATGCAGGAGCGCTTCAATCTCCCCCACCATCGCTTGCTGTGTGATGTCCCTACGCGCTGGAATTCTACACTGCACATGCTAGCACGCTTTTGTGAGCAGAAGAGTGCAGTGGTCCAGTACATGACGGCGCAGTACCGAGGCGCATCCGGCCAGCTGCCAAGCTTCTGTGGATCCGATTGGGCCAACATGTTGGACCTCTGCCAAGTCCTCCAAAATTTTGAGCAATCCACGTTGCTTGTGAGCAGTGACAACTCTTCAGTCAGCATTACCATACCACTGCTGTGTTTACTGAAGAGGTCAATGTTGAAAATCAAGGAAACAGCTGTCATGATGCAACTGGGGGAATCTGAAGGAGAAAACGATCAGCGTGATGGTACCAACATCAGGCCATCCGCCTCAGGGAACGCTGGCCCCAGCAGCTATGACGAAGAAGAGGAGGAGGAACAGCTGGAGTTGGAGCAGGAATTTCATGCCACCACTGACGAGGGCCAGAGCGGTGCACGTTGGACTTCCACAATTCAGCGCGAATGGTCAGCAGAAGCAGACCAGGAGGAAGGTGACGACTATGATGCATCACAACAACTATCACAACGCTCACAAGAGGATGATGAGGATTCTGGTAGGACTCTTGCACACATGGCTCAATTCATGCTAGACTGCATGGAACGCGACCCACGCATTGTGCGCATTCTGGACAACACCAATTACTGGGTTTATACCCTTCTGGATCCACGGTACAAACACAATGTTCCAAAACTGCTTGAAGAAAGAGTCAGACAGGTCAAAATGGAAGAATACCAGCAGGCCCTTGTGGAGACTTTAGAGAGGAGATTGACATCCTCCCCCTCCTCTAGCCAGTTGTACGCCGACAGACTGACTTCCGCAAACCCAGGACGACCAGGAGGGCAGCAAACAACGCAAGCCGCAGCTAGTGCCCAAAAGGGAACGGTATCGGCAGTGTCCTTGGAGTGGGAAAATTTTCTGACACCCATGCAGCAGCAGCCCACTGAACAGGAAGCGTGCAGATCCACCTCCAACACCGATCGCCTGGAGAAGATGGTCAAGGACTACATGTCAGATGACGTAGCTGTGTCGAACAATCCATCTGCACCCTTCAACTATTGGGTATCGAAGCTAGACACCTGGCACGAACTGGCAATGTACGCAATAGAGGTGCTGGCTTGCCCGGCAGCCAGCGTTATGTCGGAACGCTGTTTCAGTGCTGCCGGAGGCATCGTCACAGATCGGCGTATCCGCCTCTCCACAGAAAATGCAGACCGTCTGACTCAAATTAAAATGAATCAATCCTGGATTGGAAACGACTACGCAACACTCCAGGACCCCAACCAAGTAACATGACCAATGAACATCTGGGATGGTGTAGCGTTACCGGTCCCTGTTTATTGAACCTCTCATCTGTATTACATTTATGACTGCATGGCGGCAAAAAGCATTGCTGCTATATCCGCACGCTTTTTGTCCTCATGCAAGGCCTGGGTTGTTGTGTCTCAAAAAGCATGGCCTTCTCCTCCTGCGCCTGCTCCTGTTCCATCACGTGTGCTGCTGCTGCTGCTGGGTTAGCGTTGCCGGTCCCTGTTTATTGAACCACTTATCTTTATTACATTTATGACTGCATGGCGGTACAAAGCATGCTATCCGCACGCTTTTTGTCCTCATGCAAGGCCTGGGTTGTTGTGTCTCACAAAGCGTGGCCTTCTCCTCCTGCGCCTCCTCCTGTTCCATCACGTCTGCTGCTGCTGGGTTAGCGTTGCCGCGTGGTCCCTGTTTATTGAACCACTTATCTTTATTACATTTATGACTGCATGGCGGTACAAAGCATGCTATCCGCACCCTTCTTGTCCTCATGCAAGGCCTGGGTTGTTGTGTCTCACAAAGCGTGGCCTTCTCCTCCTGCGCCTCCTCCTGTTCCATCACGTCTGCTGCTGCTGGGTTAGCGTTGCCGCGTGGTCCCTGTTTATTGAACCACTTATCTTTATTACATTTATGACTGCATGGCGGTACCTCATGCAAGGCCTGGGTTGTTGTGTCTCACAAAGCGTGGCCTTCTCCTCCTGCGCCTCCTCCTGTTCCATCACGTCTGCTGCTGCTGGGTTAGCGTTGCCGCGTGGTCCCTGTTTATTGAACCACTTATCTTTATTACATTTATGACTGCATGGCGGTACAAAGCATGCTATCCGCACCCTTCTTGTCCTCATGCAAGGCCTGGGTTGTTGTGTCTCACAAAGCGTGGCCTTCTCCTCCTGCGCCTCCTCCTGTTCCATCACGTCTGCTGCTGCTGGGTTAGCGTTGCCGCGTGGTCCCTGTTTATTGAACCACTTATCTTTATTACATTTATGACTGCATGGCGGTACCTCATGCAAGGCCTGGGATGTTGTGTCTCACAAAGCGTGGCCTTCTCCTCCTGCGCCTCCTCCTGTTCCATCACGTCTGCTGCTGCTGGGTTAGCGTTGCCGCGTGGTCCCTGTTTATTGAACCACTTATCTTTATTACATTTATGACTGCATGGCGGTACAAAGCATGCTATCCGCACGCTTCTTGTCCTCATGCAAGGCCTGGGTTGTTGTGTCTCACAAAGCGTGGCCTTCTCCTCCTGCGCCTCCTCCTGTTCCATCACGTCTGCTGCTGCTGGGTTAGCGTTGCCGCGTGGTCCCTGTTTATTGAACCACTTATCTTTATTACATTTATGACTGCATGGCGGTACCTCATGCAAGGCCTGGGTTGTTGTGTCTCACAAAGCGTGGCCTTCTCCTCCTGCGCCTCCTCCTGTTCCATCACGTCTGCTGCTGCTGGGTTAGCGTTGCCGCGTGGTCCCTGTTTATTGAACCACTTATCTTTATTACATTTATGACTGCATGGCGGTACCTCATGCAAGGCCTGGGTTGTTGTGTCTCACAAAGCGTGGCCTTCTCCTCCTGCGCCTGCTCCTGTTCCATCACGTGTGCTGCTGCTGCTGCTGGGTTAGCGTTGCCGGTCCCTGTTTATGGAACCTCTTATCTTTATTACATTTATGACTGCATGGCGGTACAAAGCATGCTATCCGCACGCTTCTTGTCCTCATGCAAGGCCTGGGTTGTTGTGTCTCACAAAGCGTGGCCTTCTCCTCCTGCGCCTCCTCCTGTTCCATCACGTCTGCTGCTGCTGGGTTAGCGTTGCCGCGTGGTCCCTGTTTATTGAACCACTTATCTTTATTAAATTTATGACTGCATGGCGGTACAAAGCATGCTATCCGCACGCTTCTTGTCCTCATGCAAGGCCTGGGTTGTTGTGTCTCACAAAGCGTGACCTTCTCCTCCTGCGCCACCCTCCTCCTGTTCCATCACGTGTGCTGCTGCTGGGTTAGCGTTACCGGTCCTTTTTCCTGGAACCTCTTATATGTATTACATTTATGACTGCATGCCGACAAAAACCATGTTACCTGTGCAAAGAAAACAGACATTTCCCGCATTTAAAAGACAGTTTTCCCTTTGAAACTTTAAAATCGATTTTCTCAAAAACTATAACCTCTTTTTGCTAAAAAATTTTTTCCTCTTGTACCCACTCCCAAGGTGCACATACCCTGTAAATTTGGGGTATGTAGCATGTAAGGAGGCTTTACAAAGCACAAAAGTTCGGGTCCCCATTGACTTCCATTATGTTCGGAGTTCGGGTCGAACACCCGAACATCGCGGCCATGTTCGGCCTGTTCGGCCCGAACCCGAACATCTAGATGTTCGCCCAACACTACATCTGACCACGGATGCCTGGTCTGCAAAGCACGGTCAGGCCTGCCCGAAGACTAGGTGACTAAGACTAAGACAAGGTGTGTATGAGATCTGCAGATATCATAGACTATGAATGCGTTTTGCAGGAATGGATCTTTTGCAGGAACAGATCTTTTGCAGATACTGATCGGTTGCATGTGTACAGCGGTCGTTGTGTGCAGCATCTTGCAATGATTTTTATCTGATGGGGAGTTCAGCTCCATAGAATAGACTGTGTAGAGTATGGCTCTCATACTACATGAAAGGGGGTAAAATTGGTCTGTGAACTTTCATTTTCCAAAGACTTTTATCTGACGTGTGTACCCACCTTAAGTCAGTCCCCACACACAGCATCTCTGCCTGCACGCTGTGTGACTGCCTGCCCCAAGACTAAGTCAGTCCCCACACAGCATCTCTGCCTGCAGGCCGCTTGACTGCCTTCTCCGCCACCACCAACAGGGTCCAGGCCTCCAGGTGGATTCCTGAATTTTTAAGCCGCTACTTGCAGTGGCCGCTATAATAATTTTTCTGATGCGTGTACATGCCTGCCTAATTTTTTTGGCTGCACTGCGGCTGCAACAACAAAACAAAATGTACATGTGTCAATTCCCCTTCGTGATCGTTACCTTGTCGCGGTGAAGGGGCGTGTGTATCACAATGAAGCAATGACCTATATGAGTGTGTTGGGGGGGCATACCCAAGATAATAAGGTCGTTGCTTCCTTGTGGACAGACCAAATTTGATCAGCTGGACACTCAGTCACTGTCATTGAGCTACCTCAGCCCGACCATATGGGCTGGAAAGCCGCCATCACCTGCACTCTCGCCAACGTGCGCACCAGGACGGCCATCTGTTTGTGGTGCACTACACAGTGAGTTTGGTCTATCACAAGATGTTTTCAAGCACTTTAGGCCTCCAATTTAGGAATGCAATGTGATTTCTGCCTTTTAAGGATTATAACCCTGCTCTGCATCAAATCCACAATTTTCCCAGAGACTTTTGGTGTGTTTCACACTCTGCCATGCCCCCCTCCAGGTGTTAGACCCCTTGAAACATCTTTTCCATCACTTTTGTGGCCAGAATTAGTGTTTGTAGTTTTGAAAGTTCGCCTGCACATTGAAGTCTATTGCGATTCGCGATAATTCGCCGGTTCGCAAACTTTTTCGCGAGTTCGCGAACCAAAAAACGCGGGTTTGCAACATTTCTACCCCCTGTGGCTTCTGGGCCCCCCCTGGGGCTGCATCCCTTGCAGGGTCTATTGTTATGCCACTGTTGGTGGATGTTCGCTCATGTTTTCACTAACGTGCCTTTAAAGGGAAACTCCGACCAAGAATTGAATTTTATCCCACTCATATTAGTAGCAGTAGGGTATTGTACCGTGTTAGCCATCAGTAAAAGCAAGAAGTTTTAAATCAGGATGATACCATTTATTGGCTAACTAAAAATGAATAAGAATAAACAAGCTTTCGGCCTTGCAGCCTTCGTCGGGCTGACATCCTGTTAGTTTGCAGGCTGGTGGTACAGACAGCTATATACATGCAACATCAGAAGGGAAAACAGATTTTTTTCAAGCATAAATACATGTCATTAAGATGCCTTAAATGAAACAGAACATCTAAATGGGGTGGGAGGTTATTAGCTGAGATAAGAATCCTTGTTTACACCATGCTCACAGACCTGGGAGTTGGACTGACACAGAGGTATTGTAAATTCTGAGTTCACAAGTTCAGCTATATAGGCTGAGAAAGAGTTTAAATATCGTCAGCCTCATACCAATATAAAAAGTTTTTTTCCTTATTCAAGCCCTTGTCCACAGAGTTGAACCAATTTATTAATTTTGTTTCTGTTATTAATCGATCATTTGACGTTTTGAAGCCACCCTTCAGGGCAGTGACACAAAGATCATACATGCTGTGTCCGTTGGACCGAAAGTGTGTAGCAACCAAATCTGAACTCCCAGTTGCTACATACTTTCGGTCCAACAGATACAGCATGTATGATCTTCGTGTCACTGCCCTGAAGGATGGCTTCTGAATGTCAAATGATTGATTAAAGCGGAATATAACCCTGCATTTCAACTTTGCTCTAAAACCTTATTTACAGTATATTATTTGCAACCAGCATTTTTTCTTTTTACTAGACCAGCATTGGAAGGGTTACACAGAGCTTTAAAGTTCCTGGAGAGAACTGCAGACGCATCCGAAGCTTACATAGATACATTTTGTTTACATAAATGTATCTAAGTGTAGAATGTGACTCACTCTCTCTGACTGAGCAGGAGTTGGAGGACAGCCAAAGAGTGTGTAACATTTATCACTTTTTACATTCTATTTAGTTAAATGTATCTATCTGAACTTCTGCATATCTCTCCATGGAACTTTAAACCTCTGTGTTTAACCCTTCCAATGCTGGTCTAGTAAAAAAAAAATGCTGGTTGCATATAATATGCTGTAAATAATGTTTTAGAGCAAAGTTGAAATGCAGGGTTATATTCCGCTTTAATAGCAGAAACAAAATTAATTAATTGGTTCAAAGCTGTGGACAAGGGCTTGAATAAGGACAAAAACTTTTTTGTAACATTTGCAGAATCATTTTCGTGGTCAACGCCCAAGATGCGCACTGACACAGCGAAAACCCTCCACAAGTGTATAATTAGGT
Organism: Hyperolius riggenbachi; assembly: GCF_040937935.1. NCBI lineage: Eukaryota > Metazoa > Chordata > Amphibia > Anura > Hyperoliidae > Hyperolius > Hyperolius riggenbachi. The sequence goes on along the minus strand of NC_090653.1, from coordinate 204,282,639 downwards.
GAACCCAGGCTAAGTGCAATGCACCAGCAGAGTGCAATTCCCACCGGCAGATGGCGTTGTGGAGTGCAGACGAGCACAGCCTCTGCACGGCCACAAATGCCAGATGGGAATTGTACAGATCTAAGACAATGCAGGGCTGAACAGCACTTAAAGAGAAAGAGCACAGATACAGGATGAATGTGTGTACACCAATCTAGTCGCTACCCAGCGACGGTGAACACACATCAGCAGAAACAAAAGCAAGAACGCAATCGCTGAGAATGGCGATTGCCAAGAGACACCAGACAGAAAAGGACAGAGCACGAGAGGAGCAAAGGCACAGCAAACAACAACGAGAATTAACAAAAACAACAAACACTAGCTAAATGCGAATACCGCACTCATTCGCAACAGCGAACGCGTTTACAGCGCGGTCTCCGCACGAAAAGCGCAACAGAGACAAGCACGCCACCCTGACTGACCAAAGACAGACAAACACGAAAAGAGAGAACATGAACGCTTGCTAAACGGTTACCTCACCGAGCCTACAGCAAGCGTTCGTATCAGACAAGACAGACAAACGGAAAACAGGAATATGAGAGGAAAGATCATGAGTGCGATCCGGGTTCAGGAACAGGCTAGGAAAGATCCATTGCTCTTTCCACCAGAGCGAGTGCAATCTGGGTTCAGGAACAGGATAGGGAAGATCCACTGCTCTTTCCGCCAGAGCGAGTGCGATCCGGGTAAAGGAACAGGATAGCAGATCAGAAGGATCCACAGCCGCTACCGCTAGGGGCCAGTGCGATCCAAACATGACAGACAGATGAGGTAGCCGGTAGCAACCGCTGCTCCAGCTTACACTCCAAGAACATAGATCAGAAGGATCCACAGCCGCTACCGCTAGAGGCTAGTGCGATCCAAACAAGACAGACAGATGAGGTAGCCGGTAGCAACCGCTGCTCCAGTGTGAGAAACGAGGCAGCTGCGGCGAACAGCACCGCCGCCGCAGCTGCCTCCATGCGGCCATCGGTACCCTCGGCGTCCAGGATGCCGAGGACGGAACGTTCTTCCGGGCAGGGGGTCACCGTAGCGCGCGGCCGTGCGCACAGACGGGACCTTTATGCGGGGAGGAAGCCAGTCAGCTGACCTGCTGGTCGGCTGATGTCAGAGGAGTCCCACGGCGCCCAGGACTGGCTGATTCGGAGGAGCGTGTCAGTGGGGTCTCCTCTGCTTCATAAGCCTCCGGGCTTCAGTATAGGATTGTCTGTTGTCGTGAATACTTGCGTGTTAGTGCTCAGACCTTAGGCTAGTTTCCTGGTGTTGATGCTAAGGATTACACACCAAGACTAGGATGTTGCTATCTTGTGATTGTTATTTGTTTAGACTAGTTCCCTGGTGTTGATGCTACGGATTTCACACCCAGACTAGGTTATTGCTACTGTATTGATCTCCTGTGTATGACTCTTTGCGATTACCCTGACTCTGATCCTGCTTTCCGATCCTGTACTTTCGCTTATCTGCCTACCTGTTGCTAAACCTCTGCCTGAATACCGATTACTCTCTTGTCTCACGATTCTGTACCGATACGTACCTTCCTGTTGCTGAACCTCTCCCTGATTACCGCTTACTCTCTTGTCTCATGATCCTGTACTGATACTTACCTCTCTGTTGCCGAACCTTGCCTGCCTGACCATTCTACTCACCAGTGGGCCCTCGCCACTGGTGAGAAGTTAACTACGCCAGCTCCGCTGGTGAAGCAGTTCTGCTAGGCCTTAGTTCAGCCTTATTACCTGCTCGTTAGGTAGCCTGTCATTTTAGTATTACTGTGTCTCACAGGCTGCAGTACAGTCTGACTCACCCGCCCCTCGGGTGTTCATTGGCCTACAGCGTATTCTGAATTCCCTGCTCCTCGGGAGATTCAGCCTCTTCAGTATTGTTCCTCCAGCTTGCTGGAGGTTGTACGTTAGTGCACGGTCAGTGTACTGGCTATACCTCACCAGCCCCTCTGGTGAAGTCTCATTGTCCCATTAAAGTTACGGTTGCACCAAATCACTACACACTCTGCTCTTTGTCTGCTATACTAGTATTATTGGTTATTCTGCAGATCACACATAATCGGGTTTAGCGTCTGCATAATTGGTGATTCTGCAGATCACCACATAATCAGACATCTGAGCCACGACACCCAACCATTACATCCAGCTTACACTCCAAGAACAAAGATCAGAAGGATCCACAGCCGCTACCGCTAGAGGCTAGTGCGATCCAAACAAGACAGACAGATGAACAGAAGGGGCTATTAGTAGCAACCGCTGCTCTGGTTAGCACCCCCAGACAGACAGAACAATTTCCTGACGACCACCGTTGGCAACAGGACAATCGCAGCAGAGAGGCAATACAGACAAAACAGATAAGCAACCTAACTGCACTAGAAAAGCTGCCTAGTGCAGTCCCAAGAATTACTCTAAGATAACTTTAACAAATCAATAGGGAAGGCTGACATTCAAGGAGTCTTTCTCAGTAACAAACCGTGAAAGGATGACCAGCCAAGGACTCTGGGAAAACATGGCTTTTATACTGCCAGCCTTCAAAGGAGGCAGCTAGGTGATTTGCATAACCAATGTATGCAAATTCCTCAGCAGCAGAGCAGATCAGAAACTTGCAAAGGAAAGACAGGTCTCTCTTCCAGAGACCTGCAGCCCACAGACTAGAGGAATGGTCAAACAGCTGTCTGCCTGTGCAGCCAGCTGAGCGGATCATTACATTTTTATATTGGTATGAGTCTGACAATATTTAATCTCTTTCTCAGCCTGTATAGCTGAACTTGTGAACTCAGAATTTACAATACCTCTGTGTCAGTCCAACTCCCAGGTCTGTGAGCATGGTGTATGTAAACAAGGATTCTTATCTCAGCCAATAACCTCCCACCCCATTTGGATGTTCTGTTTCATTTAAGGCATCTTAATGACATGTATTTATGCTTGAAAAAAAACGGTTTTCCCTTTTGCTGTTGCATGTATGTAGCTGTCTGTACCACCAGCCTGCAAACTAACAGGATGTAAGCCCGACGAAGGCTGCAAGGCCGAAAGCTTGTTTATTCTTATTAATTTTAGTTAGCCAATAAATGGTATCATCCTGAATTAAAACATCTTGCTTTTATCTCAATCAGTAGCTGATATGCCTTTTACATGAGGAATCTATTCCTTTTAACAAACAGACCATTAGGGGGCGCTGTATGACTGATATTGTGGTGAAACCCCTCCCACAAGAAACTCTGAGGACCGTGGTACTCCTGGCAGTTTCCTGTTTGTGAACCTTGTTGCTTGGTGGGAAATAGCTGTTTACAGCTGATTCCAACTACTAAAAAAGCATGCAGCAGCTACATCACCTGCCAACAGTAAAAATGTCACCATGTAATAAATGTCAGAATGTAAATCAGGGATTTAAAAGATTTTACAATGGGCAAACACTGACTAAAATCATTTATACATAATTATTGTAAAAATGAAGCACTTTTTTTTATTACATTATTTTCACTGGAGTTCCTCTTTAAACTGGAATATTTGTCTGTGGTTACATAAACTACGTTCTTTGTTAACATGCTAACAGGAAGAGATTTCATCATCAAATACATTCTGAACAAACAAAGGCTTTAACAAGACAAGGAGACTGAAACCATTATGATATTAGCAAGCAAATTAAGTTTCCCTGCTATTGCATTGCTTCAATTCTCAGTCTATAATGTACACCCTTTCATTACATAACTTTACACTGCGTGTGCAAAACTCACCGTGGCTGGGGTGATTTTGACAGTGAAGAAAATCTGTAACATTTTAGGAATCTGTATACAAGCCTCTTTCAATATGCCCTTTTCTGATTTCTACAGTTTCCCTGGACTTTTGATTGCAGCACCGATACTCCAGCTCTCTAAAAGGTCACTCAGTTCTGTTGTCAAAGCTTTTGTTTTCTTGTGAAACATTTCCATAACTGACTTCCAATGATGTTCCACCTGCACTGTATGCACTCTGCCTCTCGTAAAACCCATCTCTCTCTCCAGTCTGTCAACCACTCATCCCACTCTCTCTCCAGTCTATTAACCACTCATCTTCTGCTCCTGAATACACCAGCTGTCTTTGATGTTGCAATTTTTTTGCTTTTGTGCTTCTTTCTGAGGACATCTCACCAAACCTGGGCCCGTCTCACAGTCTGCCTATCCTTTAGTTATGCCCCCAATTACCCCATAGCATGTAAACTCATACCCATTCACTACACCTACAACTATTGATTCCCTTGCTCATGTTGTCTATACCCACTGTCACTGAATTAGGACTTCCCTTCTGCTGTTGCCTTGTCCTATGGAGGCCTGCATTACATACTCACCCAGACCCAGCAAAAAGACAAGTGGTGGTGGGGATCTCTTCCTGTTCCCCCACTGGACCTACAGAATCCTCCCTAACCACCCTCTTCACTTTCCACACAATGGGGGACATTTATCAAGAGTGCCTGCGACAAAATATCGGTAGGTTTTTAGAAATCCATGTAGAATTGTCTCAGACATCTTCAGAAATCACTAAATAGTGCAGTTTCCTTCTTAACCACTTCGGGACCACAGTCTTTTCGCCCCTTAAGGACCAGAGCCTTTTTCTCCATTCAGACCACTGCAGCTTTCACGGTTTATTGCTCGGTCATAAAACCTACCACCTAAATGAATTTTACCTCCTTTTCTTGTCACTAATACAGCTTTCTTTTGATGCTATTTGATTGCTGCTGCGAGTTTTACTTTTTATTATATTCATCAAAAAAGACATGAATTTTGTCAAAAAAATGACTTTTTTAACTTTCTGTGCTGACATTTTTCAAATAAAGTAAAATTTCCTATACATTTGAGCGCGAAAGTTATTCTGCTACATGTCTTTGATAAAAAAAAAAACATTCAGTGTATATTTATTGGATTGGGTAAAAGTTATAGCGTTTACAAACTATGGTGCCAAAAGTGAATTTTCCCATTTTCAAGCATCTCTGACTTTTCTGCGCACCTGTCATGTTTCATGAGGGGCTAAAATTCCAGGATAGTACAAATACCCCCCAAATGACCCCATTTTGGAAAGAAGACATCCCAAAGTATTCAGTGAGAGGCATGGTGAGTTCATAGAAGATTTTATTTTTTGTCACAAGTTAGCGGAAAATGACAGTTTGTGACAAAAAAAAAAAAAAAAAAAAGTTTCCATTTCTTCTAACTTGCGACAAAAAAAAATGAAATCTGCCACGGACTCACTATGCTCCTCTCTGAATACCTTGAAGTGTCTACTTTCCAGAATGGGGTCATTTGTGGGGTGTGTTTACTGTCCTGGCATTTGGGGGGTGCCTAATTGTAAGCACCCCTGTAAAGCCTAAAGATGCTCATTGGACTTTGGGCCCCTTAGCGCAGTTAGGCCGCAAAAAAGTGCCACACATGTGGTATTGCCGTACTCAGGAAAAGTAGTATAATGTGTTTTGGGGTGTATTTTTACACATACACATGCTGGGTGGGAGAAATATCTCCGTAAATGACAATTTTTTTATTTTTTTTACACACAATTGTCTATTTATAGAGATATTTCTCCCACTCAGCATGGGTATGTGGAAAAATACACCCCAAAACACATTATACTACTTCTCCTGAGTACGGCGATACCACATGTGTGGCACTTTTTTGCACCCTAACTGCGCTAAGGGGCCCAAAGTCCAATGAGTACCTTTAGGATTTCACAGGTCATTTTGAGAAATTTCGTTTCAAGACTACTCCTCACGGTTTAGGGCCCCTAAAATGCCAGGACAGTATAGGAACCCCACAAATTACCCCATTTTAGAAAGAAGACACCCCAAGGTATTCCGTTAGATGTATGGTGAGTTCATAGAAGATTTTTTTTTTTTGTCACAAGTTAGCGGAAATTGATTGTAATTGTTTTTTTTCACAAAGTGTCATTTTCCGCTAACTTGTGACAAAAAATAAAATCTTCTATGAACTCGCCATTCTCCTAACGGAATACCTTGGGGTGTCTTCTTTCTAAAATGGAGTCATTTGTGGGGTTCCTATACTGCCCTGGCATTTTAGGGGCCCTAAACCGTGAGGAGTAGTCTTGAAACCAAATGTGGCAAAATGACCTGTGAAATCCTAAAGGTACTCATTGGACTTTGGGCCCCTTAGCGCACTTAGGGTGCAAAAAAGTGCCACACATGTGGTACCGCCGTACTCAGGAGAAGTAGTATAATGTGTTTTGGGGTGTATTTTTACACATACCCATGCTGGGTGGGAGAAATATCTCTGTAAATGACAATTATTTGATTTTTTTTACACACAATTGTCCATTTACAGAGAGATTTCTCCCACCCAGCATGGGTATGTATAAAAATACACCCCAAAACACATTATACTACTTCTTCTGAGTACGGCGATACCACATGTGTGACACTTTTTTGCAACCTAGGTGCGCTAAGGGGCCTAACGTCCTATTCACAGGTCATTTTGAGGCATTTGGATTCTAGACTACTCCTCACGGTTTAGGGCCCCTAAAATGCCAGGGCAGTATAGGAACCCCACAAGTGACCCCATTTTAGAAAGAAGACACCCCAAGGTATTCTGTTAGGAGTATGGTGAGTTCATAGAAGATTTTTTTTTTGTCACAAGTTAGCGGAAAATGACACTTTGTGAAAAAAAAAAACAATACATATCAATTTCCGCTAACTTGTGACAAAAAATAAAATCTTCTATGAACTCATCATACACCTAAAAGAATACCTTGGGGTGTCTTCTTTCTAAAATGGGGTCACTTGTGGGGTTCCTATACTGCCCTGGCATTTTAGGGGCCCTAAACCGTGAGGAGTAGTCTTGAACCCAAATGTCTCAAAATGACCTGTGAAATCCTAAAGGTACTCATTGGACTTTGGGCCCCTTAGCACAGTTAGGCTGCAAAAAAGTGTCACACATGTGGTATCGCCGTACTCAGAAGAAGTAGTATAATGTGTTTTGTGGTGTATTTTTACATATAACCATGCTGGGTGGGAGAAATATCTCTGTAAATGACACATTTTTGATTTTTTTTACACACAATTGTCCATTTACAGAGAGATTTCTCCCACCCAGCATGGGTATGTGTAAAAATACACCACAAAACACATTATACTACTTCTCCTGAGTATGGCGATACCACATGTGTGACACTTTTTTGCAGCCTAGGTGCGCTAAGGGGCCCAACGTCCTATTCACAGGTCATTTTGAGGCATTTGTTTTCTAGACTACTCCTCACGGTTTAGGGCCCCTAAAATGCCAGGGCAGTATAGGAACCCCACAAGTGACCCCATTTTAGAAAGAAGACACCCCAAGGTATTCCGTTAGGGGTATGGTGAGTTCATAGAAGATTTTATTTTTTCTCACAAGTTAGTGAAAAATGACACTTTGTGAAAAAAACAATAACAATCCAATTTCCGCTAACTTTTGACAAAAAATAAAATATTCTATGAACTCATCATACACCTAACAGAATACCTTGGGGTGTCTTCTTTCTAAAATGGGGTCACTTGTGGGGTTCCTATACTGCCCTGGCATTTTACGGGCCCAAAACTGTGAGTAGTCTGGAAACCAAATTTCTCAAAATGACTGTTCAGGGGTATAAGCATCTGCAAATTTTGATGACAGGTGGTCTATGAGGGGGCAAATTTTGTGGAATCGGTCATAAGCAGGGTGGCCTCTTAGATGACAGGATGTATTGGGCCTGATCTGATGGATAGGAGTGCTAGGGGGGTGACAGGAGGTGATTGATGGGTGTCTCAGGGGGCGGTTAGAGGGGAAAATAGATGCAATCAATGCACTGGGGAGGTGATCGGAAGGGGGTCTGAGGGGGATCTGAGGGTTTGGCCGAGTGATCAGGAGCCCACACGGGGCAAATTAGGGCCTGATCTGATGGGTAGGTGTGCTAGGGGGTGACAGGAGGTGATTGATGGGTGTCTCAAGGTGTGATTAGAGGGGGGAAATAGATGCAAGCAATGCACTGGCGAGGTGATCAGGGCTGGGGTCTGAGGGCGTTCTGAGGTGTGGGCGGGTGATTGGGTGCCCGCAAGGGGCAGATTAGGGTCTAATCTGATGGGTAACAGTGACAGGTGGTGATAGGGGGTGATTGATGGGTAATTAGTGGGTGTTTAGAGGAGAGAATAGATGTAAACAATGGATTTGGGAGGTGATCTGATGTCGGATCTGCGGGCGATCTATTGGTGTGGGTGGGTGATCAGATTGCCCGCAAGGGGCAGGTTAGGGGCTGATTGATGGGTGGCAGTGACAGGGGGTGATTGATGGGTGGCAGTGACAGGGGGTGATTGATGGGTGATTGACAGGTAATCAGTGGGTTATTACAGGGGAGAACAGATGTAAATATTGCACGGGCGAATTGATAAGGGGGGGGTCTGAGGGCAATCTGAGCGTGTGGGCAGGTGATTGGGTGCCCGCAAGGGGCAGATTAGGGTCTAATCTGATGGGTAACAGTGACAGGTGGTGATAGGGGGTGATTGATGGGTAATTAGTGGGTGTTTAGAGGAGAGAATAGATGTAAACAATGGATTTGGGAGGTGATCTGATGTCGGATCTGCGGGCGATCTATTGGTGTGGGTGGGTGATCAGATTGCCCGCAAGGGGCAGGTTAGGGGCTGATTGATGGGTGGCAGTGACAGGGGGTGATTGATGGGTGGCAGTGACAGGGGGTGATTGATGGGTGATTGACAGGTAATCAGTGGGTTATTACAGGGGAGAACAGATGTAAATATTGCACGGGCGAATTGATAAGGGGGGGGTCTGAGGGCAATCTGAGCGTGTGGGCAGGTGATTGGGTGCCCGCAAGGGGCAGATTAGGGTCTAATCTGATGGGTAACAGTGACAGGTGGTGATAGGGGGTGATTGATGGGTAATTAGTGGGTGTTTAGAGGAGAGAATAGATGTAAACAATGGATTTGGGAGGTGATCTGATGTCGGATCTGCGGGCGATCTATTGGTGTGGGGGGGTGATCAGATTGCCCGCAAGGGGCAGATCAGGGGCTGATTGATGGGTGGCAGTGACAGGGGGTGATTGACGGGTGATTGACAGGTGATTGACAGGTGATTGACAGGTGATTGACAGGTGATCAGGGGGGATAGATGCATACAGTACACGGGGGGGGGGGGGGTCTGGGGGGGGTCTGGGGAGAATCTGAGGGGTGGGGGGGTGATCAGGAGGGAGTAGGGGGCAGATTAGGGACTTAAAAAAAAAATAGCGTTGACAGATAGTGACAGGGAGTGATTGATGGGTGATTAGGAGGGTGACTGGGTGCAAACAGTGGTCTGGGGGGTGGGCAGGGGGGGGTCTGAGGGGTGCTGTGGGCGATCAGGGGGCAGGGGGGGGGGAAATCAGTGTGTTTGGTGCAGACTAGGGTGGCTGCAGCCTGCCCTGGTGGTCCCTCGGACACTGGGACCACCAGGGCAGGAGGCAGCCAGTATAATAGGCTTTGTATACATTACAAAGCCTATTATACACTGTTGCAGCGGCGATCCGGATGCCAGTAACCCGCCGGCGCTTCCGAACGGCCGGCGGGTTACGGCGAACGGGGGGCGGAGCCAGTCCCCGGCGGCTGATCGCGTCACGAATGACGCGATCGCCGCATAGCCACTCCCGCAGCCGCCCCCGCCGATGGGCGTATTGCGGTCGTTTGGGCCCAGACTTTGCCGCCGCCCATCGGCTGGGGGCGGTCGTTATGTGGTTAAAGGGAAGGTTCAGGGAGGGAGGTAAAAAAATAAAAATCAATATCCACTTACCTGGGGCTTCCTCCAGCACGTGGCAGGCAGGAGGTGCTCTCGCCGCCACTCCGCAGGCTCCCGGTGGTCGACCCGACCTGGCCAGGCCGGCTGCCAGGTCGGGCTCTCCTGCGCTCCTAGCCCCGGCACTTCTGCATCCCACGCGGGCGCGATGACGTCATCGAACGTCCGCCGGGCTGTACTGCGCAAGAGCAGAACTACTGCGCCTGCGCAGTACAGCCCAGCGGACGTATGATGACGTCATCACGCCCGCATGGGACGCAGAAGTGCCGGGCCTTGGAGAGCAGAAGAGCCCGACCTGGCAGCCGGCCTGGCCAGGTCGGGTCGGCCACCGGAGACCACCGGGAGCCTGCGGAGCGGCTGCAAGGGCACCTCCTGCCTGCCACGGGCTGGAGGAAGCCCCAGGTAAGTGGATATTGATTTTTATTTTTTTACCCCCCTCCCTGAACCTTCCCTTTAAACTGTTAGGAATAGGAGGCGTTCTAAAGGTTTCTCAGACAGTGCAGTGTGTGATGGAAATTGATGCTGCAGAGGTAACCAATTCATCTGTTGTATTGCATCAATGCTCAGCACTGGAAGTGTTATGCACAGAACAGCTACACAGGATTCAGCAAGGGTGAGAAGCACTTCACAAATCATGTCTAGTCTACATGCACAATTTGTGTGCTATTAAGCACTTCTTAATATGTGGTAGTTTAGGAATGGATTTACACTTTTCTTAACTGTAGTGCAGTTCTAGAAATTCACACTAAACTACCGCTATTAACTAGGAATTAAGCATCTTCTTATTATCATGCAGAACAGTTCCCGCTGCTGGTTAGAACTGTTAAAGAAGAAAAAACTGTTGGCAATCCTCTGATAATTCTGGCCCAATGTTCCTTTTATTTTTGGTACATGCTGCTTTTTTTTTTTTGCCCCTTTCACTTTGTAGCTGCTGCTACCTACTGGACCCCTTTGCTCAGTCTTCTACAATTATTTCTGGCTGGGCAACTTCGTTTCTTGGCTTCCACACAATGGCCTCATTTCTGGTAGCTATGTGAGGTAAATATTTTTTTGTAGGTAATATACCTCATGAGGTATTTTCCTCTTTTTTTTTAGCAATTCTGAAAGATTTTTCTCCATTTCCGAACATGAGGTAAACATGAGGTAAAACATGAGGTAAATACATAAAGGGCTCTATTCATAAAACTTTACCGCTCAAAACAGCGGACTTTCCCGACCATTTAGCAAAGTGGGCATTCATAAAAGCTGTTCCCGCATGAAAATCTACAATCCCCGAGCAGAGCGAGAAATTTCCGCCTTCTGCGGTGTTTTTCTAGATTTATCTAGAAAAAAGTAACAAAATGGCCATTCATAAAGATTAGAGGAAGCGGTATGTGGACGGGAAATACCGCTTCCTCGAAACCTGCAGATTACATACAAGTGAATGGGACAGACCTCCCAGAGAGAGCAGTGCACGGAGGGACTCTGCCGGAGTAAGTGTTTCCGCATGCCTTCCGACAGCTTACCGCCAGCCTTCAGCGGGAGATCTCCACACTTGTATCGCAGCTGGCAACATTTTTTTGAATGACCACCCAGAAGTCTAATATACCGCTGTGGTATTTTCCCTCCAGGAGTTTTTTCGCCACAACTTTTTTATGAATAGAGCCCAAAGTGAGGTAAACCATGAGGTATTTCAGTGGTAAGCATGCAGTAAATAAATAATAGTAGTCTTTAATTGTCTTCCATAAGTTAGACAAGTCTTTGGAAGATGTTTTTTTTTTTGAGGGGGAAAGGTGTATTTGATTATGTAGCACCCTATGAAAAGTATATTTATAGGCATCCCTTATATAAAAAAATGCAGTATATATTGGGAGTTATTTTTCTACTAACTCCACTAAAAACTGAAAAATGCATGCACACTGACTTTACCTCCAGGTACAGGCAGGTTTTAAACTGATCGGTAAATTATGTGCCAACATCCCACCTAATATATATGAGAATAGCTATTTTTGGTAAATTACCTCATGAATTACCTCATAATTTAACTCATGTGTTAAAACATGACTAAAACCTACCAGAATTGCTAAATATCATTACCTCATGAGGTAAATTACCTCGCATGAGGTAATTTGTTTGATAACCATACCAGAATTGAGGCCAATATGTTCAATGACTTCCTCATTCTTATGTTATCTACAAATCATGAGGCTCCCAAGAATCACATTCATTTTCCCCCCATCTCCCTTTGGGGGCTCTCATAACCTGAGAGACAGGGATAAAATAACAAGTGTGGCCACCATGACCCATGTACATGCAAAAAAACCTGGGAAATTTTGGGTACCGGAAATGTCGCAAACATCAAATTTTCCATTTGTGGAACACGAAATTCCAGAAAAGTTTGAGTTCGCGCAAACCGGGCAAACCTCCATAGATTTCAATGGGCAGGTGAATTTAGATACCTACAAAGACTGATTCTGGCCACAAAAGTGATGGGAAACTTGTTTCAAAGGGTCTAACACCTGGATAGTGGCATGCCAGAGTGGGATCCATGCCAAAATTCCCACCAAAGATTACGGAGTTGACAAAGAGTCAAGTTTTAATCCCTAAAGGGCAAAAATCACAGCATTCCCACATTTGAGGAAAAGGGCTTGCTTTAAAATATACAGAGTGGTAATGTAAGGCTTATGCCCGCTTCACACTGACAGACCAAAGTCGGCGTTCAATTACTGTAAAAGAGTTGTTAATAGTGGAGACTCTCAGGACTTAAACAACAGTAATAGAAAAAAGAGCTGGCACCAGATGCCGGCAGGATGAATGACTGGGTACACCAGTCATTCATCCTGCCGGCAAAAATGAATACCTTTTAATCAACGGTGAAGAGACACACATGGATACACAGTGGGGGTGAGGGAGGCACACCCACTGTGTATCCACACGTGTCTCTTCACCGTTGATTAAAAGGTATTCATTTTTGCATATACATTGCCTCGATCTTCTTTTCTATTGATTCTCTGGACTTAAACGTTAGTCCTCGTCAGGGATGAGCAGAAACTACGCCAGTGCGAATTTACGCATCGTAGTTCGCATCTACGCATCGTAGTTTGTAGGTGAAGTTTCAAAACTACACTTACGAATTTACGCGTAGCGAAGCACCGCTATGCGTAGCTTACGCCCACTATGTGTAGTTAACGTGTGTATTGCGTAGTGAACTACGAATGCGTTACTCGCGGCTAATTTTCCGCGTGTGATTGTATGCATACAAATTAACGCATTGTCAAGGGGGATGTACGCATAGAAAAGTACCCAGTATAAGCATTTAAAGGGGAATTAATGCGTGAAATTTTCTGCATACTGGCATAAGCATCCGCACACATTACGCTTCACACTACGCGTAATTGCGTATTTTAACGCGTAGTCTACGAAATGCATACGAAGCGAATATTTGATTTCGAAGCTGTAGTTTGGCAAAGCGTAATTGCGTAAAACTACATGTAGTTCCAGCGTAGCGAAGTTGGCTGACTACGACCATCCCTGTGCCACAATCTTTGTGTAGTGGTCATCTTGCTAATGTGCACATGTTGGCGAGAGTGCAGGTCATGGCGGTTTTCCAGCCCCTATGGTCGGGGTGAGGGAGCTCAATGACAGTAGTCATCTATAGGTGACCTAGAAAACAGTGGTTCGACAGTGTGGGCCCAGTGTTGGCCTAGTAGGCTTTATTGAATGATCACCTGAGGTGACCAAAGGTTTTGCCAAAAAAATATGCTGCTGATCGATTGGATTTGGTCTGTCCACAATGAAGCAATGACCTGTGCTTTTACGTGGCACACAATTCAATATCACTATCAGACAGACACTGAGAATATGCTGCAACAGTTCAAACACAATTTAGTGATAATAACAGAGGCCCTGGAGTAGTAGTGGAAAAAATGTGTTTGTGCTTGTATGTGGCACACAATTAGATATCACTATTAGTGGGCACAATTGTGCCTCAGTGCCAGTGTGCTCTGCCTGTGCACTGTCAGACAGACACTGAGAATATGCTGCAACAGTTCAAACACAATTAAGTTATAAAAACAGAGGCCCTGGAGCACTATTGTGCTTGTATTGGGCACTGGGCACAATGGTGGGTGCCTGTGGGGTGTGGAGTGTCGCACACACACGCAGAAAAAAAAAACAGCATAAGGATGAAGTAGCCCTCAGAAGGACTGTTTGGGGTGATTAAACAGCAATCAGCCATTAGCCAGTGAGGATCAAAATACACAAGCCTAGCTAACGCTTTCCCTATCTCCAGAAAGCTCTGTCCCTTCCTTTCACTATTCCAGCCAAAGACAGACCATAACATGGTGGGTGCTGTAGCATTTTTATAGGGGCAGGTGGGTCTGTGAGGGAGTGCAGGCTGATTGGCTGCCATGTGCCTGCTGACTGTGATGTAAGAGGTAAAAGTTTAGCCCAGTGATGATGTATGGTGGTGGGTCGAATAGCATATGTGCTCGCCGTTAACGATGAGCGCAAATCGGGTATTTTCGCTCATCGTGAGCGGCGAGCACTAGAGATGGCCCGAACGGTTCACCGATGAACGGTTCCTGGCGAACTTCCGGTGGTTCACGATCGCGGAGAAACTTTTCCGGAAGTTCGGTTCGCCCCCATAATGCACCACTAGGGTCACCTTTGACCCTCTACATCACAGTCAGCAGGCACAATCAGGCTACACTCCCTCCTGGAGCTACTACCCTCCTTATAAAAGGCAGGCCTCGTGTGCCTGCAGTAAATAGAGAAGGGACAGCTGCTGCAGACTCTCTCATAGGGAAAGATTAGTTAAGCTCTTGTAGGCTTCTTAGCTTGCTCCTTGCTGATTCTTATTGCTAAAATAGCATCCCACAACAGCTCTTTTGAGAGCTAATCTTGTTCTTGTGATCTTTTTTTTCTTCTGTGTGTCCCACTGACACTTGTGTTGCATAGACATCCTTGATAATTCATACTGTGTGTGCCACTGCCAGGCCCAGCACATTCAGTGACTACCTGTGTGTGACAGGTGCACATTACCCATCACTGCATATACCTACCTGTTGTTCACTGTGCACCCACCCACCTACGTGAGCACACGCAGTGTCACTGTGCCTGTTTACTACCTGTCTGTGTGTGACAGGTGCACATTGTAATACCCATCACTGCATATACCTACCTGTTGTGTTCAGTGCACACACCTCATCACTGGATATACTTACCTGTTGTGCTCAGTGCACCAACCTACCTACGTGAGCACACGCAGTGTGATATACCACTCCGTGCATACCTGTTAACTGCACCTGTGTGACTGCACATTGTATTAGTCAAGTCAGTGCATGACTTTCACTTCATCCCCCCCCCCCCCTGATATGGACACAACGGACAAAACAGGCAGAGGTAGAGGAAGACCCAGAGGAAGGCCACCCAGCAGGTCTGTGCGAGGTCATGTTGATGTGGTTTCGTGCGGCCCTTGACCAAAGTACAGTGCTCAAAAGAAGGCATGTCCCATCAACTCCCAAGATTGTCAGAACGTGGTTGACTATTTAACACAGAACACCTCATCTTCCGCAGCCACCAGCACTACTACAAGCACCACATCCGTTGCATTTGACACTTTGCAGGAGTTAATTGGTGGGGAATTAACTGATTCACAGCCATTATTAGGCAGCGACACTATAGGCATAATGTGTGAAGATGATGAAGTACCTGCTGTTGGTGCAGTTTGGAGGTGTCTGAGGCAAGCGAAGCTGGGCAGGATGATGATGATGACGATGATACGGATCCCACGTATTTTCCCAATAGAGGAGATGAACAGGGGGACAGTTCAGAGGAGGAGTCAGAGAGGAGTAGGAGCAGACCCGTTGCTGAAAGAAGCAGGGGGAATTCATCGTCAGAAACAGCTGGTGGCAGTGTCCGGTGCCATGTATCGCCACCTACGTACAGCCAGCCAACATGCCCTTCAACGTCAGCTGCTGATGCAACCATAATGCCATCACCCCAGGGGGGGCTCAGAGGTTTGGAAATTTTTAATGTGTCTGCCTCAGATCGGAGCAATGCCATCTGTTGTCTCTGCCTCCAAAAGTTGAGCCATGGAAAGGCCAACACTGACGTAGGGACAAGTGCCTTACGCAGGCACATGGAGAAAAGGCACAAACTGCAATGGGTAGAGCACCTGAGCAAAAGTAGCACACAAAAGAAAAGCCACCCTCCTTCTCCTCTTCCTCCTTCAGGTGCAGCATCTTCAGACACTTTCTCCCTTGCACCTTCACAGCCACCCTCCTCCACTCCGCCTCTGCCCTTGAGCGGTTCCTGCTCCTCTGCCCACAGCAGCCAGGTGTACGTGAAGGAAATCTTTGAGCAGAAAAAGCAAATTTCTGCCAGTCACCCCCTTGCCCGACGTCTGAGAGCTGGAGTGGTGGAACTGTTAGCTCGCCAGCTGTTACCATACAAGCTGGTGGACTCTGAGGCCTTCCGTAAATTTGTGGCCATTGGGACACTGCAGTGGAAGAGACAAGGCCGCAATTATTTCTCTAAAAAGGCGATACCCAAACTGTACCGTGAAGTTTAGAGGCAAGTGGTGTCATCTCTGGCACAAGCATGGTCAGGGCCGCTACATTACTTACACAGCCCATTGGGTCAACCTGGTGACCGATGGCAAGCAAGGAGTACGTGGCTGTGCAGTGAAACAACTTGTGACACCTCCACGGCTTGCAGGCAGGCCTCCTGCCACCTCCTCTCCTCCTGCTACATCCTCTTCTCTGTCATCCTCCTCCTTGGCTGAGTGGCAGTTCAACTCTACTGGTGCTGCGATCTCCTCTCCAGCTACACAGCCCCATCTCCTCAGTGCCTATGTTGCATGCCAGGTATGATGGTGTCACGCCATCTTAGACATGTCTTGCCTCAAAGCGTAGAGTCACACTGGACCAGCTCTTAACAAACAGGTGGATCAGCTCTTATCAAACAGGTGGTGGCTGACCCCGCACCAGCTGGAGATCGGCAATATGTTGTGTGACAACGGCAGCAATCTCCTTTCCGCTTTGAATTTGGAAAAGCTGACACGTACCTTGCATGGCACATGTGCTGAATCTAGTCATTCAAAGATTTGTGTCAAAGTACCCAGGCTTAGAGGATGTCCAGAAGCAGGCCAGGAAGTTGTGTGGGCATTTCAGGTGGTCTTACACGGCCATGGCACGCTTTGCGGACATTCAGCGGAGAAACAACTTGCTGGTGAGACGCTTGATATGTGATAGCCCGACTCTCTGGAATTCAACCCTGGTCATGATCTCTCGCTTGCTAGAACAGGAGAAAGCCATCACCCAGTACCTCTACAATTTCAGTAGAAGGACACAATCTGGGGAGATGGGGATGTTGTGGTCCAACAACTGGACACTGATGCGAAATGCATGCAGACTCATGCAGCCGTTTGAGGAGGTGACCAACCTGGTGAGTCGCAGTGAAGGCACCATCAGCGACTTGATCCTGTACGCTTACTTCCTGGAGCGTGCCGTGTGTAGAGTGGTGGATCAAGCTGTGGAGGAGCGTGAAAAGGAACAGTTATGGCAGGAACAGTTGTGGGAGCAATTTACATTAGAATTAGATGTTTCCTCAACACCTGCGGCAGCACAG
Source organism: Hyperolius riggenbachi (assembly GCF_040937935.1). Taxonomy (NCBI): domain Eukaryota; kingdom Metazoa; phylum Chordata; class Amphibia; order Anura; family Hyperoliidae; genus Hyperolius; species Hyperolius riggenbachi. The sequence goes on along the minus strand of NC_090653.1, from coordinate 204,265,232 downwards.
AGGGGGGAGGAGGAGGAAGAGTGGTGTGGGGAAGAGGAGTCAGACTCGGATGATGAGGAAGGTGTTTCTTTGGAGGAGGAGAAGGAGGAGGCGGCGGCGGCAGAAGAACAACGGCAGCAGGCGTCGCAGGGGGCTTGTGCTGCTCAACATTCCCGTGGTATTGTTCGTGGCGGGGAGGAGGAGGAGGACTTACCTGACGTCACTGAGGAAGAGCAAGAGGAGATGGATAGTACGTCTGCATCCAACTTTGTGCAGATGTCATCTTTCATGCTGTCCAGCCTGTTGAGGGACCCCCGTATAAAAAAACTCAAGGGGAATGAGCTGTACTGGGTGGCCACGCTACTAGACCCTCGGTATAGGCACAAAGTGGCGGACATGTAACCAAGTCACCAGAAGGCAGAAAGGATGCAACACATGCAGAACAAGCTGGCAACTATGCTTTACAATGCGTTTAACCTCCTTGTCGGTCTAATTAATCCGGCAAGGAGGCAGCGCAGCACTTTTTTTTTTTAAATCATGTAGCGAGCCCAGGGCTCGCTACATGATAGCCGCTGAGCGGCGGCATCCCCCCACCCAATCCGAACGGGATTTCCTGCAGGGCTTCCCTGGTCGCCATAGCGACCGGGCGGAATGATGTCACCGACGTCATGGACGTCGTGACGTCAGAGGGAATCCCAATCCGCCCCTTAGCGCAGCCTGGCACTGATTGGCCAGGCTGCGCAGGGGTCTGGGGCAGGGGGGGGGGCGGCTTGGCGGGTAGCGGCGAATCGGCGGCGAGTGGCGGCGATCGCGTACTACACGCAGCTAGCAAAGTGCTAGCTGCGTGTAGGAAAAAAAATTATGCAAATCGGCCCAGCTGGGCCTGAGAAATCCTCCTGCGCAGGTTACCCCGAACTGAGTTCGGGATAACCGGCAAGGAGGTTAAGGGTGATGTCACACCACGACGCAATAAAGGTACCACTGCCAGTAATCCTCCTCCCATGTACACGCAGGCAAGGACAGGACGCTCCAGCGATCTCATGGTGATGTCGGACATGCAGACATTCTTTAGTCCAACGCCTCGACTTAGCGCTTCCGGATCCAACCTCCACCAATGCCTGGACCGGCAGGTAGCCGACTACCTGGCCTTAAGTGTGGATGTAGACTCTGTGAGCAGCGATGAAACCTTGGACTACTGGGTGCGCAGGCTTCGCCTGTGGCCAGAGCTTTCCCAATTTGCCATCCAACTTCTGTCTTGCAAAAAAGTAGCATGGAGAAGATCCGGCACTATAGTGTTTAATACAGCAACAATTTGTAGACAGTGGCATAAAAAAGATGGTCATGATGAACATAGCAGAGCATAACATCCAAGCATAATGGCAAACAGTGGCGGTAGTGCCAAAAAATGTGTCTAACTTGGTACCTGAGTGTGGGTGGGAGGTAGCGGTGGTGGGTGCCAGAGGGTGCACGGCCGTGCACCCTCTGGCACCCACCACCGCTACCTCCCACCCACACCCAGGTACCAAGTTAGACACATTTTTTGGCACTACCGCCACTGTTTGCCATTATGCTTGGATGTTATGCTCTGCTATGTTCATCATGACCATCTTTTTTATGCCACTGTCTACAAATTGTTGCTGTATTAAACACTATAGTGCCGGATCTTCTCCATGCTACTTTTTTGTTGAACCTGCTGCTCTGCATCTGTCCTGAGCACATAGTGTTCTGGGTGTTTATTACCTACCTACCCCGAGTGCCCGCCAACTCTCCCTCAATTTTTGCAACTTCTGTCTTGCCCTGCCTCAAGCGTCCTTTCCGAAAGGACCTTCAGAGCAGCTGGAGGCATTGTCACTGAGAAGAAAATTCGCCAAAGTCTCAAAAGTGTTCAGTACCTCACCTTTATCAAAATGAATGAGGCATAAATTCCCGGAGGGCTACTGCCCGCCTGAAGACTAAGTCAGTCCCCACACACAGCATCTCTGCCTGCACGCCGTGTGACTGGCTGCTAGGCTGCCTGCCCCAAGACTAAGTCGCTCCCCACACAGCACCTCTGCCTGCAGGCCGCTTGACTGCCTTCTCCGCCACCACCAACAGGGTCCAGGACTCCAGGCAGATTCCTGAATTTTTTAGGCCCTGCTAGCAGCGGCTGCTATAATAATTTTTCTGGTGCATGTAAATGCCTGCCTAATTTTTCTGGCTGCACTGCGGCTGCACCAACAAAACAAAAGGCATGTACATGTGCCCATTCCCCTTCGTGAGCATTACCTTGCCGTGGTGAAGGGTCTTGCGTAGCACAATGAAACAATGACCACTTTATGAGTGTCTTGGGGGGTGGCACACCAAAGATAATAAGGTCGTTGCTTCATTGTGGACAGACCAAATTTGATCAGCTGGACAGTCACTGTTCTGTCATTCAGCTACCTCAGCCCGGCAACCATATGGGCTGGAAAGCTGCCATCACCTGCACTCTCATCATGGCGTGCACCAGTCCAGCACGGCTGTCATTACGCAAACAGCTGTTTGCGGTGCGTTACACAGTGAGTTTGGTGTGTTAGTGTGAAGCAGTACTCTAATTACACTCCCTGATTGATGTATACACATGCAAAATGTGTTAAAGCACTTTAGGCCTGCAATTTAGCATTCAATGAGATTTCTGCCCTTAAAACGCTGCTTTACGTCCAATCCAGATTTTTCCCCGGGACTTTTGGCGTGTATCCCACTCCGCCATGCTCCCCTCCAGGTGTTAGAACCCTTGAAACATCTTTTCCATCACTTTTGTGGCCAGCATACATTTTTCTAGTTTTCAAAGTTCGCCTCCCCATTGAAGTCTATTGCGGTTCGCGAAAGTTTGCGCAAACCGAACTTTTGCGGAAGGTACGCGAACCCGGTTCACGAGCCTAAAATCGGAGGTTCGGGCCATTTCTAGCGAGCACATGTTGGGCAAATACTGTTCGCCGGCGAAGCGTTTGTGCCATCTCTAACCGGAAATAGGCGCCCGCAGAATACTGGTAAAATTTACTGACATTTTACTATCCCACATAATTAATTCCCATAGTAAAATATTGGTAAACTAGTGGACCCGCTGCACACGCACATTTCCACCGTGCTCGCCTGCCGCACGCGTGCTCAGTCCTTGTTTCTTTGCTTTCCTCTTTTTATACCTTTTCTTTTGGTGAACTAATATTCTCCTTCAGGCTACATTACTGTTTGCATGCAGATGATCCTAAATTTAACTCTGTCTCAACTCCTGACTGATCTCCTTCTGTTCAGGATGACGTTTAATGCTGCCTGTCAGCCATCTTATTATAAACTCATAAACTTAACTGGATAAAACTGAACTAATCATCTTTCTCACCTCTCTTTCAAATATCTCACTCTGAAATTTCTCTAACAGTAAATAGCACAATTATTTTCCACAACTTAGCAGGTGGATTTATCACGCATAACTAATAAAAGTGGCGGTCACGTGTACAATTTAGTTTGTAGCCTATGACAGCCGATCGCCGTGATTGGCTGGTGGGGGGTGGGCTGGAGGGACAGGGGGGAAAAAAATACACATTTTTAATAAAAATAAATAGAAATAAATATTTGTGAAAAACCAAACAAAAAACTGGGGGCGATCAGACCCCACCAACAGATGAGCTTGGCCTTAAAGCTGCAGAGGCCATTTTAGTAATAATTAGCCTGGTCTTTAGGGGGGTTTACCACTGTGGTCATCAAGTAGTTAAGGGTGGAATTTAGGGTTAATGCTAGAGAGGGATTAACATTGTGAGAAGAAAAGTTAGTGTGAGGTATAAAACCTGTATAGCATTTCAATAATATGCACCTTCCAGACACCATACAACACCAAACTCCTGTACATGTTAACATTATCTCTCACTTCTACTACTACTAATTTAAATAAGATCTCATCACACACCTCTTAAAAATTCACCTGTGTAATTTTTTTTTTTTACACTCTATTTAATTTTCTAGCATTACACAACTTTTCCAGTCTTTTTTTACCCTGTCTCAAGTTTTGTTTTAAACAAGCTCCTGTCATCAAATTCAAAACAAGTAATTTCCCCAAAACAATAACATATTTCAGAATCAACGTTTGCTATATTGGGCCTAATGTACAGAACAGCGGTAATATTACCGTGCATAGACATCATGCTGCAATATTGCCCTTAGTATCGGTGATGTGTACTGCAAGTTATGCTATAAGTGCAACCCGTGGTATTCCACTAGTGTGTCTGTTGCTAAGGCAACACACGCTTCTAATGGTAGCACTCATTAGTAATGCACATTACCATAGCAATGGTCATGCTAGTAGAGCACTGTGAGTCACACCTAATAGCATAATGTGCTGTACACAGTGTCAATAATAAGGGTAATATTGCCATGCAATGTCTGTGCAGGGCAATTTTACCACAATTTTGTGCATCAGGCCCCTTGTCTTGTATTACTTTTGGGAAAACTATAAGGTTTACGATGGTTTGAAAATCATCACTTTCTGTTTTTTTTATTTACATTTTACCAAGCAGCACAAGGTTTTTGAAAATGGGTTGTAGAAATCTTTACAGTATTATCAAATAGCAGGCATATGAAGGGAGAGATTTCATCGCTGTGGGAAGGGAGAAGTTATCGCTGTGTTGCCTAACGCATCCTGAAACATTACATTAGTATTCCTCACACAGTATTACACATAGTGCACATTATTACACATATAAACAGGCCAAACATTCCTGCCAACAACACAAATAATATATCTAGTGTCCCAGTAAACTGTTCCAGATATTACTGGAATCACATGTTTTATTCAAAGGGAAATTCCGCTTTTTCATTATAAACTTAATGGCCATAGATCATCTGTGCTGCAAGCCTTTTTGTAATTCAATGTTATTAAAAGTAATGTTTATATTTAACTTTCCAGCAACTTAAGAATTTCCAAAATTGCCACAATTTAATTGTAACTAGCCACATAGAGACATCTATAAGTATAATTTTGACCCAATTACCCCAATCCCTCTTTGTACTATACACTCAGAGTCTCAGAAAATGGCACTGCCTAAGATTGGATAGGATTGGATAGCTACTGTATATTCCTTATAATATTTGTTACTTGACATGAATAGTTTCCTTGCCTCACATAGAGGCGGTTTAGTTCCTTAAATTACAGATCAGCGACACATTGAGTTCCAGCCTACTTAAATATTCTCTGCCAAGTTATGTTTTGTCTGTTTGTTGGTTGTATTTAATTCAAAAGGTATGTGCTGTTCAATATTGTCCATTATTTAAGGGGCCCATACACCTAACGATTTTCCCGCCGATATACAGCAGATTCGATCACTGTGATCAAATCGGCTGTGAAATTGTTGCACAAGTGTTGACCGAACGATTGATTTCCGACCGAAATCGATCGTTCCTGTCGATTCCTGTTGTTCCTGTCCGTGCGGAAGATTTCACTCAATCGCGGGCGGGTTGGGAGTGCGGCGATAGCGGTGTTTGAATGTCCGACGACCGACTCAATACAGCGCCGGTAATACATTACCTGCTCCGCCGGTGCGTGTCCTCGCTGTCACCGCTTCTCCTTCTCCGCTGGGCTCCGGCAGGCTTCACTTCCTCCTGTCCCGGCAGGAAGTTTAAACAGTAGAGCGCCCTCTACTTTTTAAACTTCCCCGGACAGTAAGTGAAGCTGGAGCCCTGGAGCCAAGAGCGGAGAAGAAGACAGCGGAGACCGGGGGACTCGCGCTGGCCCGGATCAGGTAATGTATGCGAGGTGGGGGGAGCGGCGGCGGATGCTTCACAGATGGTGAATCGATTTTATGCTGAAATCGATTCACAATCTGTTTGCAGTAAAGGCAGCCATACGATCCCTCTCTGATCAGATTAGATCAGAGAGGGATCTATCTGTTGGTCGATCTGATGGCAAATCAACCAGTGTATGGCCACCTTAACATTGTCATGCATTATCTTTTCAATTAAATAAACGATTTTGAAGTAAGAAATAAAAAAAATTCCCAAACTGATAAACACAGGGCCAGATTTGTTCTTTCCAGTGCCCTAGGCCCGTTGTCACCAACCGACCCCCTCCCCCACATTCTGTCCAACTCCGACTAGTGATCACTGGTTTGAATGGGCTCCCCTATTTTGCTGCTTTACCCCTTGTTCAACAAAGAAGCAGTGCATGCTCTGTCCACTCCATGTAATTTTGACACTCCTGCCTGGGTGCACAGCAGCAGACAGGGGCATTGCTAGCCCCAAAGATCAGTGGCACGTGCCCTGGATCTACAGGGAGTGCAGAAATATTAGGCAAGTTGTATTTTTGAGGAATAATTTTATTATTGAACAACAACCATGTTCTCAATGAACCCAAAAACTCATTAATATCAAAGCTGAATATTTTTGAAAGTAGTTTTTAGTTTGTTTTTAGTTTTAGCTATTTTAGGGGGATATCTGTGTGTGCAGGTGACTATTACTGTGCATAATTATTAGGCAACTTAACAAAAAACAAATATATACCCATTTCAATTATTTATTTTTACCAGTGAAACCAATATAACATCTCAACATTCACAAATATACATTTCTGACATTTAAAAACAAAACAAAAACAAATCAGTGACCAATATAGCCACCTTTCTTTGCAAGGACACTCAAAAGCCTGCCATCCATGGATTCTGTCAGTGTTTTGATCTGTTCACCATCAACATTGCGTGCAGCAGCAACCACAGCCTCCCAGACACTGTTCAGAGAGGTGTACTGTTTTCCCTTCTTGTAAATCTCACATTTTACGATGGACCACAGGTTCTCAATGGGGTTCAGATCAGGTGAACAAGGAGGCTATGTCATTAATTTTTCTTCTTTTATACCCTTTCTTGCCAGCCACGCTGTGGAGTACTTGGACGCGTGTGATGGAGCATTGTCCTGCATGAAAATCATGTTTTTCTTGAAGAATGCAGACTTCTTCCTGTACCACTGCTTGAAGAAGGTGTCTTCCAGAAACTGGCAGTAGAACTGGGAGTTGAGCTTGACTCCATCCTCAACCCGAAAAGGCCCCACAAGCTCAAACCAGCCCAAACCAGTACTCCACCTCCACCTTGCTGGCTTCTGTTCTGAGTCGGACTGGAGCTCTCTGCCCTTTATCAATCCAGCCACGGGCCCATCCATCTGGCCCATCAAGACTCACTCTCATTTCATCAGTCCATAAAACCTTAGAAAAATCTAAGTCTTGAGATATTTCTTGGCCCAGTCTTGATGTTTCAGCTTGTGTGTCTTGTTCAGTGGTGGTCGTCTTTCAGCCTTTCTTACCTTGGCCATGTCTCTGAGTATTGCACACCATGTGCTTTTGGGCACTCCAGTGATGTTGCAGCTCTGAAATATGGCCAAACTGGTGGCAAGTGGCATCTTGGCAGCTGCACGCTTGACTTTTCTCAGTTCATGGGCAGTTATTTTGCGCCTTGGCTTTTCCACACGCTTCTTGCGACCCTGTTGACTATTTTGAATGAAACGCTTGATTGTTCGATGATCACGCTTCAGAAGCTTTGCAATTTTAAGAGTGCTGCATCCCTTTGCAAGATATCTCACTATTTTTGACTTTTCAGAGCCTGTCAAGTCCTTCTTTTGACCCATTTTGCCAAAGGAAAGGAAGTTGCCTAATAATTATGCACACCTGATATAGGGTGTTGATGTCATTAGACCACACCCCTTCTCATTACAGAGATGCACATCACCTAATATGCTTAATTGGTAGTAGGCTTTCGAGCCTATACAGCTTGGAGTAACAAAACATGCATAAAGAGGATGATGTGGTCAAAATACTCATTTGCCTAATAATTCTGCACTCCCTGTATTCTGGGGTGCCCCAGATGTCCCCCAGGCAGAGTCAGCTGTGTTGACTTAATGGCGGCTATGCTGGATTCTGTGGTGCATTAATCTGAGGTATGCTGGATGCTGTAGTGCATTAATCGGAGGTATGCTGAGTGCTGTGGTGCCTCTGTGTGGGCATGCAGAGCGCTATGGTTCTTCTATGGAGGCATGCTGGGAGTTGTGGTGCCTGAATAGGAGGCACGTGGGAGCATGGGAGGGGGTCCATTAGAAGGTCAGGCAATGCCATGTGCGAACTGCCAGATAACCTGGTGGCAGGCCAGCCCGACCAAGCAGAAAGCCAGAACAGAAGCCAGGTAACTCTGCCTAGTTATGTTTAACCTCCTTGGTGGTAACCCCGTGTGTGACACGGGGTAAGCTGCCGGAGGGTGCCGCTCAGGCCCTGCTGGGCCGATTTACATAATTTTTTTTTTCAAACACGCAGCTAGCACTTTGCTAGCTGCGTGTTTGGTCCGATCGCCACCGCCCGCCACTGATGCGCCGCTACCCGCCACGGATACAGCCCCCCCCCCCGCGTACCCCTTGCGTAGCCTGGCCAAACGCCGCCAGGCTGCGCTATGGGGTGGATCGGGACTTCCTGTGACGTCACGACGTCCATGACGTCGATGACGTCACTCCGTTCGGCGCCATGGCGACGGGGGAAGCCCTCAAGGAATTCCCGTTCAGAACGGGATTTCCTTATGGGCAAGCGGCGCCGGCGGCGATCGGAGGGGACGGGCGGACGCCGCGGGAAGGGGGGAAGCATGTAGCTAGCGCTAGGCTAGCTACATGCTAAAAAAAAAGGTGAAAAAAAACCTCCCGCGGCTCCGCAGCCGCGGGAATTTTACCGCCTGGCGAGTTAAGTGACATTGCTTATTTATGTGATATGCTGCAATTTTTTTTTTTTTATTAATGGAGAGGGGACTTCATCCAACATTTTGCAAGGCAGGCTTACTTAGACCGCTTTTAAGTTCATGTAGATTTAGTTCCACCCACGACCACACCCACATTCTGGTGTGTGGCCACACCCATTTTCCGGCTGGAGTGCCCCAAAGTGCCATGGAGCTCTTCGAATCCTAGCATTGCCCTTGGCAGCCGATAGTGTTCCGGGCTTGCATACTTCAGAAATGACACTCATGTATGAACAGCAATTGTCAAATACGCACACTCATAACACTCCCAGCCTTGGCTGCTGTGCACATTCATACAGGAGTGCAAAATTACAAAGTGCCTGAGTGGACAGAGCATGATCTGCTTCTTTGACCCCTGTACTACTGGCTGCAGTCAGAGCCACAAACAGGGGACAGAGCAGCGCAATGGAGAGAAGCCCATCCAAAACAGAGCATAGCTAAGTAGAAGGATCCTAAACTACACACGCTAGCATAGATGTAGTGTAATGTTAGGTACACAGATTTACTGTCTAGATCAATTATTTCCAACATGTCTGATGTGATTTCCGATTAATTTTTTCGAACGTTTTTCCGTTCATATGTATAAAAAAAATCATTCAGAAAATTGACAGTAAATCTGTCAGAAAATGGCATCATGTGTACCTAGCATAAGCTCAGGTGTACTTTACACAATGACAATTTAGCACTTAGGTCAAGTTAAGGCCTCTTGCACGCTACATGCGAATCTGATTTTTTTATTCGTTACGATTAAAAATCTTAGCAGCATGCAGTATGTTTTTTAATCGGAATCCAATATCGGATCAGATAAAAGATTGGAATCGCATGTAGTGTGCAAGAGCAGTGCTGCTCGGGTACCACTTTTCAAAATCTGGATTGAATTCGGACCCAGATACCCAGATATCCGATCCGAATCGGATATCCGAGTTTGAAATTTTGGAGTCCGAATCGGATATCCGAACCTAGTATCCCAGATATCTGCCTGGATTCGGATATCTGGGTAGAAAACCGGAAGTGAGCTTTAAATTGCCTTTAAAACATTTTTTAGGGTAAATGAGGCATATAGCATCATGATTTTTTAAAGGGAACCAGAGACGAAGAGAATTGAAAAAAGGAAAAAGCTTTTATACATACCTGGGGCTTCCTCCAGCCCCATAAGCCTCGATCGATCCCACGCCGCCGTCCTCCGCTGCCTCTATCGCCGCTACCGAATCCCGTCACTTCCGGCGGACGCGGCCAATTTTCCACATGCACAGGGGCTCCTTCCATATTTTTATGCATGCGCCTGCGTAGTATGGAGGCGCATGCGTAAGGATATGGAGGGAGCCCCTGTGTGTGCGGAAAATTGGCCGCGTCTGCCGGCAGTGACGCAATGCGCTTGCGTCGACTGGCTCGACTGGCCGAAAATACGGGACCCAGTACTGGCGGATAGAGGCAGCGGAGAACGGCGGCGTGGAAGCGATCCAGGCTTATGGGGCTGGAGGAAGCCCCAGGTATGTATAAAATCTTTTTGCAAACATCTCTGGTTCTCTTTAAAGGGAAACACTTACTGATGATGTGGGGACTTAAAAGCCTCTCTCTCTCTCTCTCTCTCAGCATGAATGCCTTTGAAAGGGATTTTTGCCATTGAAGGTGATTTTAGCTTCTGCTCGGATATCTGAACTAACTATCCGTCTGGATTTCGGATTTCAGATGGGAAATCCGAGTTTGTTCGGATAGTCTATTCGGATTTTAAAAAAATATCCGAATTGCTATTCAAAGTTCGGATAGTGGAAAAGGTTCAGATTATCTGGGTAACTCAGATATCCGAAATCTTGCTGAGCAGCACTGTGAAAGAGGCCTAGACAGATCAGCAGGAAGTTTTGAAACAGAATGATACCATGTATTGGCTAACTGAAAAGAAAAACAGTGAGCCTTTTGTCACTTCTTGCTCTTCTTTATAACAAGTTCGCATAGACTTTGTTTTTCCCTACGCACCCATGCAGAAAGAGTCAGGTGCTGAAGTGTCAGAGCCAATGTCAGTCGCCACAGATGTGGATTCTGATGACACCTTTCAAAACGAACGGTCTGATTGGGAAACCTATTTTTCTGAAGATAGTGCAGCTACACCCACACACAGAGCCCTTAACATCAGGCGCATCGAACACAAGCTTTTTAAAGCCTCTGAAAAAGAAGTCAGAGTTTTCTGGACAATAGCATCTTTTAAGAAATATAAAGATAGAGGCTATGTATCACGTGGCTTCCGCTACTATAGATCCCCAGCTGAATATAGTGATGACACAGCATTTGTCGAGAAATGGAAACAAGCGCATTTAGATCATGCCAAGGTCTTACTGGGGTTAGCTTTGGAGAGATCCAAACAGGAGCATGACAAATTGTCTGATGACATTGATGATCTCAAAGACCAACTATATAAAGTAGCTATCGGGGACAAGGCCAAGGAGATCGAGGCAAAGATAGACAAAAGACTGATACCAATACAGAGAGAAGTTAAGGAACGGAAACTCAATAAATACCTGAGGGATCGGGATGACTTTGAAGCCGGTCGTGTGTTCGACTGGGTCCCGATAGATTCAAAACCCAAACCTAAGACCAATAGGAGAAAAAAGCCAAGGAAACCTAAACGAGGTACTTGGACATCAGAATCAGGGTCTGATTCAGAAGGCGAAAATAAGGGGAAAAAACCCAAGCCTGCCCCTTTAGGGGAAAAAAGACAAGGAGAGGGCGCAGGAAGAGACGAGGACCACAGCTCCAAAACAGTGTCCTGGAAAGGCCTAACTGTAATCAAAGATTAAGGGACGATCTAAATGCGGTTGACAAACTGCAGGTGGTGAATCTGTCTGGAGTGTCTTTACCAGCTTCTTGTGTCGAAGTGTTAGAGAAGGGCCTCAATTTTGTAGTGTCTGGGACTTTTAATTATACTCGGTTTGAAATCGACCTTTATAAAAACATTAGTTTGAATGAATATACACAAGCTCTTTGGGAACCAACCCATTGTAGAAAAGGAACAACCGATTGGACAATTGGGATTCCAACCTAGGTGGACTTTTGGGGACTGTATTGCACTAAATAATCTACAATTACTATCAGCTGAAAGCAATACTACATCTGAACACCAGGGACCCTCACCACAATATAGGGCATGTAAATCCATCACTCCCTTTCCACCCCTAGCAGGGTCAGCGCTTGATATTTTTCAGAAACAGGTCCTCAATGAAGTTAAAGCTTTAGTATACCCCGTTGAGGAACGCAATCTTTCAGCCCGTGAATGGAGAGCAGTTAAGTGGTTAAAATCCCGCCCAGACCTAACAATAAAGAAAGCTGATAAGGGGGGTAATATTGTGGTGTTGTCTACTGAAAAGTACATTAATGAAGCAATGAAGCAGCTTAATGACCCTTCCACCTATGTGAAGCTTAAATCAGACCCCACCTTTATGTACCAGCAGAAATTAAGGGACCTATTGAGGCTGGGGGTACAAGAAGGTTTTCTAAGTCCCAAATTGGGAGAGGATCTGTACCAACCATTTCCAAAAAAGCCGGTTATATATTTCTTGCCCAAGGTACATAAATCCCTGGTGGACCCCCCCGGCCGGCCCATTGTCTCGGGGAGGGACTCAGTAACTGAGCCCCTCTCTAAGTATCTGGACCATGCCCTCCGTCCCCTGTTGAACTTCATTCCCTCGTTTTTGAAGGACACGATGCACGTCCTCCAGATACTCGAACAGACGGAGTGGCGTGGTGGTGATAGCTTGGCCTCCATTGATGTGGTGAACCTGTACAACAGGATACCGCAGACAATGGGGGTCAAGGCCGTATTAGATATGCTTTTTGCAACCAAGTTGGTTGATGAGGCGGGTAGCGAGTTTTTAGGACAGTGTCTGGAATTCGTGTTAAACCATAACGCATTCCGGTTCGGGGGCGTCTGGTACAAACAGATCGCAGGGACAGCAATGGGGACTTCGGTAGCCCCGACATTTGCAAACATTTTTTTGGCAAGGTGGGAACCCGAATACATCTATAGTGAGCGTAACCCATATAGGTGTTATTTGAGGGCTTGGCACAGATACGTGGACGATGTGCTGGTCGTTTGGGGATCCACCAGGGAAGAATTTGATGCGTTCCTAGAGTACATTAATGTGAACAACATGAACATGTCCTTCACATCCGAATGGGGAGGTGATAAGATCCCGTTTCTTGATTTAATGGTGGAAGTGGTGGACGGTGCCCTAGTGACAAAGGGACACAGGAAGGATACCGCCACAAATTCAGTTTTGCATAATGCGAGCTATCACCCACCCCATGTGAAATCAGCCATACCTTATGGTCAGTTCCTCAGACTACGTAGGAACAACACTCGAGGAGAGGATTTTGAACAACAGGCAAAAGAGATGCATAACCGCTTCCTTGCAAGGGGGTATGAGGAAGACCATTTAAATCACGCGTTAGAAAGGGTTCGCAACAAGGATCGTAACGATATGCTACAAATTAGAGAGAAAGAAGTAAATGATGCCTTTGTGATGGTTTTTGACTTTTCCCCTATGTCAGACAAGATTCAGGAGATTGTTAAACGCAATTGGCAGATACTGGAACAGGATAAGGGGTTAGACCCCAAAGTTACTAAAACCCCTATTTTGTCGTTTAGAAAAGGAACCACCTTGGGTTCAATGTTGACCAATAGTGAATTTGTACAACCTATACGTGAGACTTGGTTAGACAGTAGAAAAGTTGTAGGCACATTCCCATGTGGACATTGCCCTACATGTCCTAATGTTATGAAGACAAAACAAGTGCGACTTGGCCCCATACAGTTCCAGATTAAGAGTTTCATCACGTGCAGAACTGAGTTTGTGGTGTACGCCCTCCTGTGTCCTTGTTCGTTTTTCTATATCGGAAAAACGACACGGCCCATGCGGGAAAGACTAGTCGAGCATATCCGCTCGATTCGTAAAAATGAAGGGGGGGTGCCCAGGTTGGTAAAACACTTTGAGGAGGGCCACGGCAGCGACCCCTCCCTCCTAAGAATGGTGGGATTGGTCGCTGTCGTGGCCCCAAGAAGAGGGGGAGACCGGGAACGGCTCCTCTCACAAAGGGAATCTTTCTGGATCTCCAGAACTGAGGCCATGGGGCCCCTAGGTTTCAATGATCGCAATGAGCTGGGTGTCTTTTTAGAAAAATAACAGACCCCATCCTGATGTTTGGTACTGCTTTCCTTTGTTTGGGGGAGCTTTTTATTGGGAGAAAGATTTAACAATATCTAGAAGCTGCCCCTAGATTGGTCTGGGTTTGGGGGTATATATATACATTGATCTTTGTTTCTTTCCTGGACTTTCGAATTCTCTGTATATTGCCAGGTCAAATATGTAATTTCTTGTGTCTCTATATTTCTGTTGGCTTTTCTTGATCTTAACCTATCTTTTACCTATTGTCTGGATATGAAGTGCTTTATGCTTGCTACATTTCTTTATCCAATGTGCTCCTGTGCGCCTTTGCGCCCGCACCGCTGTTGCAGCGGCTCCACTATGCCGTACAGGATGTGGCAATGCTTGTTTTTTTTTCCCCTCGGATTGCTAGGGGGAGGCGGCCTTGCTACATCTTCTGGGTATGTTTACCCGTATCCATGGCAATGCTGACGTTCGCTGATGCGAGCGTCATAGGCAGCCAGGATTGGCCGGCGGTCTTTGCCGAACACGGACATGCGTACCAGCGTAGCATGTTCCGTGTCGGCTTTAGGAGCTGGCTGCTCATTGGTGCGGGCGCATAGAGGGGCGTATAGTTGTTACGCTATTTGAAGGCGCCCTTCCGTTATGGCGTTGATGGATTACCCACACGCCAGAAGGTTGATCTCTCCGTGATCAAGCACCAGCTGGTGCGAAACAATTGTCAGAGGACGGGGGCTCTGTGTGAGGGGTGCTTCCCGGATGGGTGATGTAAACTGATGGTCATACCTAATTGTAATCTGCTGCATCAAATCTTACACTGTACATGATGCAATAAATGTTAAATGTCAAGTTGTTGGTGCCCAGGCCTCTCCATTTTGCAAATCCTAAAGATGTTTTCCCTTGCTCGTGGAGGCACAGCAACAGTGGCAATACACTGCACCTAAACGTGTATTCCTGAAAGATCGTTGGAGTGCGGGGAATTTTCACTTCTTGCTCTTCTTTATAACAAGTTCCTTTTGTCTAATGAGCCGCCCTCAGACTTTGTTCCTGTATACAAGATGTTAGGGCACACAGCTATATATACAGTCAGCAAGAGATGCATAGACTGTTTTGTAAATATAAAAAAATTTAATACAGTTCTCATCTTGTTTCAAAGCATCCTGCTTTCACTGATGACTAAGGCTCGGTCCACACTAGGTAGTAGCACTAGGTTGCAGAACGTAATCCGTGGTTCGTGCTCCGTTTAAAAAAAAAAGGAATGCAAACGGAAAAACGGAAAGCAAAAACGTGCCCCTAACCCTGGCCGTGGGGGTGGTGGGGTTGGGCTTGGGGGGCATTGGGAACTAAGGGAATGCACTGCATTTTTACATAGCAAATTTGGAATGTCCCTTAAAAATAGTCCCATATTGTAAATGTCACCTTTGCTCAAACATTTCCCCAAGGCATGTTACTATGATACAACGGGGGGAAAGAGGCACCCTGGTATAAATAAAAGCATCTAAAAACAGCTTAAAAACGATGTAGGATGTGAGGTAGCTTAACTCAAATGACGAAATCTCTGTAATTAATACAAATGACTTTTATTTGCACAGGCAGCCTGTGCACATAAAAATCTTTTGTATTAATTACTGAGATTTCGTCATTTGAGGCAAGCTACCTCACATCCTACATTGTTTTTAAGCTGTTTTTAGACACTTTTATGTATACCAGGGCGGCTCTTTCCCCCGTTGTGCTAAGTGTACCCCCGTACATACCCTTTCCGAGGGGTGGTGACAAACCACTAGTGGATTCCTCCACAGTGGCTTTCTGTCCCCTTTTTCTTACAAGAGTGCGACCACTTCCAGGTCCAGGCCAGGACCATCCCGAGTGGAGTTGGGTTTGTTGTCTCCACCTGCTTCTTGTGGTTGGTTGCCCCCTGCAGCCCCCCTTTGTGAGTAGTACTCCTATTTACCTAAATGCATTTTTGTTACGATCATTGATGTATTGCACTACTGGGCTCCCGTTCTTTTGTCTCCTGTGCCTTTTTCTACAGGGTGCTGAGCCACCCCTACCATAGTTCCTGCATGTTACTATGATGGTTGCCTTCTACAAACACAATTTTCAAATTTTTTTACAATTTTCTATTTCCTTAGTAATTTCTCAGGCACACAAAGCTACTGCTGTTGTTCCCCATTCAGTTTCCCCAAACTGAATCATCTTTTTGGTTTCTGGGAGAAAATAAAGCATCCTTAAAGGGAACCCAAGGTGAACCTTGAGTCAAAAGTTAAATGCTTACCTAAGAAGGCTGCCTCTTCTGGTCCTCCGCCGCTGCCAGGAACCCTTCTGCACATCGCAACCACACGCCTTTTCATGCACAAACACAGCTGCACTGCACTTGGGTGACCATGGCTGCTCAGTAGCTCCAGCTTACTATGTAGGTACTGCCGTTCTCATGCCGCCTCAGTGCAGCTGTGCTCATGTTTGAAGAGGAGCGCGGTCATGACTGTAGAATCTGACAGGAGATGGTTGGATTCCTTTGGTGGGGTCTGTGCTCGGCAACGGAGGACCAGAGGATCTTCCAGAGGCTTCCCTCTCCTTAGGTAAGTATTTAACGTTTATCCAGAAGGTTCGCCTTGGGTACTCTTTAATTGGCAGTCATTTTTGAAGCACAAATGACTCAATGCTGTTTTTATTTATGAAACATATTTGCCGTGTTGTGTGAAACGGGGCTAGGAAAAAAAGGCGCAGGCAGCTAGTGGACAAAAAGGGCGCCGCCATTCACTCCCATAATAAATATAGTTTAATGGGCGCCGAACAGGAAAAAAGGGCGCCGGAGATAAATAACGTTTTACAAACGGCGCCCGGACATTTTTAATGTTTTATAACTGTGCTTGTGATGATTTACGTTTAGAAAATGCACCCGTGACGAATAACATTTATAAAAATACTAAACATATTTAACCCATTTAACTAAAACATTATTTAACATTTTTTCCCTTACTGTTTGTAAAACCTTATTATCCACAAAATAAAGCGATCACTAAGGGGGATGGCTAGGGTTAGGCACCACCAGGGGGGTCTTAGATTTAGGCACCACCAGCGGGTCTTAGGTTTAGGCACCACCAGGGGGGTCTTAGGTTTAGGCACCATGGGGGTCTAGGGGTTAGGGATAGGTACAGGGAGGGTTCTGTGTGAGAGTAGGGTTAGGTATAGTTTTAGTAAAATTTTAGTAATACCGTACTTACTAATGTTTTACAGCACTTATTACGAACGCAGTTAAATTTATATCATCGTTATAAACAATATTTTCAGATTTTATTATAAGAAGAAACGATAAATGAAGGTTAATCACAATAATATACAATTATAACAATTAAACATATATTATAGTTTTTTTTTAACAAACGTAATTATAAGTTTCACTTTTGAAACAGAGAAGATTAACGTTTTCACTATTGCCGATTTCATACACATTATTTAATGATTTATAGATTTGTAAAACATTATTTGTACACTAAATACAAAACAATATTATCGTTTACACCCCGCGCCATTTTTTCCTGACGCCCTTTTTGTACGTACGCGCGTGAAACTCTACCAAGGCTTTTTACTTTTGCTCTACTCTAGCCACCCCCCTATCTCTCTCTCTCTCTCTCTCTCTCTCTCTCTCTCTCTCTCTCTCTCTCTCTCTCTCTATATATATATATATATATATATATACACAGTGCTGCCCATAATTATTCATACCCCTGGCAAATTTTGACTTAAAATGACTTTTATTCAACCAGCAAGTAATTTTTTTAACGGGAAATGACATAGGTGTCTCCAAAAAGATAAAGACGAAGTACTCTCTCCTCTCTGCTCACGTTGCCACTGATCTGAGGTCTGTGAGTGAGTGATGGGGAGGCAGATGTGTCCATACAAGTCCCAGACAGGGTGGCACTGGCAGCATGGGAGGCCCCTGCTGTGGTTGAGGCCCCAAGCATGCGGCTTAGTTGGCTTGAGCCTAGCTGCACCCCTGCTCCAGTGTCAAATGACTTCTTACAAAATAAATGTTAAAGGGGCTGGTTAGCTTATGGGCGCAGCAAAGCCAAACTGTTCTTGTTTAGTATTTTGTGCAAAATCAGTTTTGCAGATAAAAGTCAATTTCTAAAACTTTTCCTGAACATTTTAACATTAAGCAAAATGTGCATCAGAAGAGAAAATGCCTGACAAACCCTGCTGTGCATTAGGTCTAACATGGACATACAATTCAGCACTAAGTGCCAATTTCTGTGCTAGGGCTCCTCTAATCACTGCCTCAGTAAAAGGAACTTGGAACTGCAAAGTAATAAAAGGCTCTGATAAGCTAAAAATAAATGCTAACAAGGGTGTGATCCAAATTACATTTTTATCTCAGCATCCTGCATGGCACCAGTGTAATTGGGTCTGTGCAGTGCACCAACAGGCAAGCATAAGATTTTGAGCGAGTGGACCTTTGTCAAATGCTCAACCTACAGATTGCACATTCATCATATACATAACATGATCTAAACACACCCATTGTTGGGTTCAGTAATCACTGATACAGAATAACTGGAACTAGGTTTATTTACAAGTTACTGCAACTCTGTAAATATCAAGCCATGCTTTGCTTCATATATCCAGCAAACACACAAGCAGGAATAGGAGACAACAAACCTAGAACAGCATAGATATATCCCCTGTAATCTTGCAGTGTGACAGTAGTATCACAGCAATATTACAGTGCCCTATACAGTCTGGAACAGGACCGGATTTACCATTTAGAAGCCTGTAGGCACAGGTATTCTGGCACCCTAAAGCCCCCCCCTCAATACAGGCCACACCCCCAAGTAAAAATATTCTGATCTCTAATCCCTGCATCATAAAACTAACTGTCCTTAGGAATTTAAAGTATAAAACTGTGTCATGTCACTAAAGATGACACTAAACAGTGATTAGAATGTATGATCCTAAGGACAGTTAGTGACAGTTAGAATTCAGAATTTGTTTTTAACCTCTTGCCGACCGCTTCATGCCGATGGGCGTGGCCGCGGCGGCAGCACCAGGTCCGCCTAACGCCGATTGGCGTAAAGTCCTGGGGCTCTGTTTTGCAGGAGATCGCGCGTATTTTTTTTTAAATACATAAACTTATTTTACTTTTATTTTTGTAACCCTCCCTCTCTCCCTTCGCCAGCCAGCCTATGACAGTGATCGGCTAACATAGGCATCAGCCTATGACAGCGGATCGCTTCTCTGCCGCCCAAGGGGATAACTGTCACACGGCTGTCCCCAGTACAGTGCTGCCATAGATGGCAGCACTGTACAGAGTAAATAGACGGCGGTGATTGCCGCTGGGAGACTGATGGCAGATCTCCTGCAAAACCCTACCCCAGGACTTGACGCCAATTGGCGTTATGCGGTCCTGGGGCTGCCACCATGTTCACACCCATTGACGCTACGTGGTCTTTAGGTAGTTAAGTCAAAAATGTGCCAGGGGTATGGATAATTATGGGCAGCACTGTAGATATAATGACATTGTTTAATATTTAAAGGTCCTAATGTCTGGGGCAAATAAGACATGTTTTGAATATTGTTGGGAATGAGCTCCTAATAGAGAAAAAAAAGGGAACTCTAATAAATATAGCGATCCACACTTGAGCACACCACTATGCCCAGAGTAGTACCAGGTTTCTGTATGGGAGGACCAATTTAAAAAGTGAAGCCACAAACCAGCGATCTGTTTCCAAAATCTTAATTTCACACTTTATTACATTCACAAAAATCTTTCTTCTTCAAACACATGAAGAATTCTTTGTAAAACAGCAGAAAAATGTGTGGTACAAGACATAAAAGATCAATACAAAAGGCAGGTCATAGACACTGTGTGCTTTGTTTGATGAAAAACGTATTATTAAATTCAGGCGACGACACTAGTCCATTTTGGGTTATTGACCCTTCGTCAGGCCTTTACAAAGCATAGAAAATATCTATAAATCAAACAAATATACATACATTAACCACTTCACCACTGAGGGGTTTTACCCCCTGACCACCAGAGCAATTTTCACCTTTCAGCGCTCCTTCCATTCATTCGTCTATAACTTTATCATTACTTATCACAATGAAATGAACTATATCTTGTTTTTTCCGCCACCAATTAGGCTTTCTTTAGGTGGGACATTATGCCAAGAATGATTTTATTCTAAATGTGTTTTAATGGGAAAATAGGAAAAATGTGGGAAAAAAATAATTATTTTTCAGTTTTCGGCCATTATAGTTTTTAAATAATGCATGCTACTGTAATTAAAACCCATGAAATGTATTTGCCCTTTTGTCCCGGTTATAAAACCGTTTAAATTATGTCCCTATCACAATGTTTGCCGCCAATATTTTATTTAGAAATAAAGGTGCATTTTTTTCAGTTTTGCGTCCATCCCTAATTACAAGCCCATAGTTTATAAAGTAACAGTGTTATACCCTCCTGACATAAATATTTAAAAAGTTCAGTCCCTAAGGTAACTATTTATGTATTTTTTTTAATTGTAAATGTTTTAATTTTTTTTTTATTACAAGTGTGGGAGGTAATGAGTAATGAGTTAATATTTTGTGTATAACTATTTAACCCTCCTGGCGGTTTAAAAAAATCTGCCAGGGGGCAGCAAAGTAGTGTTTTTTAATTTTTTTTTCTTTTTTTCATGTAGCGAGACAAAGTCTCGCTACATGATAGCCGCTGCTCAGCGGCATCCCCCCAGCCCCTCCGATCGCCGCCGGCGATCGGAGATCAGGAGATCCCGTTCAAAGAGGATCTCCTGGAGGGCTTCCCCCGTCGCCATGGCGACAGGCGGGATGACGTCACCGACGTCATCGACGTCGTGACGTCAAAGGGGACTCCCATCCACCCCACAGCGCTGCCTGGCACTCATTGGCCAGGCAGCGCACGGGGTCTGGGGGGGGGGGGCGGCCGCGGTGCAAGGAATAGTGGAGGATCGGCGGGTAGTGGCGGCAAAGTGCTAGCTGCGTGTAGCAAAAAAAAAATATTCAAATCGGCCCAGCGGGGCCTGAGCGGTGCCTCCCGGCGGCATAGCCCATGCTCAGCACGGGCTTACCGCCAGGGAGGTTAATTTGTATGTGAAAAATGTTTAGGGTGTAGTTTTACTATTTGGCCACAAGATGGCACCAGTAACTTTTTGTTTAATGCGACCTCCAAGCGTCCTTCCGGACGCTTGGAGGAAGTAGTAGGAGGCTGGGTAAGTTTTTTTTTTCACAATGATCGCGCTGCTTAGCGGAAAAGCAGCGGATCATTGCGGGGCTTAGATCAACGAACGGGAATGGATTTTCCCGTTCATTGATCTCCGGGCGAGCGTCCGGCGGCGTGTTTACCCGCGGGAATGCGCGCTAGAGCGAGCGGGAGCGCGGGCAGCGGCGGGAGCACGGAAAGTACGGATTTCTCCGTCCCTGGGGGTTAAAGGATGGAAAAAGGGATGGAGAAATTCGTACGGGCGGGGGTAAAGTGGTTAAAATCGATAAAAAAACACTTTATATGTGATTAAACAACAAAAACAAGAAGAACGGAAAAAAGAAAGAGAAAGAAAAAAGAGAAAAAAGATATAAGGGGAAAAAAAGGGAGGAGCCAACGTGAAAAGGAATAGCCCATAAGTCGAACAGAGGAAGTGAGCAGTGCAGAGCACATGGCTCGTTACCAATCACGGGCCATGTGATCATAGGAAAATTAAGAATCACAATGGCCATCCATCTAAAAGATTTCATATGGTCAAAAGAAGAGAGCCATTGTGTAAAAATGAGTATTCCACAAGACCAGAAAAAGGTGAAGACAATCAAACACTGACCTTGACCAAAGAATATGTATGGCCATAAAGGACCAAATATGGGTTTAATTAGTAAAGAGGTATCTGTTCCAACCAGACACTACCCGGCACCTGTTGGTAGTAATAAAGATGGAGCAAAAAAATTTAAGTAAAATGATGCAGACGGTACTAAAAAAACGCAAACAATGGTGCATGAGAGCTAATGAAAGAACTTCCATAGCCAAGGCACTGGTGAGCAACAACCCAGTGTTCAAGGCATGGAAAGTAAAATGGCAACAGTATACATAAATCAGTTGGAAATGCGAAGGTAGTCTCAGCATTATAGTCAATCACAACCATATCAAAAAGAATTAAAAAATCAAAAAAAATCAAAAACAAACCATTGCTAATCTACATTCACTATAAGAATGCTAAAAGCTTCCAGTAGGGGTGGGACCACAATAGACCACTATACACCTAGTTCAAATAGAGAGATATAGTTAGCAGTAAGAAACAATGAGACCACAATATACTGTGATACACCACTAGAGAGCCAGTGTAAACAGAGAATGAACTGCAAAAATATTTATTAATCTAGGGTCAAAGGTTATAAATATTGAGCCCACCTGTCTAAGAAATAATCTATGAAAACTGGATAACTACAGACCGGCAACAGCCAAAAAAAACAGAGACCTAATTATAAAAAGCTACCATTAGAAACAAATAAACAATGTGGCCAAATAAATATAGATAGAACCGAAAGGAGCGGCACCGCTGTCTTGTATCAAAGCTCTTTTAATAGCACCAAAGTGGCAGCAGTGACAGACTGCTGTTTCGGTTTACACCTTTATCAAACTGCTCAAAGCCATAAAAATTGTGACAAGACAAACACCTTTAAATACCCCCTACCTGTATGGGAGGGGCCCCAGAGCGGACCTGAGAGGGAACTTCAATGGTAATATGCAAATATGCTCATGTTTCATGCACACTGAAAAAAAGTGTAATACCTGAATTAGCTTGTACACCACACCCCCAAGCTGGGATAGATCGATGATCACTTCCAAAAAAGGGAAACACTTTCTCATCCTGTCCCTCCTCCAGCCAGCCACTCACAGCTGTGCAGGCAGTGCTCTGACGACTTCCAGGTCAACCCGGAAGTAGTCGGCACATTATGGTCATTGGAGTGATCAGGCTGCAGTATTACCAAAAGTGGCCACAAGATGGCTCACTAAAGGTTGGTGCAACATTAAAGTTGCACCCTGCAGGAAAAAATTAAAAGTTCAAGATTAAGCCACAGTGTGTGCAAAAATTCTAATGCAGTCAATAGATCGCATAGACAATGAGTTTAAGTATATTTTAAGTGCGACAAAAACGTTGCATCAAGAATACAAAAAGCAGTGTTGTTCTCCTACCTGGTCCGCTGAGGGTGGACATTAAAAGCAAAATCTGGAAAAAGAGCATAAAATAAACATATGAAAACGTGATTAACTCTGGAGGTTCTGATGTCACTAGATACAAAAACTAAGATCATATTCGCGGTTTAAACCACCCACTCCAAAAGTATTTTGTTTCCTGATCCAAAAGGCCTCCTTTTTAAGTAAGGCCTTGTCCCTATCCGAGCCCCTCCAAGTAACCGGGACCCCATCGATTGCCATTATGCGCAATTGTGACACTGCGTGTTTATGCAAATGAAAATGTTGCGCTACCGCCAAAGTGCAATTCGGATCGCGTATATTCGATTTATGTGATGAGAAACGCTCCTT
The DNA here is from genome assembly GCF_040937935.1 of Hyperolius riggenbachi. Classification (NCBI taxonomy): domain Eukaryota; kingdom Metazoa; phylum Chordata; class Amphibia; order Anura; family Hyperoliidae; genus Hyperolius; species Hyperolius riggenbachi. Next base: position 204,241,788 of record NC_090653.1, on the reverse strand, counting down.
AAGTCGCTCAGTGGTTTTGCCTACATAGCCAAAACCACATGGGCATTTAATCATATATACGACGTACCGAGAGTTACAATCGTATCGGCCACATATTTTAAAGGGGACACCCGTTGAGGGATGGCAGAAAGTGTCCCCCCTGATAACATGTCCACACATGTGGCATGATAAACAAGGGTACATGCCCCTTCTGCCCATGTCCCCAACAGGGCCCACACTCCTAGTAATTTTGTCCCGAACTGTTGGTGCCCTTTTAAAGGACATCAACAGGGGATATCGTAGTTCTGGAATCGATGGGAATCCTTCACTCAAAATGTGCCAATGTTTGCAAATTGTGCATGCAATCATGTTACTGCAGGTATTATATGTGGATACGAAAGGTAACCTAAGGCTTCTCCTTCTACCTATTCTATCACGTTTCTCAAATAAATAAATATATGCATCAAAAAGCCGCTCACACATACCAAAAAGTTACTGCAAAGATAGATCAAAGTTGTAAAATAATGTTGTTGAATAATACAACTACACATAGGTAAATTCAAAGCGAGTAATGAGCACAGCATACTATACCTGACTGATGGCTGGCATGGGGAGTCTCAGCTGCAAACACAGTGTGCAATGGAGAAAAGCTAGTGAGGAGTTTATAAAGGCCACTACACAGCTGATTTCACTCTAAGACTGCAGTGCTGATTGGTTCCCAGAGTCATGTGGATAAAAGGGTAGAGCATACAAAAATACAAAGGCCGATAGGGGAGAAAAAAGATCTATATAACCACGCTGGGAGACATGTACAAATATCATGAGGAGAGCCGACGCACGCGTATAAGCGTGCCGCAGCCCATAAAAAATATACACATGGAGATTATACACGCGTAAAAGATCATGCATCAATGCGGAAAATAGTACATATGAGTAAAGCGTACATGTGGAAAAACATGACGGAAAACCAGTAAATAGCACATCATTAAAGAAAAAATATTATTATAATAAGCCACATGTTCAAATAGAGACCAACAGCAATAACAAGTCGCCACCTACTCAGCCAATAATGCAAAACTTGCAATGAGTAGCTCTCAGCACCATCAACAGGTCTGAAGAGACCGCTGCAAAAAAGAAAAGAAAAATCGTACCACCAACATCCATATAAGGAACGGGCAAGGAGAGTGTCTGGTTCGAAAGAATTGGCTCTAAGGATTCCTAAGAGAGAAGAGACAAAAAACACAAAACAAATCAGAAATACAAAGCAAAAGCTAACACAGATATATAATGTAAACAGTTTTACATGGGTTTGTAATCAAGATTCATACCCAATGGAAATAGGGTTTGCAAATATCTTATCCAGTAGGCCTCTCTGTGTAGTAACAAAGTATCTCTCTATTGCCTCCTCGTCTTGGTCTGTCCAGGGATGAGCAGAAACTACGCCAGTGCGAATTTACGCATCGTAGTTTGCATCTACGCATCGTAGTTCGTAGGTGAAGTTGCAGAACTACGCTTACGAATTTACGCGTAGCGAAGTACCGCTACGCGTAGCTTACGCTTACTATGCGTAGTTAACATGTGTATTGCGTAGTGAACTACGTATGCGTTACTCGTGTCTATTTTTCCGCGTACGATTGTATGCTTACAAATTTACGCATTGGGAAGGGGAATGTACGCATAGAAGAGTTTCCAGGATAAGCATCTAAAGAGGAATTAATGCGTAACATTTTCTGCATAAAGGCATAAGCATCCGCATACAATACGCTTCGTAATTGCGTATTTTAACGCGTATTCTACGAAATGCATACAAAGCGAATATTTGATTTCGAAGCCGTAGTTTGGCGAAGCGTAATTGCGTAAAACTACGCGTAGTTCCAGCGTAGCGAAGTTGGCTGACTACGACCATCCCTGGGTCTGTCCACTATTTCTAACACAAAAAACCTAAGTTGATTGGCCATATGTCCAGCTTCAAAGAAATGTTGGGCTACCGGAGACTCAGCCTCACCATTACTATCCACTCTCTTCCTTAAGAGTACTTTAATCCTAGATTTGTGTTATCTTATCCTATCTTTAACAGGTCTGGTAGTTTGTCCTACATATAGTTTGCCACAAGGGCATTTAATGCCATAAAAAACATACGGGGTGGTACAAGTGGCAAAGTATTGAAAAGGTATCGTATACCCTTTCATTGGATGGTTGATAGTTTTACCTTTTAGGACTAGTTGACAGCAGCTGCAATGGAGACAAGGAAAAGTACCTTTTCTCCAAGGAGCCAACAATCTTTGTTGACTGGAGACTGATGGACCAATATCTGCTTTGACTAACTGATCGCAGACAGAGCGAGCTTTTTTAAAATGTCTTGAAGGATATAATATTGGCATTAGAAGATGCCAAAATATGCCAGTGTTTTCTAACAATTTCTGTAATTTGGGGTGAGAGGGTATTGAACGAGGTAGCAAACATCAAATGACCATCTGTTTTATTGGAACGGTCTGTCTTTGACACGCTAATTTTTCTCTTGGATTGATCATAATGGTACAAGCTAGGCTGGCTTCAGCATGTAGTGTTGGTGGAATAGTGGTTAAGTCAGTTACCTACCACACATTGAGACCTGGGTTCAATTCCCAGCCCAGCCTGGGTTCAATTCCCAGCCACGGTATGTAAGCTGGCTTTTTAAATACTACAATTCCCTGGAAGATGAGACCCTCCTCCCTCGGGGAGGAGGGAGAAAAATAGATAGGTGAGGAAATAAATTTGAATTCCGTAAAATTCTGCGTAATTAAAACATTTTCCGCGGAATTCCGTTTTAAAGCAATAGCAATTCCGTTCCGACCGGCGGAATTGGAATTGGCCCAATTCCGGCCGGAATCACGGAATTTAGAATTCCGCCGAATCCAGCGAGCATCCCTAATATCGATGCAGTATTTTCCCTCCAAGGTTTTTTTTCCCTGCAAATGTTTTATGAATAGAGCCCTAAGACTCACTTTTTCTCCCCCAAAGGTGGGGGAAAAAAGTCACTATGTCTTATAGTCTTAATGCAGGAAGTTCCTGACTTGTGAACGCCTGCCAATATGAACCTCCAACCCGCCCCAATGTCAGGGACTCCCAGTACTCTGCCCATGGAGAGGATGATACAGGGGGACACAAAAGGGCATAGAGGAGAATAAAAGGAAGACAAAGGGGCATGGAGGAGGACACATGGGGACAGAGGCGGGCACATAGGGGGCACAGGAGGACACAAGGGGGACTGAGGAGGACACAGAGATACAAGAGGAAAAAAGGGGGCATGAGGTACAAAAGGGGCATACTCCACAAGATGCTCCTTCACCATGGATGCACCAGGTTTAGTATATATTTTTCCCCCAGGTTTTTGTGCTCTAAATGTAGGTGCGTCTTATGGTCAGGAGCGTCTTATAATACGAAAAATATGGTACGTCAATTCTCACAGACAAGTAAAATAAGGAATTTGTAAACAATGTTTATTAAATTTCAGCTATTCAAAGCATGAGGAGGAGGAGTTACGCATGGAAATTACAGCCAATCAGAACCAGAGATTTAGGGAAATTACAAATTAGGCAGGGATATTGCATCCAATGACTATAAAAATAGGAGCTGAAGCTCATAGTACATCACATCCCGACCAGATCTCTTCTTAAAGACACCTACTCAGCTACAAGCCAGAAGCTACCTTCCCACATGTGGAGATAACAGAGCAAGGATAATATGTTTAAGATTCTGGTGATTTACTTTATTAATTTTTAAGCATTAAGTTCTGTTAAGACGTTAGCAAGAAGTTCTTTTAGAAGCAATTTTTATGTTATTTTTTTCAAGAAGATCACTACAAGTTTACACATCTACTATATATACACATCTATCAATACAGATGAGACTACTTTTGATCCTATTCTACATATCATAATTGTTATAATTTTTTTTGAATGCACTTAGAAGATTGATGATTGCTTAGCTATAAAGGCCTGATGGAATACTGTTAGAAGGAAACGCTACTTAGAACTGTTTATATTTTGTATATATGCTTTATGATAAGCAAATACATGTTTTTAAATAAAATCAAATACTGAGTGTAACAATTGTGGAACTTTCTCCGTGGTCAGCGCACAACGCGTGCGCTGATACGGCGGAAATCCTCCACAAGCGTATAATTGCAGGAACCCAGCAAAAGGTGCTAAGCACCCGTAGAGGGAAATTCCTGTCGGCAGATGGCGCTGAGGAGTGCAGAGAAACCAATCCTCTGTACCTCCACAAATGCCAGACAGGAATTGTACGAAGCGCAGAACGCAATCGCAAGAGAAGCGATTGCGAATGAGAACGAGCAAAGGGACAGGTTGTATGTGTGTGCGCCAATCTAGTCGCCACCCTGCGACAGCGCACACACAACAGCAGATACGAAACAGAAATGCAACCGCAAGAAAGGCGATTGCCAAAAGTGACACAAGGCAGATCAGAACAGAATACGAGGATAGCAAAGGCACAGCAAATCATACAATGAGGAGATATGGAAAATAACAAACGCTAACTGAACGCGAACACCGCACTCATTCGCAACAGTGCACGCGTTCATGTGCGGTCTCCACATGATAAGCACAATAGAGACAAGCACGCCTAACTAACCATCGACAGACAAACATGTAACAGAGGACACGAGCGCTTGCTTAACGGTTACCTCACCGAGCCTCCAGCAAGCGTTCGTAGCAGACAAGACAGACACACGAAAACAGGGACAAGTAAGAGAGAGGATCCACAGCACTAGCGAAAGTGGCTAGCGCGATCCAGGAAGACAGAACAGAAGGATCCACAGTACTAGCGCAGGATGCTAGTGCGATCCAGGTACAGAGTAGCAGAACAGAAGGATCCACAGCACTAGCGCTAGGCGAGTGCAATCCAGGCAGACAGAGTAGCAGAACAGAAGGATTCACAGCACTAGTGATAGTGGCTAGCACGATCCAGGTACAGAGTAGCAGAACAGAAGGATCCACAGCACTAGCGGAAAGTGGCTAGCGCGATCCAAGGAGACCGAACAGAAGGATCCACAGTGCTAGCGCAAGATGCTAGTGCGATCCAAGTGAGACAGATGAGAAGAGATAGCTGGTAGCAACCGCTGCACCAGCTATACTCCAAGAACAGAGATCAGAATGATTTCCTGTCGACCACCGCTGGGACAGGACAATCGCAACAGAACAAACAAAAACAGATAAGCAATCCTAACTGCACTAGGGGAACCTGCCTAGCGCAGTTTCAGAAATTACTCTAAGCTGAACTTCAAACAAAGAGTAAGGCTGACACTCCTCCAGGAGTGTTTCACAGGAAGGAATCCTTATGACCAGCCAAGCATTGTGGGAAACACATAGTACTTATAGTACACGCCTCCAATGAATGTGGCCAGGCAATTTGCATGACAACGTATGCAAATTCCTCAGCAAGCACAAGCTGCAAAACTGACAGAAGCTCTCCATTCCAGAGTCCTGCAGCATGCAAACCTAAACAATGGTCAAAAAGCTGCCTGCCTGCACAGGCAGCTGAGCAGATCATTACACTGAGTGCTCTGATTCATTTTAAGGTATACCGTCAATCTATAATTAATGTTACAGAGGGTTCAGACCCCTCTATGCTGGATTTATTTGATAGCAAATGACTTAATACTAAAGTCTAGACCTGATCCAATTCAAATCAAGCTACATGTTTAGGTACTTTTGACTGAATTAGGCCCCATTCACACTTGCGGTTCGAGTCCGCAAGTGTCCGGGGGCCGCAAAGAGACTGTACGGGTCTCTGCGGTGTCCACAAGTTGCCACCAGTTGCGGATCCGGAATGTATCAGTTCCAGCTACAATAAAGTAGCCGGAACTAGATACATTGCAGTGCCAGAAAGGCACCGCAAGCATGGGGGATACCGGCGTGTAGTCCGGGCCCCCCAAGTGGCATAGGACCTATGCTGGAAGCATCCGGTCCTATTGCCAGTGTGATGAGAAACATCCGTTTCTCATTGCACAGCATGGCCGCATGTTCGGGTCAGGATCCGGCCCGGGTCCGCAGCCACACCGGGACGGACTGAAAAATAGAGCATGTTGGAAAAAAAGCCGGATCGTCCTGGAGCTGTGTTCCCGGATCGGATACGGATCTGGACAGTCGCACGAGTGTGAATGGATACATTGATTAACAATGTATCCATTCACCATCCGCTGTGTACGGAGCGTTCCGGGTCCGGGGAGGCCGGACCTGGAACGCTAATGTGAACCGGGCCTAAACTGGATTTAGTGCAAAACAGAGCTTTAGAAAAATAGAACACTGTAACTGTCATTTTTATTTACTGCTTTTAATTAGGCAAAGAATAAAGAATAATCATAGTAATACATTCATTATTGTGTAGAATAGTTTTCCAGATTATATGACACACATTTCATAGCCTGGGGATATTGTAAGTAGTGAGAGCTGCAGTTTTACTGTCAAACATAAGTCAGATGACAAATCAGTATGGATCTGGCAAAGGGAGGACACACTCCTTCAACCTAATCCTTCAATAAATAATAGCTAGTGAAACAAAAACAGTATCACATAAAGCATTACATCCTCATTTGTTACCGTCAGGCTAAGAAGCACCAGATGATCTTTATCCTCTCAGCAGAATCTCCACTGTAGAAATCATTTCAGACACATTTTCTTTATGTTCAAGTAAGTGTTATAATTTCTGCTTCTGATTTCTTACTTCTAGACAGGCCATTACAAAGGTCACCATTCAATCTTGGGGTCAAAGCAGTCATATAAAGAAGTGAAGAGCAAACTGCAGTATTTAGCTTTTATAGCCAAGCTTGGGGTTTCCATGCTGTACTTTTCACAAGATGGAAATGAACAAAGGCGCCATAAGAATAAATGTAGCTAAAAATGTTTAAAAAAAACGGGGGAGGCAGTGGTGGACTTACCCCCTCCAAGCAGACACAAAAACAGGTTGATATTATATCAACAAGCAAATGTATTTATATATACACTCCAAAGGATCATGGCAGCGCATTTTGCAGCTGTGGCCCCGCTTCATCAGGCAATAGGGGATGGAGCATACAGCTGTGGGCCAGAGACAGAAGGCTCAGAAATAGGTTGCATCGGAACAATATATGTAAATATATGTAAAAGAAATACACATATACATAGTCAGACAGTAAAATTATTTCATTTACCAATATGACAAACATAACACAAATTAGAAAAATAAATATATAAAAAATATATATATAAAAAAATGGGCGGGGGGGGTATTTTGGGTGGGTACAGAGTAGAGGAAGGAAGTAGGGAACAAGTATGGTGTAAATTAAAGAAACAATGGTGGTAATAAAATAGTCACAACATTAAAGTGGACCCAAATTAAAAATACAAGATTTCAGAAACAAAATCTATTTTCTAAACTATAATAATAAATAGCAGCCTTTTTTCAGCTGCATGATGACAAATATAAAATATTTGACATTTATTGGAGGAACCCCCCCCTTCCTTTCATATTGCCGGGACAGAACCCGGCAAACTGGTGGAGTAGGTGGTGTCCAGCAAAGGAGAAATTGCTAATGGCTGCCCCCCTGTATAACCCTATTTATAAAAAGAGAAGGATGAAAAGCATGCACTGAAATGCTCATAGGCTTGAAGGAGTGTTTATTTATCTTTGTATGTGCCCGCTTTAAGTAGAATTATTGGTTTGGGTCCACTTTAAGTAGAATTATTAACAAGAAACAACACAGGGACTTACCAACAAGTGTCTATGTCTCAGCCTAGCGCCTCTGTGAGTGTCCTAGTGAACAGAGGAGCTTTATATACTGTGAGGGGGGTTAATTAATCAATGGGGTGTGGAAACATCATGAGCATGCTCAGTCTCATGCAGAGGCAATGACAGCCATTTTGGAAAGGAACAAATATAAGGGAAACATCATGAGCATGCTCAGTCGTATGTGGAGGCAGTGGCAGCCATTTTGGAAAAGGGCAAATGTAAGGGAAAGAGAAGCGAGTTGTAAAAAACGCATGGGAAGCATACTGCAGGGTTCAGTACGCATGTGAATGTGTGTGAATGGTGTTATGTATGTAATAAGAGGGTTGTGGATGACTTGCAATACGGTGCGCTACGATGCGCAACGCTCCTGGGAAGTGGTGTGTGAGTTAAGTGATGGATGAAAATGCCAAAATTCTTTTCGCATCAATTTCTGCAAAAAACATGTTAAATTGAGTTGTATTATTTTTCCAGTTTATCACAAATTTTTGTGATAAAATATTGTTTTCCACGTTTTTGCGAAAAAAATATACAAAAATATTGTTTTTTGGGTTTTGCCATTTTTGTGGTAAAGATTTTGTGGGGAAAAGCGAAAAATCAAGCCAATATTCATGAAAATCCTCTCAAATCGATGCAAAAATGACTGGCAAAAATTTGCAAGCAAGCATCGTGTGAGGTGAGTGAATGATCGGTTGGGGGAGAGGTGGAGCTAGGTGAATATAACCAAGTACAGTGAATATACACAGAAGTGTACACAATGTATATACATACACAAATAAACACATATACACTTATATATAGGGGAACATATACACACCTGTACACAGGGGCGTATCTAGGTAATATTGCGCCTATGCCAAACACTGAAATTGCGCCCCCCCCCCCCCCTTCTTCAGTCCTTCAGTCAGAGTCCCCTTCCCCTCTAAAAACAGCATATTTTCAAGTACAAGATACAGAGGCGCCAAAACTTATCCCCTCCAAACAGACTCAGGCAAGGACTGCGATTCAGACAGTCAACAATTTATTCGGAACTCCAAAAAACAATGCAACGCGTTTCACGGGCCATACATCCCGCTTCCTCAGGCAAAATACAGTAGGAGTCACAGCATCTGTATTACATCAGCGAGCTCAGCGCCTCTGTTTGGAGGGGGTAAGACCACCGCTGCCTTCTCTGTTTAACCAGTTGTTTTTTTAAGTTCATTTAATTACCTTTTATTCTTTTGGCGCCTCTGTATCTTGTACACTACATTAAGTCCACCCTGGGTGGAGGGTTGTTACCCTATTTTCCTGTCTACAGAGAGCGACTTTTTATTCCTGAGTGGGGTCAGGATTGTTCTCCCCACCTGCCTATACAGTGGTTGCCTATTGGTAACCCTGGTTTGTAAGTATCATTTTAACTTCTCATTTATTTGTTGTCCCCAAGACGCATTACACTATTGGGGCTCTTGGTGTCCCTCTGCTTTATTTTCACGCTTTGTACATGTGTTATGGTGGCCTGTATTTTTTTGGCTCTGGATTTTGCTGAGGTTTTTTTGGGGAAAATGTCTCTTCTTATTCCCTCTCTGTCCTCTTTTCTAACACGGTCTGAATGACAGGGAGGCATGAAGGCAGGCATGGCGGCACAGCGCAGTGGGCAGGCTTGGCGGGGCAGCACAAGGGTAGGAATGGCGCCCATGGTGCTGTGGTGTCCGTGGCACAAGCCATGCCTGCACCCCTCTGGATACGCCTCTGCCTGTACACATAGTATACCAATAGGACTCCGATACACCTATACATAAACAGTAGATAATGATGTCTAAAAAACGATCCCTGCAGGTGAATCTGCTCTGCTAAGTCAATAATAGATGGTATAGCACCATCTGCTAGCTGGCCATTTAAAAGTGCATAAGGTCTGACAACGTTGTTAACAATGTATCCCAAATCATGTAGATGTACAGTCATCATAACAATAGTAAACATAAAAATAAAATTAAAAGTTGAACCTCATAAAACGCATTGATAAAATGATTGATTTACAAGCTGAAGTTTGTTCATTCCACTTTGCTGAAGAAAAATACAGTTGGGGAGCAGGTGCTGATGCAAGTGTAAGCAGATCACTGTTTCCAAAAAATACCAATTTCCTCCTCAACTGAGGATCTATAGATCAGTGATGAGAGAAGCTAGAAAGCAATACTGTATTTAAAGTGTTAATTGAAATTAAGTTACTGGGGGAAGTTGTAAAACTATCCGGCGAGTCTCAATGATACTAGTCCATGGTGCAGAAGAAGTATGTATGAGTGCTCAGTCAGTCCCTCTGTGGCCCAATTTTATTGGACCCTATATACAGTGCACGGTGTATGCTCTTGAAGGAACAGGTACACCTTTCCCAATTTACACTGTAGTGACTGTCTACCCAGGAATTGTACAGGCACAGTCAATTAGCCTGTGCCTGCATGGTAGAGCAAGCCCCTAGAGGGTTAATACACTCGGTACTGGCTCTCCCCTCTTGATTATTGCAGGTGCGGGCCCCAGAGACTGGGGAAGAAGGAGAGGAGCTCCGCTGATTGGCTGCAGCTTCGTGGGCTTGCTAGGAGCAGCCTATAGGAGAGGAGGACCAGATATAAAAGAAGGAAGAAAAGAATCATACCTTTTTCCAGCATGGACGCAATTGTGTCAGCGGTTCTGCGCAGGGCTAGGGCGGATTACGGAGAGCAGTGGCTGCGCAATCTTATGGAGGCAGGCGAACCAGAGGTGGTGGCCGGCCCGTCGGCACCACCTGAAGAAGAAGCCGCATGTGTCTGTCCCCCAGCCTGTCCTCGAGGCTCTGTGAGAGGAAGGAGTTCAAGCCGACAGGAGGAGAAAGGGGCGGGCAGACGTGGATGGGCATACGAGAGGAGAGAGGAGGAGACCGAAGAGAGGGAGGGGGACGCAGGAGGAGCTCTTCGGCATGCTGGGCTAGGAAACGCCCATGGAAAGCTAGGAGAGTGTTCTCACCGCCCTCTCCTCGCTGAAGCACGGGAAAGAGGATTTCTAAGGGAAGCAGAGGCCAGAATACCATGCCTCGGGCAGCCCCTTCAGCCACACAAGCAGCAGCTGCAGCTGGAGATGGAGAGGATGTCACTGCAGGTCCCAGTCAGGAAACTGCACAGCCTTCAGACAGGGAGAACAGGAGCTCAGTTCTGCCCGGTGAGTTGCAAGATTCAGTTTCTGTTCATACCCTCAATGATCGTTTAAATGCATTATTTGAAATGTTTAGCTGCTTAGCTGAGTCTGTTAAAGGTGCACAGCAATTGACTCAGGGGTCAGGGCAACCTGTTGTTATCAGTGGGCCTGTGTCCCCTGCTTCAGTATGGACAACCCCGGTGGTACCCCGAGCTGCAGTAGCTGTACCATCTATTAAAGCCCCAGTTCTTAAAGCTGGTTTGCCAGAAACTCATTATAAAGAGGCCCTGCCATGCTCACTATCCCCCCTGGGATTTCATTTGAGCATGGCTATAAAAGAAAAGATTTGGAATAATGAATTTGTTGACATCCTTACCCTTCTTCCTTCTTACAGGGACTTCAAAGACAAGAAAGAGGGTGAGGAGGACAGAAAGCGCCCAATTGTGCGCACTTTCAGCAATTGGCTCCAAGCTTTTTGCATTTATGCCAGTGTGTTAGGGGAAAGAAAGCCTGAGTACGGGTTTGTTTCAGCATCTAGATATAATTAATGACGCGTATAAGCAGTTCGGAGGTTCCGCTTGGTTTAGTTATGATGAAGCTTTCAGGCAAAGAATGGCGGTACACTCATCTCTGTCTTGGGGTACAAAAGAGGTTGGCCTGTGGCTGGGTTATATGCTTCCGCAGCGCTCTGCAGCACCGAAGCAGGCTTCCACCATGGTAAGTGGTTCCTTTAAAAAGGGGCTATGTTTCGCCTTCAACGAAGGCCAGTGCAAATTTTTGAGTAATTGCCGTTACAAACATGAGTGCAATTTCTGTGGTGTCTCGCATGCGGCGGCTAGGTGTTTTAAAAAGCTGGGTCTGCAGGCGCAGGGTGAGCAAAAAGATCTTTTTCTTAAGGGCTCTGACCCCAGTGAAAATTCAAAAAATGTTACAGTGGCTAAAAAAGTACCCAAGAACGGAGATCAGTAAGCTGCTTATGGAAGGTTTTACTACTGGTTGTAGAATACCTTCTTTTAACAGTCAGGGTTGCGTTGTCGTACCCAACCTGAATTCCGTGGATCTATTTCCTGGCATAGCCTTTCAGAAAATATGCAAGGAAATTGAAGCGGGAAGGGTCGCTGGCCCTTTTGACTCCTCGCCATTTAAAAATTTTCGTATCTCCCCTCTGGGAGTGGTTCCAAAAAAGACCCCTAAAGAATTCCGTATGATCCACCACCTCTCATATCCAAAAGATAATTCCCTTAACGATGCTATCGACAAGGATTTAAGTTCAGTTTCATACGTCTCGTTTGATCACACCCTGACCGTTATTCGCAGTTTTGGTCGGAATGCGTTAATAGCTAAGGCATATATAAAATCTGCTTTTAGATTATTACCTATATGCCCGAAAGCCTTTAATTCCCTGGGTTTTTGTTTTGATGATAAGTTTTATTTCGATAAGTGCCTCCCTATGGGCTGCTCCCTTTCGTGTTTTTATTTTGAAGCCTTCTCTACCTTTTTGGACTGGGTGGTGGCAAGAAAGGTCCCTCAGGGAGCGGTCGTCCATTACTTAGCCGACTTCTTACTAGTGGGCCCAGCAAGCACTGGGATATGTCAAACATTACTAGAGGTTTTTGCTGCTACTATGGCAGACTTTGGTGTGCCAATAGCAGAAGATAAGAAAGTGTACCCAACAACATCGTTAGTTTTTGGGCATTACAATTGACATGTTTAGAATGGAGTTTAGATTGCCAGATGCAAAGGTTAATTCCCTGAAATCACTATTGCATGTCATAATGGCTAAAGAGAAGGCCTCGGTGAGGGAAATACAAACCCTGCTGGGCCATTTAGCTTTCGCATCCAGGGTTATGCCCATGGGGCGAGTTTTCTCTAGAAGAACAGCAAGGCTTATTGCGGGTAAAAAATCCCCAAGGGCGCATGTTCGCCTAGTAAGAGAAGTGAAAGATGATTTATCAGTTTGGTCAGATTTTCTTTCAAGTTATAACGGTAGGTCGATGTGGAACAGGAGTTTGTTTTGGACTCTGAAATGGAGTTTAGTACCGATGCAGCAGGTTCCATAGGTTATGGGGCCTTTTGGAAGGGACATTGGTCGGCTGAGCGTTGGCCCCCTTCTTGGATTAGTGTGGGAGTTACGAGAAACATACTTCTGCTTGAGCTGTTTCCGATGGTAGTGTCGTTAACTATTTGGGGATAGGAATTTGCGAACAAAAGGATTCAGCTTTAAACTGATAATAAGGGTGTGCTATATGCTATAAATTGTTTATCTGCAAAATCGGAGCTGGTGGTCAAGCTGCGTAGGCATGTAGTTCTGTTGTGTCTTAAATACAACATTTGGATAAAAGCTGTCTATTTGCCTGGCAAGGATAATGTTATAGCTGATTTGTTGTCTCGGCAAGAGCTGTTTTCTTTCAGAACGCTAGTTCCGGGAGCAGATATGACAGGAATTGGCTGCCCAGAGCGCTTGTGGAAACTGATATGGGCTTGATTAGAGAGTTTATTAAGAAGTCGGTGTCTTCTCGAACATGGTCGGGTTATGAAGCATCCTGGATCAGGTGGTGTTCATTTTCTGATGCCTATTCTGTTTCCCCTTTTGTTAACTCTCCTGATGTTTTCTTGTCTTTTATTTGTAAGGAGATTGAGGGCGGATCCTTGCGGTCCAAAATTTTGCAGCTTTTAGCCGGAATATCCTTTTATAGGCGCCTGGCAGATGCTCCAGGCCATAGTACCTATCCAGTTGTTAAGCAATCTCTAAAAGGTTTGTGTAGGGACAGCCGCACTCCTGATAGTAGGAGGCCTGTGTCTTTCCTAATGCTATTGGACTTATTCCGAATTTTGCCTGCTGTCTGTTTAGACCCCTATGAGTGTATGTTATTTAAAACTGCTTTCTCCTTAGCGTTCTTCGGAGCTCTTCGGATTTTTGAATTGGTAGCAGTTAATAAAGTAACTGAATCTTTCCTCAAATCGGAGCATGTGTCGGTATCAGACGATTTGTTGAATATTTATATTGCCAGATCCAAAACGGATCAAGGAGGTAAGGGTTCCCGGGTTCAGCTGGCCTCATTACCTGGGTCTGCTGGTTGTCCAGTTAATGCAGTTCGAGATTTCCTTAAGGTGAAGCTGTCTTCCCTTTCCTTTTTAGTGGGTAGGGACAGTTCCCCTTTATCAGCGCTTCAATTTAGAGCAGTTTTTCGAAAATGTTTGACACATCTAGGTCTTCAGCACCACAGGTTTACCTCTCATTCTTTCCGAATCGGAGCTGCTACGGAGGCTAAGTTGGGTCTCCCAGAATCGGCAATCCAGCGGATTAGCCGCTGGGAGTCCCAAAGGTTTTCGTTTATACATTAGACCTAATTTATCTTTATAATTTTTGTTTCAGGTTCGAGAACTGTTATTTGGGTGCTTGGACACTCGTTTGTCTACTGGGCACAAAAGAGAGCCCGTGATAGACCATACACTGAAAATGTATTTCTTAATTCCCACGATTTTCAGGTACATTGGAAAGGTATTAGAGGACTAGGATGGGATGGCTTTGTCCCTTTAATCTGTAAGCAACTCCAGGTCTGGCCGGTCCCAGATATCCTCGTCCTCCATCTAGGTGGCAACGATTTAGGAAAATTCAATACCATTCAACTAATGAGAAGGATGGAGAATGACATTGAACAGATAGCTGTACAGCTGCCTTGGGCAAAAATTATATTTTCATTGATAGTGCCAAGACATATATGGTTTTCTATTGGTTTCACATTCATTGAAAAGATTCGTAAGCGAATAAACAGATTCATGGTAAAAGTATTACAAAGAGTGGGCGGCTTCTCTATCCGCCACTTTGAACTTGAAGATGCTGTGTTTGGCCTTTACAGAAGGGACGGGGTTCACCTGTCAGCAATAGGATTGGGTATCTTCAATGCCATTTGCATACTGGCATTGAAAGGGCCGCGGTTTTGGGGGGCCAGTCCAGTTAAGCTGGCCTGGCTTTGGGTAATGTCACCCTGCGGGTGGACATTTGTTTGTATGCAATGGTATAATTTATTACATTTCTGTATGTTTGGGGTTAATAAACTTGATGACCATCTTTATTTTCAATTTCTGAATGTGGTAATTCAGATACTGGTGTTACCCCAATAAATGGCCGCTGCCTTTTTTGCCAAAGTTATGGTATATGATTTCTTATTAGCTGTTAAGTTATATATGTTATAAGTTCTGGTAAGTGCTTGTTCATAGTATGGGGATGTGCAATACCATGTACAGGCACAGTCAATTAGCCTGTGCCTGCATGGTAGAGCCAGCCCCTAGAGGGTTAATACACTCGGTACTGGCTCTCCCCTCTTGATTATTGCAGGTGCGGGCCCCAGAGACTGGGGAAGAAGGAGAGGAGCTCCGCTGATTGGCTGCAGCTTCGCGGGCTTGCTAGGAGCAGCCTATAGGAGAGGAGGACCAGATATAAAAGAGCCGGCCGCGAGACGCTAGCGCTAGCGGCCGGCTGAAGAAAGAAAAGAATCATACCTTTCCCCCCCCCCCCTTTTTTATTCCTGCGTCGTCCCGTCGTGGCCGTTAATGGGTGGACATTTGTTTGTATGCAATGGTATAATTTATTACATTTCTGTATGTTTGGGTTTAATAAACTTGATGATCATCTTTATTTTCAATTTATTAATGTGGTAATTCAGATACTGGTGTTAGCCCAATTAATGGCTGTGGCCTTTTTTGCCAAAGTAATGGTATATGATTTCTTATTAGCTGTTAAGTTATATATGTTATAAGTTCTGGTAAGTGCTTGTTCATAGTATGGGGATGTGCAATACCATGAGCACTGCATTACTAACCTGTTGTCTAGCCTGTATAGTGTATATGCGATCACAGATGTCCCTGGCTCTGTGCTTTACTTGGTGAGGTAAGGTTAGGGGATTGTAAAATATTGTTAACAATTACTGATATTCTACTACTGTAATTAGCCACCGCCCAATAATTTTACCAATATTCTACTGCAGACTTTTCCCAGTGTCCATATTACCGCAGCACAATTTTCACATGTACACCAGAGGAGAACTCTTCCCAAACTATGCTAGCAAAATAAAGTGTGCTAATGATTTTTCACATCTAGTTTTGAATTTGGTGAGAAAGATAATATATAATAGAAGGACAAATCCAAAAGATCTAGATGTTTTGGACTAAGGAATGAAAGCAGCATCTACCGTATTTAGGCTTAGCAAAATCGTCACCCTGCACGGTAAAGAAATAAGCCCCATAGAGATTATTTGCGTAGTGAAAACAGTTTATTTTATTGATTTGGAAGGAGGGAACTGAAATGAGAATGTTATTTTTTTTTTTATTTCAAGTTTACCTCATGGTACACCAATGAACACTTGAAAGGCTCACTCTGGAGATTACATAAAACTAATTGAGAAGGATATTTAATCTGAAACCTGAAGATAGTAAGATAGTGTAATGGAGTGTGTGTGTGTGTGTGTGTGTGTGGGGGGGGGGGGATGTTTGCCTTATATGGGTGCAATACGATCCTTTTAAACAAACAAAAAAAATATTATTTGTAATCAGACATTTTACTATTCTGAATTACTTATCGTGGTGATTTGAAAAAAAAAAAAGGGGGTCTCGTGTGAGCTGGCAGCAGCTATGCCTCTCTCTGCCTCCCCGGTACTGTCGCCCTGATCCGAGGTCTGATTAGCGGCAGCAGGGGTAGGAGAGGTGAGCAGGGCTTCCTGGCGGCGGTGGGCAGGACTTCAGGACTTGGCCGGCCATGTTAAGTCAACGCGTTCTGGCTGGCCAAAGTTCGAAATTCATAATCGTTTCTCACTTTGGCCACATGAGCCAGGCACTCGCATTCTGACCGGCCAGAACCCAAAGTGGCCAGACTTCGGGTTCTGGCCATAACATATATACTGTAAACCTGCTGAGGCAGAATCACACATTGCCTTACCAAAAAGAAAACGGCTTGATATGTCTGTTCCCCAACTAGATGCTCAGAGTGCGGACTCACAAAGGGTCCATCCTCTTCATGCTGTGCTATGTTCCCCCTTCACAATCAGTCTAATCATGTATTACATCAATGACATTATGGGTTTATGGCCTAGTCTTATGAGGATTAAATCATAACATACACTGCAGTAGATTCTCATAGGATAAAGCTAAGGGGGTCCCCACTCCAAACACTTGTATGCTTGCAAATGTATGGTGCTCTGCCTCAGAAAAATCACGTATGGAAGAAAAAAAAAGTTCAAATTAGAGTCAAGTAACATTGGAGGCCTTGGGCAGCATGGGGGTGTAGTGGAGCGCTGGGTCCCTGGTTCCAATACCACCCAGGGCACTGTCTGCACAGAGTTTGTATGTTTCCCCAGTGTCTGCGGAGGTTTCCTCCCGGAACTCCAGTTTCCTCTCACATCCCAAAAACATACAAATAAGTTAATTGGCTTCCTCCTAAATTGGCCCTAGACTACGATACATACACCACACGATACATACATAGACATATGACTATGGTAGGGAAGGGATTAAATTGTGAGTCCTTCTGAAAAGTAGTTAAGTGACAAAACAATATACTATGTGCAGCGCTGCAGAATAATAATAATAATAATTATAAGGTTATTAGCCTTGCTAGGGCATTAAAGAGACTCCGTAACAAAAATTGCATCCTGTTTTTTATCATCCTACAAGTTCCAAAAGCTATTGTAATGTGTTCTGGCTTACTGCAACACTTTGTACTATCACAGTCTCTGTAATAAATCAATGTATCTTTCCCCTGTCAGACTTGTCGGTCTGTGTCTGGAAGGCTGCCAAGTTCTTCAGTGTTGTGGTTCTGCTATGAAATTCCCCTTCCAGGGCCCTCTATGCACACTGCCTGTGTATTATTTACATTAGGGCAGCTACTCTCTTCTCTCTTATCTTTTACAAGCTGGATAAATCGTCCTCTGAGCTGGCTGGGCGTTCACATACTGAAGAATTACAGACAAGGGCAAAGCTGTTTGCAGGAAGAAAAGAGCAGCCTGAAACTTCAGTGCATGAGAACTGCAGGGGGAAAGAAACACATAAATGATCTCTTGAGATTCAAAAGGAAGGGTGTATATAGCCTGCTTGTGTATGGATGTATTTTCTATGTGTGGACATGCTGTACATCAACCTACTTCCTGTTTTGGTGGCCATTTTGTTTGTTTATAAACAAACTTTTTAAAACTGTTTTTAACCACTTTTAATGCGGCGAGGAGCAGCGAAATTGTGACAGAGGGTAATGGGAGATGTCCCCTAACGCACTGGTATGCTTACTTTTGTGCGATTTTAACAATACAGATTCTCTTTAAGGCATGCTTTACCCCCCTTTTTATAGCCCTAACTAACTTGGCTGAAAAGATTAGTGTCCTGCTGGTGATCATGGGTGCTGTGGAAGTCCAATGTGACCTCCTTCAAAATTTAGTCCCTGGCTTGCGGCCTACTTCAACTTTGCTGGAACGGAGCCTCAGAATTATAATAATGGTGAAGGAAGGTTGCTCAGTGCTCCCCAAAGAGGATGGAGGCTTTTAACAGTTTGGATGGCTATCTGGGAGTGTAGATAGAAGAGGATTGTCATTGTGCCCAAATTCCAAGAGCTCTCTGTAAACCCATCTTGTGGCCATGAAAGGCTTGTTTCTTTTTTAACAAAATAATGCCTAGTGAGGGTAGGTGGATGTCTAGGCTACCAAAAAATATGTTTGTGAACCTGGATGAAAATCCTGGTGTGAGGATGGTGGCAGATTATAATCCTGGAACCAGAGCTCCAGTAAAACAAGTCTGGCTTCACTAAGGCATAAGCCGTGTTTCTATTTAATGTAGAGTATTAAGTTGTTGTGTTTCTTTTTTATCATGACTTAATTTTTACGCTTGGAGAACTTCTGGACCTGTTCCTTATTCACGAACATGCCCATATAATATTTATCTGTGGCACCCAATATGACATCCAATATGACAGGCTGCTTGTAATTCCTCACATTATATTGTATTTTTGGAAAGATTACACCCACTTGCTTTGATTTTTGGTAAAAAAAAAATATGTATTTGTTTCCCAGACAACAAGACAGAGTCAGACTGAATTAGACATAATAATAGTCAGTGTTATGCTTGAATTTTCTAGTTGAATGCGGTCTGGTGTTAGTCATGTAGAACATCCATAGACATAAAAAAAAGTTGTTGCTTGCAAGGAAATCTTGTACAGTTAGTCATTAGAGTTGTTAACTAAACACCTTTTGTTGCTACGTCTTTGGCTTAAATTGGCAAAATAGACACTTTCTCTTTCCAAGACTTTCATTTACATTTTCATACATTGTTTTTACATGAACTGTACCTAATAGATAAGCAAGTGAAATCCAAAAGGAAAATGAAAATGTAAAACACAGAAAGATAGCAGAAAGCAAGAACCAAAACACAGAAAATTGCAGGCTTGGTCTATGAAACTTATCTATGTGACTTTATGAGACCACACCACAAGTTGACCCCCAATTGCTTTGATTTTTGGTAAAAAAAAAAATATGTACCTTATTTGTTTTCCAGAAAACAAGACAGAGTCAAACTGAATTAGATCTAATGAAAGTCAGTGTTATGCTTGAATTTTCTAGTTGTATGCAGTCTGGTGTTAGTCATGTAGAAATTCCAAAGACATAAAAAAAAGTTATTGCTTGCAAGGAAATCTTGTACAGTTAGTCATAACTAGTACAAGAGGCTTAACATAGTACATTAGGCTTAAATTGGCAAAATAGACACTTTCTCTTTCCAAGACTTTCATTTACATTTTCACACAATGTTTTTACATGAACTGTACCTAATAGATAAGCAAATGAAATCCAAAAGGAAAATGAAAATGTAAAATACAGAAAGATAGCAGAAAGCAAGGAGAACTAGAACACAGACAATTTCAGACTTTGTCTATTAAACTTATCTTTGTGACTAAAGGTGGCCACACACGATACAATAAAATGATCCAATTTTACAGTAATTCGTTAAAAACAATCGGATCTCCCGGAAAAATCGAAAGCTTTTTTATTCATTCGACTAAAAAATCCGATCGGACTTCTCCTTTCCTTCTATTTTAATCGATCCGGAAAGCCAGATATTTTTCTTCAATCTTTCTTAAGATTGTATGGTGTGTGTTAGATTGTCAATTTATTAATATACACACCCTAGCAATTTTGTCAGAGTTTCCAATCATTTTTATCATAATTGGGGAAACATTTTACATATGTGTGTGGTATATTGATCATATTTTTGAAATGTTACAATCAGTCAGAAAAATTGATTGCAATTCTTAAATTGAACATATATTTAAAACATTGCATGGTGTGTGCCACCTTTAGAAAGACCACACCAAAAGTTGACACAGTCTAAATAATATATCCGGGGGGGCCTCCACGTGGCGATCCTGGATAAGTGCTAAATGCTGCGCGAACTAATCCCCCGCAGGGCAAAAATGTTGCGGTGAGTTAGTTGGCAAAACCCTGCATATCCTGGCATGCGAAAGCGAATGCAGATTTGCTTGAGCCATGTCTCATGAATAAGCTAATTAGGCCTTATCTGCAAAGCCAGGTATATAAGAGTTCACTTGGTGTTTGATGTACACACCCTTTTTGCAATACGTTTTCAGTTTCTTTCTTCTGGAAACAGGTGGTGGATGACCCTCTTTACATGGACTGTCTGCAACCTGTTTCCTCATTGGGGTGTGGAGCTGTTGAGCTTTACTAGGCTTGGGGTGACCTATACCTTTACTCCCCCCCTCCTGTTGTAGTGCTCCCAAGTCGCACACATTTGGCCTGGCATAATAATGCACTTGGACGTAATACGAAATAAGGTAGGTCCTATCATTTGGGAGGTGGGTGCGAGCGGCCCTCCCTGGCGGTGGCAGCGCTTGGGGGGGCCGCCCCGCACTTCTTAACCTCCCTCCCAGAGGGGCGGCTACAGAGTCTCTGAGCAGTGAGAGTGATTGGAGTGCCCTGTTGGCCCCCCTTTTTACTGGGATCCTGGGGGGGGGGGGGGGGGCTCCACGTGGCGATCCTGGATAAGTGCTAAATGCTGCGCGAGCGCTAACTAATCCCCCGCAGGGCAAAAAATTTGCAGTGAGTTAGTTGGCAAAACCCTGCATATCCTGGCATGCGAACGCGAATGCAGATTTGCTTGAGCAGTGTCTCATGAATAAGCTAAATAGGCCTTATCTGCAAAGCCAGGTATATAAGGGTTCACTTGGTGTTTGATGTACACACCCTTTTTGCAATACGTTTTCAGTTTCTTTCTTCTGGAAACAGGTGGTGGATGACCCTCTTTACATGGGCTGTCTGCAACCTGTTTCCTCATTGGGGTGTGGAGCTGTTGAGCTTTACTAGGCTTGGGGTGACCTATACCTTTACTCCCCCCCTCCTGTTGTAGTGCTCCCAAGTCGCACACATTTGGCCTGGCATAATAATGCACTTGGACGTAATACGAAATAAGGTAGGTCCTATCATTTGGGAGGTGGATGCGAGCGGCCCTCCCTGGCGGTGGCAGCGCTTGGGGGGGCCGCCCCGCACTTCTTAACCTCCCTCCCAGAGGGGCGGCTACCGAGTCTCTGAGCAGTGAGAGTGATTGGAGTGCCCTGTTGGCCCCCCTTTTTACTGGGATCCTGGGGGGGGGGGGGGGCCTCCACGTGGCGATCCTGGATAAGTGCTAAATGCTGCGCGAGCGCTAACTAATCCCCCGCAGGGCAAAAAATTTGCAGTGAGTTAGTTGGCAAAACCCTGCATATCCTGGCATGCGAACGCGAATGCAGATTTGCTTGAGCAGTGTCTCATGAATAAGCTAAATAGGCCTTATCTGCAAAGCCAGGTATATAAGGGTTCACTTGGTGTTTGATGTACACACCCTTTTTGCAATACGTCTAAATAGTATATGTCCTCATTTTACCAGATTTTCCAGAGGCATAATTTACACTTTTTTTATGGCATATAAAATCAAATGCAGGCATGATTTATTAAAAAAAAAAAAGTGTTATTCATATCATTCCAACAATGTTATTATCTGCATGCCATTGATACATTGATACAGTGGCGGACACAGGCAGCAGTGGGCCCCTGTGCAAAATATCAATTGTGGGCCCCCATGACCTGCGGCGCGCAAAGCGCGCCGCGCCCAAAAATGGGCGTGGCTATAACCTACGACGCGCGAAGCACGCCGCAGCAAAAAATGGGTGTGGATAGAACCTGCGGCGCGTAGCGCCGCGGCAAAAAATGGGCGTGGCAATGACCGGATAAGGGCGGAGCTAACTGTAATTTAAAGTGATCCCGGGGTGAGAGTGATATGGAGGCTGCCATATTTATTTCCTTTTAAACAATACTAGTTGCCTGGCGGCCCTGCTGATCTATTTGGCTGCAGTAATAAACTGAATTACACCAGCAACAAGCATGCAGCTTAATCTTCTCAGTTCTGACAATATTGTCAGAAACCCCTGACCTGCTGCATGCTTGTTCAGGGTCTATGGTTGAAAGAATAAGAGGCAGAGGACCAGAACGGCAACCAGGCAACTGGTATTGCTTAAAAGGAGAGAAATATGGCAGCCTCAATATTATTCTCACCTCAGGTTCCCTTGAAAAAGTGCAACGCAAAGACAGTGGGCCCAGGTTTTGGTGACCCTTTCCCCAGAAAATTCACATAATTGTGCAGGTTTTCTCATGAAAATACACATAATGTGAGCAGATATGCCCAGAAAATACGCGCAATCATGTCGGCAGATATGCCCAGAAAATACGCGCAATCATGTCGGCAGATATGCCCAGAAAATACGCGCAATCATGTCGGCAGATATGCCCAGAAAATACGCGCAATCATGTCGGCAGATATGCCCAGAAAATACGCGCAATCATGTCGGCAGATATGCCCAGAAAATACGCGCAATCATGTCGGCAGATATGCCCAGAAAATACGCGCAATCATGTCGGCAGATTTGCCCAGAAAACACATGCAATCATGTAGCAAATTTGCCCAGAACATACATGCAATCATGTGGCAGACCTGCCCAGAACATACACGCAATCATGTGGCAGACCTGCCCAGAACATACACCTGCTAAAATAAATAATAAAAAAAACCATTTACTCACCTGCAGCAGCAGACCTCCTGTCCCAGCCTCCATCCAGCGCGCAGCTCCCATGGGTGGTTGGGTGGATAGGTAGCCTGGTGGGTAGGTAGGTAGGCAGCCCTTAGCCGGGTGGGTAAGTAGCCTGGTGGGTGGCTGGGTAGCCGGGAGGGTGGGTAGCCTGGTGGGTAGGTAGCCTGGTGGGTGGGTAGGTGGGTGGTTAGGTAGCTGGGTGGGTGGGTAGGTAGACTGGTGGGTCTTTAGGTAGGTAGCCTGGTGGGTTGGTAGGTAGCCGGGTGGGTAGGTAGGTAGGTAGCCTGGTGGGTGGGTAGGTAGCCGGGTGGGTGTGTAGGTAGCCGGGTGGGTGGTTAGGTAGCCGGGTAGGTAGCCGGGTGGGTGGTTAGGTAGCCGGGTGAGTGGTTGGGTAGCCGGGTGGGTGGGTAGCCAGGTGGGTAGGTAGCCGGGTGGGTAGGTAGCCGGGTGGGTGGTTAGGTAGCCGGGTGGGTAGGTAGCCGGGTGGGTGGGTAGGTAGCCGGCAGGGTGGTTAGGTAGCCGGGTAGGTAGCCGGGTGGGTGGGTGGGTAGGTAGCCGGCAGGGTGGTTAGGTAGCCAGGTAGGTAGCCGGGTGGGTAGGTAGCCGGGTGGGTGGTTAGGTAGCCGGGTAGGTAGCCGGGTGGGTGTGTGGGTATCCGGGTGGGTAGGTAGCCGGGTGGGTAGGTAGCCGGCAGGGTGGTTAGGTAGCCGGGTAGGTAGCTGGGTGGGTGGTTAGGTAGCCGGGTGGGTGTGTGGGTATCCGGGTGGGTAGGTAGCCGGGTGAGTGTGCGGGTATCCGGGTGGGTAGTTAGCCGGGTGGATGGGTGTGTAGCTATCCGGGTGGGGGGCCCGACTCCTATCCTCCCTCACTCACCTCGGGGCCCCCCTCCCGGTATGCGCGGCGACGGCGGCGGCGGGCGGGAGAGCAGAAAATCCAGGAAGTCTCCGCCGGGGCTGCAGCAGACACTAGAGGCTGCTGCCGCTTGGTCTCCCGTGTCTCCAACTTTGTACACTGCTCGCTACTAAACCAGGAAGTAGCGAGCAGTGTACAAAGTTGGAGACACGGGAGACCAAGCGGCAGCAGCCTCTAGTGTCTGCTGCAGCCCCGGCGGAGACTTCCTGGATTTTCTGCTCTCCCGCCGCATCGCATGAGGGGGAGGGGGGGGGGGGCGATGTGAGGGGGGAGGACAGGAGTCGGGGCCCCCCAGGTTAAAATAAAAGGTAAAATTAAAAAAAAAACCTGCAATACTTAATGGGCCCCTGAAGCAGCGGAACTTCAGGGGCCCTCGTGCGGCGGCACGGCCTGCACGGCCGTATGTCCGCCACTGCATTGATATCTGCCTGTTTCCGATAATATCTGCACATCAACAGAATTTTCATCTCGTGCTTCCTTTGGAAAGTATGTTTTTTTTCTCATTTACATTTATGCAAGTCTACATATTTTTCTTTAGGATCACATACATTTGATATCAGTGTCCAGCAAGCAACATGTTCAAACTAGCTTTAATACTTTTAAGTACTTTTTCACTTGTTTGTTGGAGAACATATTGCATAGCTGAGATAAAAAAAAAAAATCTCTTGAAGAAAAAACTAAGCAGACATTTTACTGAAACAGGGCCTAAATGTGAAAATCATTTCTTGTGGTTGTGGCAGTACAGCCTACATTAAAATCCTTAATGGAATCAATAGCATATGGATCAAGGGAAATGGTTGGGGTAGGAGGCATATGCAACAAAACCTACAGACCTGGAGGATGCCAAGCAGCTGCACCTGGTAGATATTAAAACTTGTGTAGCGGTCGCTCAACTCACTGCCGGAGCTCATGGCTAGGGGAGAGATCTCATGGCTAATAGACTTGGTGTAGCGTGGATCAAGCTAACAAGTAGAGTCCCATCCAAGCACAAATACCTCCGTCAGGGTAACAAGTCAGTGAGTGCCAGCCAACAAAAGCATGGTGTGCGGGAGAGGCCAGCGCAATGTGCGCTGGCGTCGGAGTTCCCTGGAGATCACTGCATCGGCACCAGCATGTGATGTCACAACAGCAGAGTAGAGAACGGTTCGCACGCGAACGTATTCACGCAAACCTAATACGTTATACTACATCATTAGGGTCAACTTTGACTCTTTACATCACAGTCAGCAGGCACAGGGTAGCCAAGCAGGCTACACTCCCTCCTGGAGCCTCCCCCCTTATAAAACGCAGGGAACATCAACCATTTCACTCATTCGTGAAATTAGAGAAGGGAGAGAACCTGGCTGCTGACATTGGGAAAGCTTAATTAGGCTCTTGTGTTAGGCTTGTTAGGTTGCTCCTTCTTGCTGATACTTATTGCTAAAAAGCACTCCTCATCCTCAACAGCTCTTTTATGCAATGTAGTAAACACAGTCAATATATTTTATTTATGAACTCCAAATATGCAACGCGTTTCGCAGGTTTGATCCCGCTTCATCAGGCAATAACAACGGAGCAATAGCATATGTGGTCAGTAGAAGAGCCAAGTACCTCTGTCCCTTCTCTTTTGAGAGCTAATGTTGTTCTTGTGATCTATTTTTTTTTTTGTGTGTGTGTCCCACAGACACTTGTGTTGCATATACAGCCCTGTCAGTCAGTCGCAGCTGCTGGTGGGACCTTGGCCCCTTGGTAATTCCTACTGTGAAACTGCCAGGCCCAGCACATTCAGTGACTACCTGTGTGTGTGTGACAGCTTCACATTTGCAATACCAATCACTGTATACCCACCTGTTCAGTGCACCTACCTACCTACGTGAGCGCACGCAGTTTTATATACCACCAGTCGCTGCACCTGTTCACGGTACCTGTGTGTGAGTATAAGAATATCATACCATAAGAGTTATGGTATGATATTCTACAATCAGTCTACAATCAGGCCTGCTAAGCATAGGCTTATCAGGCTTACTATATAAATGCAACTCTAAGTCGATTAGACCTTCGTCGATTTATGCACCGGTATTTCAAAGTACACCGGTTTCTAAGTACAAAGAGAACGACTGAATTACACCAGAATTAAGACATTCACCATGCTCCTCTACCCTCAATCTATTTCTCTGGACTGACATCATGTTTTTGTGTTACAGGTAGGATATGCGCTTATGTGAACTTTCGATTTTACTGCAATCCTTCTGTGAACGCAATCTAACTCTTATGGTATGATATGCGCCTATGTGAACTTTCGATTTTACTGCAATCCTTCTGTGAACGCAATCTAACTCTTATGGTATGATATGCGCTTATGTGAACTTTCGATTTTACTGCAATACTTCTGTGAATGCAATCTAACTCTTATGGTATGATATGCGCTTATGTGAACTTTTGATTTTACTGCAATCCTTCTGTGAACGCAATCTAACTCTTATGGTATGATATGCGCTTATGTGAACTTTCGATTTTACTGCAATCCTTCTGTGAACGCAATCTAACTCTTATGGTATGATATGCGCTTATGTGAACTTTCGATTTTACTGTAATCCTTCTGTGAACGCAATCTAACTCTTATGGTATGATATGCGCTTATGTGAACTTTCGATTTTTCTGCAATCCTTCTGTGAACGCAATCTAACTCTTATGGTATGATATGCGCTTATGTGAACTTTCGATTTTACTGCAATCTGTGAATATTCTGAAGTGCTGTAATACTTTGAATTTTACTATAGCTAAGTGACTGGCTTTGTATATTCCATGAGTTAGTCTGCTCTCCTCTGGCTCCATGCTAATTTGGCCCCAACACCTATAGACAATTAAGCAGCTTCCTGCTTAATTACCTGAGTTGTACTGTGATCTGCTACAGGCTGAGCTCATTCCCTCACCTGCATCAGTCAGTCTACAATCAGGCCTGCTAAGCATAGGCTTATCAGGCTTACTATATAAATGCAACTCTAAGGGCCCGTTTCCACTAGAGCGAATCCGCATGCGTTCTCTGCATGCGGATTCGCATAACCAATACAAGTGGATGGCCCCGTTTCCACTTGTCAGTTTTTTCCTGCGTTTTTCTGTGCAGGATTTTTCTGCACGGTAGAGCCTGCAGAATTCGCCTGCGTGAGGAATGCAGGCGATTCGCAGGCTATGTATTTAATAGGGAAACCGCGCATGCGTTTTTTGCCGCGATTTCGCGTGCGAATTCGCATGAAAACTAATGCAAATTGAACCAGGCAGTGACATGGTTAAAATCGCATGCGAAATCGCGGCAAAAAACACACGCGGAATCGCATCCGCATGCAATTTCGTCAGCGGTGGAATCCCGGTGATTTGCACCGCACTAGTGGAAACGAGCCCTTAGTCGATTAGACCTTGGTCGATTTATGCACCGGTATTTCAAAGTACACTGGTTTCTAAGTAGAAAGAGAACGACCGAATTACACCAGAATTAAGCCAGAAGAGATCAGAAGGAACAGACACAAGACTTTAGCAATCTGATTCACGGTTAGTGCAATAATGTTGTCTCTGCTCTTCATGATTAGCCTGCTTTCCCCTGCTATTCTCAAATCTGTACACTCACTGCATCCTCCTGCTGTCAGCAACACGCTCTACATTTCTCCCTCTCTTTTATCATCTCCACAGGTTGCTTCTCACGAAACTTTCTTATTCATACAACCGCGCTATACATTTCATACTCCAACTACCCATAAATCTAAATCCCACCCTATCCTCCGCTCTCTCTGCCTCCTATTACTCCTTGCTGCAGGTGACATTTCACCAAACCCCGGACCCTCTCTGCCGGCTCGCTCCTCACTCTTGCACACTAATCGCACTGCAAACAGCCAACCACATGCACACCGAAACTGCCACAACTTAATATTCCTCTTCTCCCCCCTCCTCCCCCACCTATCTCTGCTGCTCTCTGGAATGCCCGCTCAGTCTGCAACAAACTTCCGTTCATCCATGACCTTTTCAATTCCAACACCTTCACCTTCTTTGGGGTCACAGAAACATGGCTGACGCCTTCAGACACGGTCTCACCTGCCGCCCTCTCTTATGGGGGATTCCACTTTAGTCACACGCCTAGAAGTGGGAATAAACATGGCGGTGGTGTGGGCCTTCTTTTCTCTGATAGATGCTCCTTCAAGCCATTCACCCCCATTCCTTCTCTTTCTCTATCTTCCTTTGAAGTCCATGCAGTCCGTCTATACTCTCCCTCTAACCTCCAGATCGCAATAATCTACCGCCCTCCTGGCCCTGCTTCCTTCTTCCTAGATCACTTCTCTGCATGGCTCCTCCAGTTCCTGTCCTCCGATATCCCTACCATCATTATGGGTGACTTTAACATTCATGTTGACACCAACAATTCTGCCGCCACTAAACTTCTGTCACTTACTTCCTCCTACGGCCTGTCTCAGTTGTCCACTGCTCCAACTCACTCTAATGGTCATACACTTGACCTCATATTCACTCGTCTCTGTTCTATCACTGATTTCACTAATAATCCTCTCCCGCTCTCTGATCATAACTTACTAAACTTCTCTCTCTCCTCCTCTCTTCCTACCACCCTGCCTCAAGCACGCTCATATACACGCAGGAACTACCGCAACATAGACATGCAATCTGTCTCTGATGCCTTGGCACCTCACCTCAAACAACCATTCACTGACCCTGACTCAGCAGCTGCACACTATCACTGCTCAATCACGCAAGTCATGGATGAAATCGCACCCCTCACCAATGTCCGCCCACACCGTGTCAGTCGCCAACCCTGGCTGACCAAAGTTACTAAACAGCTAAAGGGGTGCTCTAGGGTAGCTGAACACCGTTGGAGAAAAACTAATACTAATGAGGATTTCATTACTTACAAAAAAGAGTTGAACAAGTTTAAAACCGCTCTCTCTTCTGCAAAACAATCATACTTCTCATCCCTCATATCCTCCCACTTGCACAATCCAAAGCGCCTGTTCAGTACTTTCAACTCCCTTCTCCGTCCACCCCCCCCCCTCCTCCTTCTTCATGCTTATCAGCAGAAGAATTTGCAACATACTTTACAGATAAAATTGCAAAAATCCGTAGTGTGTTTTCCACGCAGACATCATATTATATCTCGATTGGACTATTGCAATATATTGCTTGGTGGACTTCCAACTAACCGACTAACACCGCTCAATTCTGTACTGAACTCTGCTGCTCGACTCATTCATCTCTCCCCTCGCTCTTCCTCTGCTGACCCTCTCTGTCAAGCTCTTCACTGGCTACCAATTAATGAGAGGATTTAGTTCAAACTCTTAACCCTAACCTACAAAGCTCTCCACAATCTCTTTCCCCTGTACATCTCCTCACTAGTCTCCAGATACCAACCCAACCGCAATCTCAGATCTGCACACGAGCTTCTCCTATCCTCTTCTACAATTACCTCCTCACATTCACATGTACAAGACTTCTCACGTGCCTCACCCCTCCTCTGGAATGCCCTTCCACAATACATTCGCCACTCTCCCACCTTTGAAATTTTTAAACGCTCCCTCAAAACCCACCTTTTCCGACAAGCATATTCTCTAGCTTAGGCCATGCACCCACTAAATAACCTAATTGCGCACTGCCTGTACATATACTGTATACATCCCCACCTCTTGTTTCCACCCCATTCCTTTAGATTGTAAGCTCGCAAGGGCAGGGCTCTCATTCTTTTGTGTCATGGACTGTTATTAATTTAATTGCTTGCACACTGTTAGACATTTATACATTTTAGTCATCATGTTAAATCAAATTGTAATCAGCAGTGTTGTATTTTGTATCAGTGTTCATATTTGATGTTTATCATTGTCTGTATCATTATGTATCCCTTGTTTGTTTTCTTACATTGTACAGCGCCACGGAATATGTTGGCGCTTTATAAATAAATAATAATAATAATAAGAACCTTTGACATTACATTATATATTGAGCTTACCAGACAATATTGCACTATTGGGCTCTTGGTGTCCTCTGTTTTGTTTTTACAAATCCAATATGACAGGCTGCTTTTAATTCCTCACATTATATTGTATTTTTGGAAAGATTATCCCCAATTGCTTTGATTTTTGCTAAAACAAAATTTGTATTTGTTTCCCAGACAACAAGACAGAGTCAGACTGAATAAGACATAATAAAAGTCAGTGTTATGCTTGAATTTTCTAGCTGTATGTTGTCTGGTGTTAGTCATGTAGAACCTAGGTTCTCAACGTGTGGTACGCGTACCCCAGGGGGTACTTCTGATGGTTTCAGGGGGTACTCGGGCTTGATATACTTAACCAAGAATAACAAATGTATAGCTTTAGAAAATGATAAATCTTATTTAAAACACCACCAAATTAGTATTTTAGCTAATTCAATAGAAATAGTACATGCTTGGAATTTGTTTAGAACCAACTATAATTTACTATGATTAAATATATATTTGTCAAGGGGTACTTGTGATAATGGGTACTATGCTAGGGGGTACTTGGTGAATACAGGGTTTTAAAAGGGGTGCATACCAATAAAATGTTGAGAAACACTGATGTAGAACATCCAAAGACATAAAAAAAAGTTGTTGCTTGCAAGGAAATCTTGTACAGTTAGTCATTAGAGGTGTTAACTAAACAACTTTTGTTGCTACGTCTTTGGCTTAAATTGGCAAAATAGACACTTTCTCTTTCCAAGACTTTCATTTACATTTTCATACATTGTTTTTACATGAACTGTACCTAATAGATAAGCAAGTGAAATCCAAAAGGAAAATGAAAATGTAAAACACAGAAAGATAGCAGAAAGCAAGAACCAAAACACAGAAAATTGCAGGCTTGGTCTATGAAACTTATCTATGTGACTTAGTGAGACCACACCACAAGTTGACCCCCAATTGCTTTGATTTTTGGTAAAATATATGGTTCTTGTGATCCATTTTTTTGTGTGTGTCCCACAGACACTTGTTTTGCATATACAGCCCTGTCAGTCAGTCACAGCTGCTGGACCTTGGCCCCTTGGTAATCCCTACTGTGCCACTGCCAGGCCCAGCACATTCAGTGACTACCTGTGTGTGTGACAGCTCCACATTTGTAATACCAATCACTGCATACCCACCTATTCAGTGCACCTACCTACCTACCTACCTACGTGAGCGCACGCAGTCTCGCTGCACCTTTTCACGTTTCCTGTGTGGTGACAGTTGCACATTTGTAATACCAATCACTGCATACCCACCTGTTCAGTGCACCTACCTAACTACGTGAGCGCACACAGTGTCACTACACCTGTTCACGGTACCTGTGTGTGTGACAGCTGCACATTTTTAGTACCAATCACTGCATACCCACCTGTTAAGTGCACCTACCTACCTACGTGAGCGCATGCAGTCTCACTGCACCTGTTCACGTTACCTGTGTGTTTGACTGCTGCATATTTTTAATACCAATCACTGCATACCCACCTGTTCAGTGCACCTACCTACCTACATGAGCGCATGCAGTGTCACTGCACCTTTTCACGGTACCTGTGTGTGTGACAGCTGCACATTTGTAATACCAATCACTGCATACCCACCTGTTCAGTGTACCTACCTACGTGAGCGCACACATTGTTTTATACCACCAGTCACTGCACCTGTTCATGGTACCGGTGTGTGTGTGTGTGTGTGTGTGTGTGTGACAGCTGCATATTTGTAATACCAATCACTGCATACCCACCTGTTCAGTGCACCTACCTACCTACCTACGTGAGCGCACGCATTGTTATATACCACCAGTCACTGCACCTGTTCAAGGTACCTGTGTGTGTGACAGCTGCACATTTGTAATACTAGTCAATGCATAATTGTTCACAGTACCTGTGTGTCCGCACGCTGTGTAATATACCAGTCCGTGCATACCTGTTAACTGCACCTGTGTGACAGCTGCACATTGTATTGTTTGTAATACCAGTCACTGCATACCTTTCACTGCACCTGTGTGCCTGCACATTGTATTAGTCAAGTCAGTGCATACCTTTCACTTCACCCCCACCCCGATATGGACAAAACAACAGGCAGAAACAGAGCCAGAGGCAGACCCAGAGGCAGGCCACCTGGCAGGTCTGTTCGAGGTCGTGCTGATGTGATTTCGTGCAGCCCTGGCCCAAAGTATAGTGCTCAGAAGAAGGCACGTCCCATCAACTCCCAAGATTGTCAGGACATGGTTGACTATTTAACACAGAACACCTCATCTTCCGCAGCCACCAGTGCTACTACAAGCACCACATCCACTGCATTTGACACTTTGCAGGAGTTATTTGGTGGGGAATTGATTCACAGGCATTACTGTTACAACAAGATGAAGGCGCTAAGCATGTTACACCACCTCATATGTCTGAGTTAGGCGACACTATGGACGTAACGTGTGAGGAGGAGGATGATGAAGTACCTGCTGTTGGTGAAGTTTATGAGGTGTTTGAGGCAAGCAAAGCTGGGGAGGATGATTATGATGATACGGATGCCACGTGGGATCCTAAGAGACAAGATTACCAAGGGGACAGTTCAGAGGGGGAGTCAGAGAGGAGTAGGAGGAGACGAGTTGCTGAAAGAAGCAGGGGGAGCTTGTCTTCAGAAACAGCTGTTGGCAGTGTCCGGCACCATGTATCGCCACCTATGGACAGCCAGCCAACATGCCCTTCAACACCAGCTGCTGATGCCAACATAGTGCCATCACCTCAGGGGGATTTTTTTGTGTGTGTCTGCCTTAGATCAGAGCAATGCCATCCGTTCTCTCTGCTGCCAAAAATTGAGCCGTGGAAAGGCCAACAGCCGCGTAGGGACAACTGCCTTATGAAGGCACATGGAGAAAAGGCACAAACTTCAATGGGAAGAGCACCAGAGGAAAAGCAGCACACAAGAGCAAAGCCACCCTCCTTCTCCTCTTCCTTCTTCAGGTGCATCGTCTTTAGCCGCTTTCTCCCTTGCACCCTCATAATCACAGCCTCCCTCCTCCACTCCGCCTCTCACCTTGAGCGGTTCCTGCTCCTCTGCACACAGCAGCAGACAGGTGTCCGTAAGGGAAATCTTTGAGTGGAAGAAGCCAATGTATGCCAGTCTCCCCCTTGCCCGGCGTCTGACAGCTGGCTTGGCGGAACTGTTAGCTCACCAGCTGTTACCATACCAGCTGGTGGACTCTGATGCCTTCCAAAAATGTGTGGCCATTGGGACACCGCAGTGGAAGATACCAGGCCGCAATTATTTCTCAAAAAATGCGATACCCAAACTGTACTGTGAAGTTGAAAGGCAAGTGGTGTCATCTCTGGTTTACAGCGTTGGGTCAAGGGTCCATCTGACCATGGATGCCTGGTCTGCCAAGCACGGTCAGGGCAGGTACATTACTTACACAGCCCATTGGGTCAACCTGGTGACCGCTGGCAAGCAGGGAGTACTTGGCTGTGCAGCGGACCTAGTTGTGACACCTCCACAGCTTGCAGGCAGGCCTGCTGCCACCTCCTCTCATCCTGCTACATCCTCTTTGCTGATCCCATATGCTTTCTTCCTGGAGTGTGCCGTGCGTAGAGTGGTGGATCAAGCTGTGGAGGAGCGTGAACAGGAACAAGAACAGGAGGAAGAGTTGTGGGATCAATTCTCATCAGAACCAGATGTTTCCTCAACACCTGCGGCACCACAGAGGGGGGAGGAGAAGGAGGGAGAGTCGTGTGGGGAAGAGGAGTCAGATGATGAGGAAGGTGTTTCTTTGGAGGAGGAGGAGGTTGGAAGATCAACCACAGCAGGCATCGCAGGGGGCTTGTGCTTCTCAACTTTTCCGTGGTATTGTTCATGGCTAGGGGGGGAGGAGAACTTATCTGACATCACTGAGGAAGAGCAAGAGGAGATGGATAGTACGTCTGCATCCAACTTTGTGCAGATGGCGTCTTTCATGCTGTCCAGCCTGTTGAGGGACCCCCGTATAAAAGAACTCAAGGGGAATGAGCTGTACTGGGTCGCCATGCTACTAGACCCTCGGTATAAGCACAAAGTGGCGGAGATGTTTCCAAATCACCAGAAGGCAGAAAGGATGCAGCACTTGCAGAACAAGCTGGCAACAATGCTTTACAGTGTGTTTAAGGGTGATGTCACAGCACAACGGAATAAAGGTACCACTGCCAGTAATTCTTCTCCCATGTCCACGCAGGCAAGGACAGGACGCTCTAGCAATCTCATGGTGATGTCAGACATGCAGACATTCTTTAGTCCAACGCCTCACCTTAGCACTTCCGGATCCACCCTCCACCAACACCTTGATTGGCAGGTAGCCAACTACCTGGCCTTAAGTGTGGATGTAGACACTGTGAGCAGCGATGAACCCTTGGACTACTGGGTGCGCAGGCTTGACCTGTGGCCAGAGCTGTCAAGATTTGCCATCCAACTTCTGTCTTGCCCTGCCTCAAGCGTCCTGTCAGAAAAGACCTTTGCCTAAGTCAAAAAAGTGTTCAGTACCTCACCTTTACCAGAATGAATGAGCCATGGATCCTGGAGGGCTACTTCCCGCCCAAAGACTAAGTCAGTCCCCTCACACAGCATCTCTGCCTGCAGACTGCTTGACTGCCTTCTCTGCCACCACCAACACGGTCCAGGACTCCAGGCGGATTCCTGAATTTTTAAGGCCGCTGCCATCAGCGGCCGCTATAATAATTTTTCTGGTGCGTGTACATGCCTGCCTAATTTTTCTGGCTGCACTGCAGCTGCAACAACAAAACAAAAGGCATGTACATGTGTCAATTCCCCTTTGTGATCATTACCTTGCCGCGGTGAAGGGGCTTGCGTATCACAATGAAGCAATGACTGCCGGCTATATGAGTGTCTTGGGGGCACACCCAAGATAATGAGATCATTGCTTCATTGTGGACAGACAGAATACGATCAACTGGACAGTCCCTGTTGTTCTATCATTGAGCTACCTCAGCCCGGCGACCATATGGGCTTGAAAACCGCCATGGCCTGCACTCTCGCCATGGTGCGCACCAGTCCAGCACGGCCGTCACTACACAAACAGCTGTTTGCGGTGCGTTACACAGTGAGTTTGGTCTGTCAGTGTGAAGCAGTACTCTAATTACACTCCCTGATTGATGTCTGCACATGCAAGATGTTTTAAAGCACTTTAGGCGGAGGCCTAAATGCTGCTGTGCATCAAATCCAGATCTTTCCCCGGGACTTTTGGCGTGTATCCCACTCCTCCATGCAAAAACTCAGATGTTAGACCCCTTGAAACATCTTTTCCATCACTTTTGTGGCCGTAGTAGACGAGTAGTTACAGGCAGCACCCAACCATCTAGATGCGACGTGCTATTGGTCGTTGTCCCTCTGTCTCCAGGAACAGCAAGCAGAAACTCCAAGAGAAGAGACCCAGCACTCAAGTGAGGGCTTGTCAGCTTGAGAAAGAGAGGAGTCTCCTCTCGAAACGTTGCACAGACTTGCCCTTCTTGTCTTTTTGATGCTTTAAATAAATAAAAGAGCTTATAATACACTTGAAGACGGTGCTGGGTCTCTTCTCTTGGAGTTTCAATTTGTGGCCAGCATAAATGTTTTCTAGTTTTTAACTCGACATGTTTTGCCTGGTTCTACCGGCTTCTTCGAGGGGGCTTGGCTTAATGTAATTAAACCTGTGCCATCATTTCTCCCCAAACTTCCCAACACCCTGAGCCATGACCTCTCCACACTTATCCAGCACCCTAAGCCAGACCTGCTTAAACCAGCTCTTTTCTCTACTCACCCTGCGCCCTGTGCAAGTCATTCTCCACAGTCACACATGCACCTTTCCAGGACCCTCAACCAGCCTTTCTTTCACCCATACCACACAACAACATTGGTCAGGCTTTTCACCCACCCCACACCCTCAGCTAGCCTTTCTCGCCACCCACTGAGATTTTATCCCCACCCCTTCAGCATCTTTAGCTAGTCTTTCTCATCATATAGCTCCCCCAGCTAACCATACTCTTCTTCTGGCAACCCCAGCCAGCCTTTCTTCCCAGTCAACCAGCACCCTCAGCCAGCCTTTCTTTTTACCCAAGCACCATCATCCAGCACTTCTTCCAAACCATTCATAACTCTGAGTCAGCTTTCTCTCCACCCAGCACCCTGAGTCAGGAATTCTTCATATCCACCCACGCAACAAGCACCCTAAGTATGCCTGTCTGGAGTTGTTTCCTAACATGAGTAAATGAGTAGAACAGATGATTTTTCCCAATGGATGCCCAACTTCTACTAGGAATCAATGGTGTTTATTGATACAAAGAGTTGAGGGACAGGAATTGGAGTAAACAGGTTTAGATAGCAGAGAAAAAGGGAGTTAAAGTCTCCTATTGAATATGATGTAACAAATGACAGAGCATGGTGTATATACACAGACAAGAGAGAGAAGAGTGTATGAGTGTCTGAGGGAATGTTTATTGTCATGGCAAGATCGGGAAAAAAATGGTTACTTGGTGAGTTAGGAATGTGTGGTGTTTGAAAATGTGTAGACATGGGTGTTCGCATCTGGTTGGTGTTGTGAAGAGTGTGAGTGGAAGGGAGTGTGGCATACACTTAGAACTCTGTATAACAAGTTAACATACACTTGTTTTTTCAGTTAACACACAGTACATAATGGATTTAGTGTTTATTCTCTATTACATACTGTATAACTGTATATATTATTTTTTGTTAATTATATAAAATAAAAACCTCTACAGTTTAAAAAAAAATTCAAACTATGATGACAGCAATGCCCAATGCAGGAGTACAGCAACAAAGCTATTCATACTGTGGGCAATGCAAGAAAGGGGTGAGTTTAAAAACAAATCAAAAACAGATGATTTTTTTCCTCTGCTTCTCTGACAAAAGTATCAATACATTTAACAATAAATATAAATGAGTAGTGATGGCTGAACATCATGATTTTGCATTTGTGATTATGTTTGCATATTTTACAGCGATAGTGCGTGGAGCTGATATCCGGATATTCGCCCTATTAACTTTAATGGCCGTTCGAACTTCTAAAACCTTCAGAGCATCTCTGCAGCCACAATTTATTTTAAAAATGGTGTACAAAGTGTACCGAAACCCAGAAAGTGGCGTGGCCGAGGGGGATCAAGGGTGAATTGTTCCGCAAAAAATATGTATTTTACGCAGAGACATTTTTAATGCATAAATCGCAAAAATCGCATATTGAAGATTTTTCAAATAAAGGTCTTTAGAATGGCCAGCGTGGTTACCTGCCTAAAAGTTGTTATGTGTAGCCGCTTTCTGAGATGCCTGAAAATGTTATATTTATCTGCCTAAACATTTTAAATTGCAGCCACAGGCAGCATGTGAGGCCCGAAAAATGTGGCAATTATCTGCCAAATATTTGAATTTCAGCCTCTGTATGAGACAGAGGACATAACAATTGGGCAATTACCTGCCAAATAAATACTTGCATTCCAGCCTCTGTATGGGACAGAGACCAGAACCAACTAGCATTTGACAGGGTAATAATATTAATATATTTTTTGGGAGTAAAGCCAATATAAATAGGACAATATGGCATACTGGGAGGTGGCAGATGGTGTAGGATAGCTGTGCCTGTGGCCAGAGTGGACATGAGGCCTGGAATAACTGGAAAATGCCAGGGTAGTAACACAGAAAAAAATCCAATTAAAACAGGACTGTATTAATCATCCAGGCTGCAACGCTCTCGCAGGGCCAGTTTAAGGGGCTCTGGGGCCCTGGTGCAAACTGAAGTGGGGGCCCCCTGCCCAAACACCCCGGCCCCCCCTGCAGTGATTACCTCACTGCTCCCTGGGGCCCTTGCATGTGGAGCCTCAGCAGTAGCTATTCACCTGTCCCAGCGGGCGGTGGCTGCACAGTCCATGCACTCTAGCTGCGTTGTCTTCCTCCTTCTCTATAACCTGGCACATTTTTACACATAACATTTGCTGGGTCAAAGAGACGTAGGAGGACAGCGTGGCAAAAGTACCTGGACTGTGCAGCCACTGCCCGCTGGGACAGGTGAGTAACTACTGCTGAGGCTTCACACGCAAGGGCCTGGTGCGAGGTTGACTCAGGGGCCCTGGGGCAATTGCCCCCTTTGCCTCTATGGCAGTGCTGGCCATGCCCCCTCACATCCACGACTCATTCAATTTCATGAATATCAAGTTATCGATTCACCCTGCAGTTTGCTAAGCAACTTCGCTTGTCTGTCCCTCCCGCTGCACTGAATGTCCTTTCTCACAGGACACTTGAGGCAAGCCAAAAGCTCCGTGGCAAATTGTGCTAGCTCTGGCCACAGATCATGCCTGCACACCCAGAAGTCCCAAGGTTCCTCACTCATCAAAGTGTCCACAGTGATCATTAACCCAAGGTTGTCAGGGTGAATCCAGAAGCACCCTGTTGAGGCATTGTACAGAAGAAGGACCTCATGTCAGTCATGACTGGCACATCAAAACACAAGAAGAAACAGCTGAGTGTTTGCAGCACTCACAGATGTAGTAGTGGTGTGATTTGCCTTTTAAAAACAGAAGGTACTTGCGATAATTCAGCTTAAAGTGAATATCTGTGGTTACTCACAATGCAACACTACTGAATATGCAAATTATCTCTTTATACCCCTCTAGCCAGGCTTGCACTCAGAGCAACACCTACACCCTGTTTCAGATTTTCTTGGTCCTCCTCAGTTCATGGCAGGGATAGGGCTTGGCAGGGCCGGTCCGCCCATGAGGTGGGGTGAAACAAATGCCTCAGGCAACACTTCTGGGGGGGCGGCACCCGCCTGTCCGTGGGTGTAGGGGGCCGCCAAGCTGGACACGGTAGCGGGCAGGAAGGGGGTATGGACAAAGCGGGGGGAGGGGGTCGGACCCCCCCTCCCTCACCTGTGTCCCCCGATCTGCGCTCCCCCTCCAGCTTTGAAAAGTTAAGTAGCAGTCGCTACTTGTAAGAGGTAATGGGCAGGGATCACTTACCTCTTCCGAGTTCCAGCGTGCGTTCCACTGACGTCACTTCCTGCAATGCCGTCCACTTACAATACAGTGGGTGGCGTTGCAGGAAGTGACGTCAGTGGAACGCATGCTGGAACGCGGAAGAGGTAAGTGATCCCCGCCCGTTGCCTCTTACGAGCAGCGACTGCTACTTAACTTTTTAAAGCTGGAGGGGGAGCGCAAATCAGGGACCCAGACGAGGGAGGGGGGGCGACCCCCCTCCCCACCGCTTTGCCCATACCCCCTTCCTGTCTGCTACCCCCTCCAGCTCGGTGCCCCCTCACCTACGGCTTGGGGGGGGGGGGGGGCGGCAATTTTTTCAAAGTTTGCCTCAGGCGGCAAAAAGTCTAGGGCCGGCCCTGGGGCTTGGACCTGTACAACACAGTAAGCAAGCACCTCGGGGTGACCTAAAATCACAAGGGAAGTAAAGGGGACTAAAAGAGACCGAAAAGCCCTCCTACTAAAAAGCAATGCTTGGTGTGATTAGCCTTCTTAAAACAAAAGGTACTTGTGATAATTCAGCTTTAAGTGAATATCCATGATTACCCACAATGCACTGCTACTGAATATGCACATTATCTCTTCATGCCCCTGTAGCCTTGCATCTAAAACCACTGGTGTATAGCACGCCTATAGCTTTAAATTTTACAGAGCCACATCAACCCCACATGTAGACAGCCTGTTTCAGACTTTTTGTCTACTTTCCTTGTGGTTTTGGCTCACTCTGAGCTGCTTGGTTACCGTGTTGTATTGGTCTAAGCCATATTCCATAGAGCCATATCAATCCCTGCCATGTACTGAGGAGGACCAAAAGTCGAAAACAGGCTGTCTACATGTGGGGTAACCATTGTAGGTAACCATGGATATTCACTTAAAGCTGAATTATCACAAGTATCTTCTGTTTAAAGGGAATCTGAAGTGAAAATAAACTTATGATATAATGGTTTATATGTGTAGTACAGCAAAGAAATAAAACATTAGGAGCAGAGACATGAGTCTAATATTGTTTCCAGTACAGAAAGAGTTAAGAAACTCCAGTTGTTATCTATGCAAAAGAGCCAGTGATCTCGCCACGACTTTTAAAGTCACAGAAAGCCTTCTGAAGCGTATTATCTCAAGTGTCTTTTGCTGAATTTTTTTTCTGCAGAGGACAGTTCAAAAGTTCACTAGCCTGCTCTGTCAAAATCATTTAGAATGCTGAGTAGTGTGTAAGCTGCAAATATGATGCAATGTTATAAAAAAAAAAACCCCGATATAACTGAAAATAAAAATATGAGAATATTTTCTTTGCTACTAATGTTCTAGTAATTATCCGTACTACACAACTAATTCATTATATCATTTTTTTTTGTTTTGCTTTCGTGTCTCTTTAAGAAGGCAAAGAGCCCCAAGCTGCTTGATTTCTGTGTTGTACAGATGTAGTAGGAAAGTAAAGGAACAACCTCACCATGTTGGTTCTGTCCATGCTGTATGTCCCCCAATTGTGTGCTCCAGGTGTTTATAAAAAGGAAGTGACAAACCTGCAGGTCCTTCCAGTGCCTAGCACCCACCTCCACTCCTATGTATGTGGCACTGTGATATTGTTGTTTACGCATTGCTGACTAACATGCACTACTGTCTAGAAAATTGCTAGATTGTCCAATAAAATTTACTTTGCTGACAGATGGTGCCCGCTTCCTGTCTTTTTGCATGGCAGGATTGGCACATCACCAACAGCAGCAATTGTCCTGTTCTTGTAGGCTGGTGAGTGTTACTGGCACGTCTTTGGGTGGAAATGACTCTTCTTGTGCTACCACCACCCTGATAAGCAGAATACAGCATATGTTTCAGCTCGATATGGAAGTGCTGCATTTTGGCCACCCTTGTTGATTCTGGTAGCATCTCTGTCATGTTACACATGCATAGTTTGCCTTTTCAAGTGTGTCTCCTCTCTCTTCCCTTACCCTGCTCTGATCTCCTTGTCTCCTCCCACACTGCTCCTTCTAGCTCATTCTAGCTTCTACCCTGCATCTCAGCTACATGCTTCTGCTAGCTGCTCACACTATGATTTTTTGACCTATCCATTTGTTCATCGGTGTATGATCTGCACAGTTTGAATAAACTTCTTCACGATCTGCAAGGTGTCGTTTGGATCGAGTCACTGTCCGCCAATCTACCTAAGGCTGCGATTACACACATCTCAACACAACCGTGAGTTACAGAGATCACATTGTAGTGCTTAGACTGGAGAGGCAGAACAGTCAAAAAATCTGTGAAAGGATCTTAAAAGATCAGCTAAACATCTTTCTGAGGATTCTAGCCAGCTTGCATGTGTAGTGAGATGTATATGGACACTGGAATATAGCAGAATATATGTGCAAAGCCTGCATACTCCAGCCAGCCAGCAAATCTCAGCATAAGATTCATCAGTTTGCTGCACAGATTAATGAAGAAACTGTTC
The DNA here is from genome assembly GCF_040937935.1 of Hyperolius riggenbachi. Taxonomy (NCBI): domain Eukaryota; kingdom Metazoa; phylum Chordata; class Amphibia; order Anura; family Hyperoliidae; genus Hyperolius; species Hyperolius riggenbachi. The sequence goes on along the minus strand of NC_090653.1, from coordinate 204,200,458 downwards.
ATGCAACTGTCATTAATGTGCTCCTAGAATAGACTGTCTGCATTAATTCTGTCTAAGAGTGAATCTAAGTTCTATATGCATTCAAAGTTAACTTTGCAAAGCCATTGCTAAACTGGACTCTTGCTCCCCCTCCCACTGGTTGCTTAGGAAACCAGCTCCCTGGGCCAGAAGATTGATACATTTCTATGCAAACACCACCTTGTGACTCACTCTACCCTCTGTCTAACATCACAATGCACCAGCAAAGCAATGTACAAGCTGAAGAACCTAATGCACAGCAAGAGCCTGAACTTCTTACAGCTCAGGAGTCAGATCCTCAAAGCCACATAACACTAAAACGTTCAGTGAAACCAACTTGGAAAGTTCAAGAGAACTATGAGGCTGACAAGGAGGAGCTGCTGTGTAACATCAGCCACTTATGGTCTAAGACAATTGAATGTATGTCAGCTCTGTCTCAACCAACTCATGAGGTATTGCACCTAGAGGGCGCTGTTAAGCAATTGAACACTGCTTATGAGAACTATCAAAGACTGTCTGACAAATATGCTGATCTCTTAAAGCGGTACAACACAGAAAATTCCTTACAAGAACTAAGGGAATTGAATGAGCTCAATCTTGAAAGAGATGATTTAGTAATGCAAACAAGGGCAAAAACAGATGTAAAAATTGCACGTCTCTATGAATCCAGATCCCATCTCTCCACAACTTCTAAGCACTCCACACGATCTTCAAAAATCCACACGATCTTCCAAATCTTTAAGATCGACATCTTCTACTCTCAGCCAACAACTGATCAAAGCCCGCGCTGATGCTGAAGCTTCTAAAATCCAGGCAGCCTTTGCCCAAGAAAAGGCACAGAAGAAGGCAGAGATGGAAGCTTTAGCTGCACAGAAGAAGGCAGAGATGGAAGCTTTAGCTGCACAGAAGAAGGCAGAGATGGAAGCCTTAGCTGCACAGAAGAAGGCAGAGATGGAAGCTGAGGCTGCATGGAAAAATGCACAGATGGAAGTTTTGGAAAAACAATGTGAGCACGCCAAAGACATGGCAAGACTAAGAGTCTTGGAGCAAGCTGTAAGTGACAATGAAAGAGATGTCGGTAGCAATCGCTCTGTTAAATCCTATGCATCAATTTCATCACAGACCTCGTCAAAACTCCATAGCTCTGTCATAGCAGCCAAAGCACTTAACCAAGGCGTTCTTTCTACATTTTCTGCTCCTACTCAAATGACAGAAACACGTACGGATAGAAAAGGCCTTCCACCTCACTATCCCATCGACCTGTCACCTACTAACCAACCCACTAATTTACAGCTGCAAACCAACACACCCTTGGATTGTACACCAGCTCCGGTGTTAAATGCCTTGGCACCATCTTATGTTCCCAATTCACTCAACATCACTGTACCTGCCATTACAACCAACCCTGTTCCGCCTGCAGTTGTATACCCAAAGTCTGAAAACACAGACATGTCGCAGTTTGCCAAGTACATCCTTCGCAGAGAACTCACTAGAACAGGCCTCACCATGTTTGATGATAAACCGGAAAATTACAGAGGCTGGAAATACACCTTTAAGGCCACGATCAGCGAGTTAGATATCACTGCTGCAGAGGAACTGGACCTACTCATCAGGTGGCTAGGTCCCCAGTCTGCTGAACGTATCAAGAGACTTAAAACAGTTTACACTTCCAATCCTGCTACAGGTCTCGACGCTGCATGGGACAGACTTGAACGCAGCTTTGGCAGTTCTGAAGCCATTGAAGATGCCTTACTCAAAAGGTTGCAAAGTTTTCCAGGGATTACAGCTAAAGACAATCTAAAGTTTCAAGAACTCAGTGATCTTCTACTAGAGCTCCAACTAGCTAAAGCTGACACCCGCCTACCTGGGCTTAGATACCTTGACACCCCTCGTGGCATCAACCCTATTGTCCTTAAGCTACCTTATGGCATCCAAGAAAAATGGGTTAGTCAGGGATCTACTTACAAGAAAAAGTATGGCGTTGCCTTTCCACCCTTCTCCTACTTCTGTAACTTCATAAAGGGAATTGCGGATACTAAGAATGATCCAAGTTTCTTCTACGGTGACTGTAATCCTCTCAGTCCACCATCTCCAGGACTTGCAAACACACGCACAACACACAGAGACCGCAGGGGCCCAGTGTCAGTAAAAAGGACAGATGTTCAACCTGCTCCTGCTACAGTTTTTCAAAAGACTGAACAAAACAAGAAACTTGAGGATCCGAATCGTCAATGCCCCATACATAAGAAGCCACATTCACTTAAGAAGTGCATCGGTTTCAGAAAGAAACCGCTACAGGAACGTAAGGAACTTTTAAAGGAATTTGGAGTTTGTTTCAGATGCTGTGCCTCCACAGAACACCTTGCAAAGGACTGTAAGGCCATCATTAAATGCAAGGATTGTGGTAGTGATAACCACGTACAAGCCCTTCATCTGTACCAAAACAGCACTACTCTGGCATCCACAGACATTCCCCCCAGGGCAAAGCATGGCGGGGAGCATGCTGAACAAACAGCTACCTCCACCCCAGTGTCCTCAACATGCACTGAAGTCTGTGGAGAAGGACTTTGTGAGAAATCCTGTGCTAAGATATGCTTGGTTCATGTATACACAAAGGGCCAACCTGAAAGAGCCATAAGACTATACACCATTCTTGACGATCAGAGCAACCGATCTCTTGCAAGTACAAGGTTCTTTGATCTCTTAGGCATTGCAGGAGAAGCTCTACCTTATACCCTAGGTACTTGTGCAGGAATTACAGAAGTCCTGGGTAGAAGAGCCAGTGACCTTGTAGTTACTCCTCTCAATAGCAATTTGGAAATACCCTTGCCTACCATCCTCGAGTGTAATCAGATCCCAACCAACAAGGATGAGATTCCCACTCCTGAAGCTGCCTTGCACCATGATCACTTGAAGGACATAGCTGATCAAATACCAGCCTTCGATGAAAATGCTGATATCCTGTTGCTACTCGGGAGAGACATCCTAAGGGTGCACAAGGTCCGCGATCAAATTGACAGTCCAAATGATGCACCTTATGCCCAACGTCTGGATCTAGGCTGGGTCATTATAGGCAACGTCTGCCTTAGCAATGGCAAGAAACATCTCTCGGTTTCTTCCTTTAAAACACACATCCTGCCCAATGGACGTACTACTTACTTTCCACGACAACAACATCACTATCATGTGAAAGAAAGGCTGTGTGCCAAAGGTAGACAAGAAAGCATCTTACTAGAGGATGGCAAAGCATTTATCTTTCGGGATGACAACATTGGTAACACAGTGTTTGAGGTAACCACAAAAGACAATGAGTTAGCGGCCACAATAGAAGACAAAGAATTCTTGAGAACCATGAGTAAAGAGTTCTACCAAGATGATTCTAACAGCTGGGTGGCACCGCTACCATTCCGCACTCCTAGGAAGAGAATGCCAAATAATAGACAACATGCAGATTTGCGGTTCAACTCTTTAGAGCGCAGCCTGAACCGGAAACCACAAATGAAGAAACATGTTGTTGACTTTATGCAGAAGGTGTTTGAGAGAGATCATGCTGAACCTGCACCCCCTCTTTCACAAGGAGAAGAATGCTGGTACCTTCCGTGTTTTGGGGTCTACCATCCTCGCAAGCCTGACCAGATTAGAGTGGTCTTTGACTCAAGTGCTCGTTATGAAGGCGTTTCTCTCAATGACAATCTTCTCTCTGGACCTAACCTAAACAACAACTTCCTAGGAGTCCTACTCCGCTTTAGACAAGAGCCAATTGCCATTATGGCAGACATTCAACAAATGTTTCATTGTTTCATCGTCCGTGAAGATAACAGAAACTTCCTCAGATTCCGATGGTATCGCAACAATGATGTCAACGATGAGGTCATTGACTATCGGATGAAGGTTCATGTTTTTGGGAATAGTCCTTCCCCCGCAGTTGCCATTTACGGACTGAGAAAAACTGCCCAAGAAGGCGAACAAGAGTTCGGAACTGATGCACGCCAGTTTGTTGAAAGGAATTTCTACGTGGATGACGGTCTCAAGTCTGTACCATCAGCAGAAGAGGCCATTGACCTTCTCACCAGAACTCAGAACATGCTCGCAACTGCCAACCTCCGACTACATAAAATCATCTCCAACAGCACTAAGGTAATGGAAGCATTTCCTTCTGATGATCATGCTGTTAGTGCTAAGGAATTCCAACCAGAATCTGACCTTTCCCTCACACAGCGCAGCCTTGGGTTGCTGTGGGATGTAAAACAAGACATGTTCACATTTCAAACATCAGTCTGCGAAAAGCCCTTCACAAAAAGAGGAGTACTGTCTGCAGTGAATAGTATCTACGATCCCTTGGGATTCATAGCACCCTTTACCATTCAGGGTAAGATATTACTCAGACAACTCACGACAGAGAACACCGACTGGGATACCCCTTTACCCAAAGAAAAAGAGCAAAGGTGGGAATCCTGGAAGCAGTCCCTCCAGGCATTGGAACAGTTTAAGATATCACGCTCTTACACTCCTGCATCCTTAAAGAATGCTACCAGACTGGAGATCCATGTCTTTTGTGATGCATCCATGGAAGCCATTGCTGCAGTAGCCTATCTCCGAGTTGTACACTCCAACGGTGAAATAGATGTAGGATTCATCATGGGTAAAACCAAGTTAACTCCAAAGCCTGCACATACCATTCCAAGGCTCAAACTCTGTGCAGCCATGTTAGCTGTTGAAATTGCTGAGCTTATTGAGCACGAAACAGACTTTGACATTGATTCATTTGACTTTTACACAGACAGCAAGATAGTGCTAGGATATCTACACAATCGAACAAGACAGTTTCATGTGTATGTTGGTAATCGTGTGGATCGTATTAGGAGATTCTCAACGCCAGAGCAATGGCACTATGTACCCACGGACCAGAACCCTGCTGACCTAGGCAGTCGCGCAGTACCTGCTGCCGCCTTTCTGAATACATCATGGATAAATCCACCAGTACTTTTGAACGAAGAATTCTTCTCAAATCCTGTAGAATCTACCTTTGAACTTATCCATCCAGAGTGTGATAAGGAAATCAAGGCCAGTGCAGTTACACTTAGCACCTCCGTGGAAGCAAAGACAAGACTGAAACCTCACCGATTTGAACGTTTTTCTAGGTGGTCTTCTGCTGTACGAGCGACTGCACGTCTTATTCACGTTGCTCATCACTTCGCAAGCAAAGATGACACTAATCAAGAGTGTCGTAAGTGGCACATCTGTAAAGGGCTTCCCACCATTGCAGAGGTTGCTCAAGCAGAAAGAGTCATCATTCAATGTGTCCAACATGAAGTATATTCGCAAGAGATCCACAACTTGTCAAAAGGACTAAATCTATCCAAAGATAGCCCTCTATACCAGTTGAATCCAACAATTGATCCAAACAAACTACTTCGAGTTGGTGGTCGCATTGCAAGGTCTAATGTGGTTAGCAAAGAGCAAAATCCTCTCATCATTCCAGGCCGTCACCACATTACTGCTCTGATAGTCAGACATTACCACGAGCAAGTTCAACACCAAGGCCGGCACTTCACAGAAGGAGCAGTGAGGGCTGCTGGTTTCTGGATAATCGGGATGAAAAGATGTATATCCTCCATACTTCATAAGTGTGTCAAGTGCCAAAGACTAAGAGGAAAGCATCTCAATCAACAGATGGCAGAGCTTCCAACAGACAGATTGAGTACCGAACCACCCTTCACCAATGTCGGTATTGACGTCTTTGGCCCCTGGAGCATAGTTACACGTAAGACTCGTGGCGGAGTTGTTAATAATAAACGTTGGGCTGTGCTATTCACCTGTTTGAGCATTCGTGCCGTGCACATTGAAGTTATAGAATCAATGGACTCTTCTTGCTTCATTAATGCCTTCCGAAGATTTGTTTCCATTCGTGGACCTGTTAAGTTACTCAGATCTGACTGCGGGACAAATTTTACTGGAGCAGAGAAGATAGAGAACTTCTTTAATACCAACAAGTGTAAATGGGAATTCAACCTGCCTCATTCTTCCCATATGGGAGGCTCTTGGGAACGCATGATTGGGATTTCGAGAAAAATCCTGGACTCTATGTTGCTGGACCACAAATCTTCTCATCTCACACATGAAGTCTTGATCACCTTCCTTGCCGAGGTGTCTGCCATAATCAATGCGAGACCTCTTGTTCCCGTTTCCTCTGACCCAGAGTCTCCAGTATTGCTAACTCCAGCCACCCTTTTAACTCAAAAGATCGGAGTAGATAATATTCCACCTCAGGCCTTTGATTGTACCAATGTTTACAAATACCAATGGAAAAGGGTTCAGCATCTTGCTAATGCATTTTGGAGCCGTTGGAAGATGGAGTACCTTTGCAACCTTCAAAGTCGCAGAAAATGGCAAGTCAGTAAACCCGACCTGCAAATCGGGGACGTTGTTCTCCTCAAGGAAAAAGACGCCCATCGTAACAATTGGCCTGTCGGTCTTGTTACAAAGACTGTTCCAAGTAATGATGGCAAAGTGCGGAAAGCAGAAGTCAAAGTAATGAAAGAAGGTTCTGCAAGACATTACTTCAGACCCATAAATGAACTGGTACTGCTTCTGCCTAAACAGAAAGACTCCTAACTCTGACTTCATAGTACAAAGGGAGGTAAGAAGGATTGGTGCTGTTGCTGCCTTCCCCTCTGAAGACAGACCTTCAAAGCAACTGTGTTAAAGGGAGGTAAGAAGGATTGGTGCTGTTGCTGCCTTCCCCTCTGAAGCCCATGTCTACACTTGAAAAAGTACTTCTACAAGTATTGTAGTAATGTTTTCCTGTTGCCTTTTTTGCTGTTTCTCTTGTGCAGGTGTTCCAAGCAGGAAAATAACTATTATTTGAACTTAAGTTACTATTGTTATTAGAAATCATAGATTTCGACGGGGAGTGTCATGTTACACATGCATAGTTTGCCTTTTCAAGTGTGTCTCCTCTCTCTTCCCTTACCCTGCTCTGATCTCCTTGTCTCCTCCCACACTGCTCCTTCTAGCTCATTCTAGCTTCTACCCTGCATCTCAGCTACATGCTTCTGCTAGCTGCTCACACTATGATTTTTTGACCTATCCATTTGTTCATCGGTGTATGATCTGCACAGTTTGAATAAACTTCTTCACGATCTGCAAGGTGTCGTTTGGATCGAGTCACTGTCCGCCAATCTACCTAAGGCTGCGATTACACACATCTCAACACAACCGTGAGTTACAGAGATCACATTGTAGTGCTTAGACTGGAGAGGCAGAACAATCTCCATCATTTTCTGTTTGTACCAAGAGTCTATTCGAATTAGCACCCCGTACAGACTCATGCAGGGATGGATTTAAAACTCAGAGGCACAGGTAGGCACAAGTGTTCTGGTGCCCTAAGCCTGCTCCTGAACACAGGCTACACCCCCAACTAAAAACATTCCGAACTCTTATTCCTGCTTCATATCACTAACTGTTCTTAGAACATTACACTCTAATCACACTCATCTCATATCATCCTTAGTGACATGAGACAAGAATAAGGGTGCAAGTGCCCGAGGTCAGTGATATGTGGCAGGGATTACACTGTAAATTCAGTGATCTGAGGAGGGGGGCTGCCTCTCCAACATAAGGAGTCTGAAGGCAGGTGCCTACAGTCGCTTACGGAAAATCCTGCCCTGGTCACATGGCACATTTCAGAAAAAAAGATGTAAGGCATGATGTCACTGATTGTGCCTTCATTGTGACTGACCAGATTAGTGGTCTCCTCGAAAGGACACATCAGTCTGCAGTAATTGCATATGAGCACTCATTGCCACAGGCAGGCACGTGCAGAGGGGGGTGCTCTGGGTGCCCAGGCACCCCCCCCCCCCTTTTCAAATACTTCAAAAAAGGCCCCTCTGGCCACGCAAAAGAAACCCCGCCCCCTTTTAAATTCTTCAAAAAAGGCTCCTCTGGCCACCCGCGGGAAGCCCCGCCTCCCCCTGGGCCATTTTGAAATGAAGTGTGGCTATTCCATCAGCTGCACCCACAATGACCTCTACCTCCCCCAAGACCCACAGTGGCCTCCCCCCAAGCACCCACAGTGACCTCCCTTTCCCCCAGCACTCATACTGACTTCTACCTTCCACAGAACCCACAGCTAATTCTCCCCCTCACCCCAGTACCCACAGTGACCTACCCTTCCCCCAGCACCCACACTGACCTCTACCTTCCCCAGCAACCACACTGACCTCTACCTCCCCTAGCAGCAACTATGCCATTCATAGCAGCAACCACAGTGACCTCCCACCCCCTGCACCTACAGCAATCCCACCAATATCCAGTTTGGAGTAAAGAGGCGCCATACAGGAATCCTAGTGTAACCAGCCCCACAGCTGTGTGGGAGCAGGTAAGATAGTGTCTCTCTGACAGCAGTGAACTCTCCCTCCCCCAGCATTCACAGTGACCTCTCCCTCCCCCAGCACCCACACTGACCCCTCTCCCTCCTCCAGCACCTACATTGACTTTTCCCTCCCTCCAGCAGCACCCTTCCTGTCCCCAGCAGTACCCTTCCTGTCTCCAGCAGCACCCACAGTGACCTCCTCCAGCACCTACCGGTACACTGACCTCTCCCTCCCCCAGCACCCCCAATGACCTTCATGCAACACCCACACTGACCTCTACTTCTCCCAACATCCACCCCTTTCCCCCCATAACTGGCACCTAGTACTCACACTCACATGACCTCAAGTACCTGCACCCAGGCCTGACATTGCACCCAGTACTCACACTTGCACACAGCCTCTACATGGCACCCATTGTCTGCACCAAACAACAACTTAACCAGTACCCACACCCAAATTATCTGCATTCAAAACCAATGTGACGCCCAAGGCCACCCATAGCCAGCACCCGGTACAGTATTCACACCAATGTCACATCCAGTACCTGCACTATGCACCCACATGACATCCAGTACATGCACCCAGATCTCACATGGCACTAAGTACTTGCAATCAACACCCGCATGACACTCGATACCCACCCAGAGCCAGAACCCACATGACACTCAGTACTTACACCCATAACCTACATGGCACCCAGCATCTGCATTCAGCACCCACATGACAACCAATACCCCCTAGTCATAAACGAGGAGGGGTGGGTGTGTGGAGGGGCAGAAATGGATCTAGACCGAGTTGCGCCTGGGGCAAGGTCAGGTTTTGTTGCCTAAACTGCCATTCCCCATCCAAATTTTGCTGCCTTTTTTAAGAATTCAACAAACTGAGCCTGGGGCAAGATACCTGCTTGCCCCCCCGATCCGTCCCTGCAGGGGGGGGGAGCGCATTGCAAGGACCCTTTTTTTAAATTTGAGCACCCCCCACTTAAGGACCCTCTGCACGGCCCTGGCCACAGGTATAAATAACCCATCTCTCCAGAGACTTTCCTACTAGTCAGTGCATATACAGATACTCACTCAGTGCATGTTGCTGCTGGTACAACCAATCCAACATACAGTAAGCAATGTCGAATTCCATCTGATTGGACTGTCACAAATGAGATGTCTCACAGGTATTTGTTTTACCACTGAATGTCAGCAAGGCCATCCATGGCTGTGCTGGATTGTTAGAAATGAGCAGCCACTTTCCTACAAATAGCGGCATTGCATGGCGCAATAGTGGCTTTGTGGAAATGCAAATCGTGGCATTGCATTGCAGAATAGCGGCATTGCATTGTGGAAATGCAATGCTGCTACAAAATTTGCATTTCCACAAGCCCCTACATATATTTTTTAAATCACTGCCGCTGATCGAGTGCCTCCAGGTGCCACAATTTACCTTGATTGACACATATCACGGCTAATTATAAAAAATTCCTATTCTAATAGGTGCCTATGACGGCTACATTTTTTCCAAAAGGGCTTCTGCACCCTTTTTCCTGCTTTGCTTTCCCTGGTCAGATAATTTATGGAGCCACTGTGAGGAGTTAGAGTTAAAGAGCAGAGCTACACTAAGCAGTACTAGTTTAGCTAATGTAGTTTTTATTATAGAATTTATAGGGTTGTCTTAGGCTTTAACTGTGTGTTGCACAAGCTCAAGCATAAGGGACAGGGATGTGGGTACTTCCTTCTGTTGTGATTTATTTGATGACTGCTACAGCAAATTTGAAATGGCCAGGGAACAAAAAGTTAGATACTTACCTAGGTAGAGGGAAGCCCCTGGATAGTCCATCCCTCAAAGTGATGGATTACCATATTTTTCTGCTGCCATCCACCGATCCCAGCCGACACGCTCCTCTTTGCCACAGTCACCCTCTGTAGGCTGCAGCCAGCGCATATCCTTCCTCCATCCAGGTCCCGCCGCCGTCCTCCCTGGTTACAGCATCCTGGCACTTCTAGTTACAGTTCCCTATACTGTGAGACATGCAGTGCATGTGCGGCACACATCATGCATGACACCAGCTCTTGTGCACTGTCACGTCACACAGTATAGAGAACTGTAACGTGGAAGTGCCAGAACGCTGTAACCAGGGAGGACGGCAGCAGCGTGTTTATTTCAGTAGGATGTACAGCGGCTGCAATGAGGGAGATTGTGGCGAAGAGGAACAGCTGTGATCATGAAGGACTGCGAATGACCATGAAGAAGAGGAGCGTGGCAGCTGGAAACATGAAGGACTGCGGATCACCGTGAAGAAGAGAAGCATGGAGGCTGGGATTGTGATTGAACAACCGCGGATGACTGGAGAAGAGGAGCGTGGCGGTTGGGATCCTGAAGGACTGCGGATGACTGTGGAGAAGAGGAGTGTGGCGGCTGAGATTGTGAAGGACAGCGGATGACCGGAGCTAGATGAAGGAGGAGAGGATCACGGTAGCAGGGTCAGGTGAGACCTACCCTGCGCACTCTGCCACACTATATTCTGAATGTTCTGCATATGACACACCTACTTTTTCCCCTGCAATTTTGAGGAAGAAAAAGTGTGTCTTATATGCAGAAAAATACAGTATATTAATTTATGATCAAAAGGATGTAAGCCTGCTGCCTCATCCTGTTGTATAACCTGGCTGGGTCTATAGACAATGGTAGAGATGGAGATCGTACGATAACTAAGGAGAAGAGCTTCAACTAGAAAAATTGCTAGAGATTATGGGGTATTCACAGGTCCACTCAATATTCGGGTGATTAAACCAAGCAAAAATGTATTGTAAATCCGAAGATACAAGCTTATGGTACATGGGCAGTGGTGTAGCAATAGGGGTTGCAAAGGTAGCGACTGCATCGCGGCCCTTAGGTCAGAAGGGTCCCGAGGGGCCTCCACTCAAGCACAATATTAGCTCTCTATTGGCCCTGTGCTGGTAATAATCACTTTTATAGATGCCTTTAAATAGTGGTAATCATTAACAAATTGTTTCCCATCCCCTACTTGCACCTCTGACACTGTGGATGTCCTTGGCAGGTTTTGGTACGCCGTATCAATTGTTATGTATAGAGTGCTTGGGGGACCCCATGTAAAACTTGCATCAGGGGCCCATTGCTCCTTATCTACGCCACTGTACATGGGCACAGCACAGTGTAACCCCCCACAAAAACTGTTGACATTTTTCTGAACCTTCTGTGTCCTTAGTCATAGCTATGCTTTTACAGCCTATTAATTTAATGAATTGAACTTGAATGGACGGATGTCTTTTTTTAACCAAACTATGTTACTATGAAATGAGAGTAGCATTAGAGATTGCTGTTCACCCCATTAATATATAGCTAAAGTACACTCTGTATATTTTCTAATTGCTGGCATTATATCATCAATATTTACTTTAGCAACAGCGAACAAATCTGCAGTACGTGGCAATAAAAAATTATGTACAGGAAGTTAAATAACAATTGGGGAGTAACACTAATGAGTACAATCAACAGACAGACGTCAGTACCTAAGGCTTCCTTTGCTCGTAGTTGCTCTGCCAACAGGAAGCTACAAGCAATATCTTTCTTGTAGCTGGATTACTGAGTAATTCCTTAAACATTGGTATGAGTGGGTGTCGATAACATACAGAAACAATCATGAAGGGTATCTCTTTTACTTAAGGTGTTATCCTAACAGTAACAATAATAAAAATATTAATAATGTAAAGTTTAAAAGTCTATAACTTGGTCTCAGCATGGAAAGCCTGTGAAAGTTCATAAGATGTATATACAGAAATGCATAATACATGTAGTTAAATCTGGTACATCTACACAGGATCACTTGTCCTTTCAGAATATATAGCACAAATGATCTGGTGAAAATTCTACATCTAAATATTAAACTGAACCTGAACAAGAATTCTGATACTTACCTAGGTGTATGGATCCCTCCTGTAGCGTGTTCTGTCCGTTGCAGTGGAGATGCAAACAGACAGTTCTGGCTTATCTGCTTGCATTCGGTTGTGCATTCGCAATAAGTCTCATTGTCATTTGCAATTGCTCTGCAGTTCTGGGCAGCTCAGGATGTGGTCATCATTCCACCAATTGCTTGTTGCAGCTGAGCTGCGGCCAGATAGCCCTGGATTTCCTGCATGCATGTTGTTACATAATTCTGCATGTATTTCTTATGGGAGTCCTTTGCATTCACAGCCAGCTTGCAAATGGTAATCATGCCAGCTCAGGATTGAATGATTACCATTCAGCTGTGTGGAAATGTGCATACTTGCATCCATTGGCTGATGCCGGTTTAAAAGTCTGCCTCCCATTTTAGACCCTGCCCATCATAGCGGTCAGTACGCTGGTCTGCTGGGCACCTTGTTACTCTGTATAGTTTTGTTATTGTAGTTCTATGTGACCTTATTACTGTTGTTTCTTGATAAATATATATGCATACTTGCTAATATATATTTATCCGTTAGTTGAGCCGTTTGTTATTTTTCTCATTGCGTATTGCCTAGTTCCATGCTTGATGGACGTTCGCTGCATCCGCGGTGGGTCAGTGAAATCCATTATCCAGATAGCTTGATTTCTGCCATCGCCACGTTGGTGACTGGTAGTATTCCTGCTATTCTAGTTTCTGGGAACGTAACTATAGGCTGCAGTTGCTATTAGTTACATTCTATCCTGTAGTCTTGCCTGGGTGGATGCTTGCTGGTGACAATTGTTAGCCTGCTTGCTCTGCTTCTGTGGACGTGACTGTGAGCTGTGGTTGCTACTAGTTACGCTCCAATCTCTAGTCCTGTCTTGCACCTGTCTGAATGCTTGCTATCGCTAAGGCAACGCAACATCACACTGCGCTGCCATTGTGTTTTATTTGTAGCGATATCGGAAGCCCAGAGCTGCAGTTGCTCTGGGAAGGCTGTGTAGCCTCTTCCATTATTCAGCTACCAGCCTTGTTGCACTGGGTGGTGAAAGTACAGTATAACCCCCAAGCATTACACTAGGTAAAAGGAAGCATCTTTATAGTCCAGAGGCTTCCTGTGTCCTCCTTGACCTTGTTGTTGAGGCACTTGGATCTTCTGATCTGAGGAGAGCTGATCAGATATGTTCTTGTGGTTATGCACCCCGCCATGTACAAGTGACTCCATACTACTGCACAGACACAACTGTACTCGCATAGGCACAGTATGACCACACTCGTTAACCAATGGGTGCAGGGCTGAAACTCCCAGAGAGTCTCTGCCAACAACGATGATGTAGAGTTTACACCTACCTAGTTAAGTCCATCATGACCCTTTCCATGCCGTTTAGATTTAAACACCGAATAACAGACAGAGCCTTCTATGCTACAAAGTACACGCACCATCTGTCTGAATTCACATATGAAGTCACATGAAGGACACTATCCCATAGGACTTGGTTCTAAAACATAAATTACATTTATTATTATCCAGCCAAATTTTCTAAATATTTGTTAAAGAGGAGCTGTTAGGTATAAGGTCTCAGAGAAAATAAACACATATATCAGTAGCTAAATATAGGCTGTACTTACATTACATATGCATTTCACTGTCCACGTTTGGATTTCACAGAATTTTTATATAGTATATGCAGAGAATGATGCTCCTGACAGCTCATGGCAGGTTCCATGTTTGTCTGTCTCCTATGAAGCCACATGTGTCGTCATGTCCTCCCTGCTTCCTGATCACAGAAAAGCTCGTACTGAATAACACTAGTGTGCAGTGAATATTAATTAGCCATGTGGCTAGGAACAATAGCGGACTCCTGCAGTGTACTCTGCCGGGAGATTTATCAGTGCTGTGCGCTGGACTGAGTTACATGCTATTGTTACTTGACCCTGTAACTTCTCATTAGCAGCCGAGGGGAGAGCCCGAGAATGCTTTGCAGTATGGTATGCGGCTTGCGTCTTCTCAAGAGCTTGGGAATAACAGCTTTGCTGATAAGCACACATCAAATGTAAGAGAGATTTTTATCTTCAGTAATGCCTTTTTGGCTTCCTTCTAAACTGTTTAACACAGGAGAATAGAGGTTTAAATTAGCTTTTGTAGCCTGACAGTTACTCTTTAATTTCTCAATAGAGTTGTAATGAACGGTGTAGCACAGAGAGGATCTGATTACTGGTGATCTGCAGTATCACTGGGAATACAGATATATACCAGATTATAGATGATCTGCAGTATCACCGATAATCCGATATACAAGCTAACCTCTGGACACCTGAGTAGAGTGTAGTGATTGGTGTAACTGTAACACTAAGAGGCCTAGGCCTCGAGGCAGTAAGGAGTACTGCACGGATTCCTTCCGAAGGCCTGAATTCTCCTAGGAGGGAGGATTTAAGCTAAGATAGGAAGGACTCTCTGATAGTGACACCCAGGAGGAGGTGTCACTAACAGGACTGGGAACCGCCTCTAACAGTAAGGTCGATTCTCGTGGTCGGACAAGCCAGGTCGTAAACACACAGACAGATAAAGTACAGATTCAGAAGGCAGATGCGGAGTCCGATAAACAGGCAGGGTTCGGCAACAGGGTATCAGAAATATCAAGGTACAGAATCAGGAGACAGAAGCAGAGTCTTAGGGCGAGCCGGGGTTCGGCAACAGAGTATCAGAAATATCGAGGTACAGAATCAGAGTTCAGGAGATAGTTAGGCAAGCCAAAAGGTCATAACAGATATCACAATCAAACTAGTACTTTAAGCTATCAACAGAATCTAGCTAAGTGTAGGATTACAGCTCCAGCTGGTCCCGGCACACTTTAGGATCTGACTAGGGTCTGAGTGCTAGCACGTTGTGTTCGCAACGCCAGACAACCAGCAACTGAACAGCCAGCAGTATATATACACAGGCATCTCTCCAGCACCTCCTCAAGTGCTGGACCAATGAGCTGTGGAGCCAGTGTCAGCTGACCAGCCTGGTCAGCTGACTACCTCTGGCTGTCATAAAATCCCTGCCCCAGTGCGCGCGCGTCACTCTAATCCTAGAGGGACTACGTGTCCCAGCCACACCAGCACCGCTCTGCGGTGCCTCAGCAATGGGGCCATGCGCGCTAACCGCCTCTTCCAACGCGGCGGTTTCTCCGCGCTCCGCAATGCCCCGTATGGAGACAGCCGCCTCACACTGAGTGGAGGCGGCTGCCTCTCCGTGCTCTGCCATGCCATGTACGGAAAGAGCCGCCTCCCGCCGACTCATGGCGGCGGCTCTTCCACGTTTCCTTACAAGAGTCTTATAGAATCGCTGCTCCTCTTTTGTTAATAATATAACAATCCCCTCAGATGTATAGATATCACAAGGGGTTTTCCATACATTATTATCAAATTTGTTGATCTGGTATTACCTGGATAGACAGTCACATACATAACTCAGCCTTCCTACACAGACTGTGATTATTGGGTGTGTCCGATGCTCCTCCAAAGCTGCAGTACTCTAAGAAACGTATGTAACTTTAAATGGGAAATGTGCTATATGTAATGCATGGGAAACATACTGTAAACACAAGTCTCAGGGTTCATACTTACCTGGGCCTTCATTAACCCCCTTGAGGCCGTTTGGTCACTCGTCATCTCTCCAGGTCGTTACTGTCACCCATTGGACACCCTGGCCTAGCCGAGTCATGCTTTGTCACTTTATCTTCCTCTTTGGCTTATGTTTTGCAGCAGTACGTGATTAATATCTTGTGATTACTAATATTCCTCCTTGTCTGTACTTTTTGACTTACTGTGGTATATTCTGTGTTATGCATATCTATATATGTATATTTATTTATCCTATTTCATATGCCTATTTGTATTTTTAATCATTGTAGGTATTCCTTTGTTGAACCATCTGGGGACCGGCTGCCTAACCCCCCTCAAGGACCAGCCAAATTTGCATGTGGGGGGTGCTCGTTTTGGGGGGTCAGGCAGCCGGACCCCCAGTGTTGCTTGCTGGGCTGTTCCCCCCCCCCCCCCCATAGCCAGATGTCCCCCCTGTAGCCAGCAGCCTTTACTCACCTTCCAGGCTCCAGAGATGAGCCACAATGGACCCCTCCACTCCGGCCGGCATCTATGCTCATACTGCTTCTCAGTTCTGGGTCGTGGCTTGATGACGTCATCAAGCCAGGACCCGGCACTGACGTCAGAGCGAGCAGGGATGCCGGCCAGAGCGGAGGGGAGCGCCGATCGCCGGGGGAATGGCAGGAAGGCGAATGGATCCTCTTCTTTCCCCCCTACCGCCGCAGCTCTTACTGGTGATCACTACGATCCGCCGGCGATCGTAGTGATCACGTGATCAGTAGCCATACGTGATGGCTTCTGATCACTGAGGGGAGATGTCAGCTGTCATATGACAGCTTAATCTCCCCTCTCGGGTGCGCACGATCGTGTCAGGAGCAGAAACAACAGGTGGCGTAAATCCTACGCAGCCACAAGTGCAGCGTAGGATTTACTTATGTCGGTCCAGAAAAGCTTAAGCTACTTTCCCTCCCCCCTTAAACAATCATTATAGGCATAAAAACATATTAGCTCTTGGGTGTTGGGATTCAGGCGTACATTAATAAAGGTTCCATTTTGCAACGGGAGTTATACAGAACCTCTCCACTTTTTCGCCAGTACACAAGCATTGTTTGTTAAATAGGCAAAATAATACTGCATATTCAATGTAGTAACTAATATACACAAAGTTAAACATAAAACTGCTATAAGTAGCAAAAATAACTAAAAAAAAAAACTATATCCCTTATCTACCATAGTTCCCTCTTTTATAATGCTTTATAATGCCCCCAGTGATAGTGTTCTCAATTACAGTGCCCACTGTTACTTTGCTCTGAACTAGATGTCCTTATTATAATATCCACAATTAGAGTGCCTTTTATCATTGTACTCTGCATCATAGTATTTCCCCTATTGATGTCACACTTACAATGGTCCCCACTCCAGAATAAGTGCCTCCCTTATAGTGCTTACCCATAAGTATCCCCAAATTGCTCTCACTTGCCACTTGTGCCCCTGCTATTGTGTTTCCTTATAGCATTGCTTCATTAGTGCCCCAATATTATGCTGTACTCCCTTTATAGTGCTACTACATTAGTAACACTCACTAATATGCAGTGTTCTCCTTTAGAGCACTCTTTTTTGCTCCCCAGGTGGGTTGTTATGCAAGAGATTCGGCCCTGCCCCTGAATCTCCGCCCATGGTGTCACATTTTACATAGCAGGCATCCACAGCATGTATGAAAAGGGCATATGAGTGGGCAGAGCATGCCCCCTCCACAGAAGAATGGGGGCCACAGAGCTTACTGGAGCATGCCCCGGGTATAGCAGTGTAAATTTTAATGCACAACATGTAATTTGGGCACAGATATTGCAGATAGTGGAATATAGGTATTGCTACACATATTCTACTAGTGCTTCCCCTAACTTAAAGCCAGCAAGAGAAAGTTTCAGAGAAATGAAACATGCTATGGAGCACAGCAGGCAGAGGCGGCAGCAAGGTTGAGTTAACCCCTCTACTATGGCCCACATATGTGAAGGTTCTGGTTCTATATAGAAGCATTCGGAACAATGTTCTGAGTACGATACGGCTCAGGATGGGGTGAGGGACACCATTGGAAAAAACACAGAGACAACGGGAGCCCAATATAGCAATATGTCACTCAGTTTTTATGTAGAAAAGTTAGGTAATAGGGAATATACCCACAAAGCTAGGTTGCATAGGGGGAAACGTACCACAGAGAGCAGATAGAGATTACAACCCTTTCTCTACTCAGGTACCTCCAGGGATGCAAAATAATAAGCAACGCTCAATGCACAAATATGTTATGTGGCTATCATAAACATTAAGTAACCAAAGTCCAAATGTGACTGTTAACACCCAATACACGGGCGATCGCTCTAGTGAGATATGTGTATATCTTCAAACAGCAATATTGTAATGTTCTAGCAGTGCTCAGTAACAGTTCATCAGATAAATGCTGGCTTAATACCACTTCACAAAACACCATGGGGTCTCCCCCCCTTGGTAGAGCAACTCACCAGAGGATGCGGCCGAACCGGCCCGATATCGCTTCTGTGGTATATGGCCATCCCACTGCCTCCGCCTGGCAACCTCCGCCAGCTCACTGTCATCTGGGGATGAAAAAAAGAGGCCTCCATAGCGTAAAAGTGTATTTTTATTCTTAAAAAAATCAGGCTTGTGCCTTTAAAATGGTCAAACCAATATTGCTACTGGATGACAATCTCTTAAAAAGAATAAGTTACATGTAATGCCCATACAAGTCTTTGCAGGGTTTGCGGAGTATGATCACGCTATGTCCGCACGGGAAAACAATAAAGTGTGCAGTACGCTAAGATACCGCCGCTCACCGCCCGCAATGCGGCGCATAGGTGACACCTCTGTGGACATAGCGTGATCCGGAAACCCTGCAAAGACTTGTATGGGCATTACATGTAACTTATTCTCTTTAAGTGATTGTCATCCAGTAGCAATATTGGTTTGACCATTTTAACAGCACAGGCCTGATTTTTTTAAGAATAAAAATACACTTTTACGCTGTGGAGGCCTCTTTTTTCCACCCCAGACGACAGTGAGCTGTTGGAGGTTGCCAGTTGGAGGCAGTGGGGTGGCCATATACCCCAGAAGCGATATTGGGCCGGTTCGGCTGCATCCTCTGGTGAGTTGCTCTACGAAGGGGGGGGGCAGACCCCATGGTGTTTGGTAAAGTGGTATTAAGCCAGCATTTATCTGATGAACTGTTACTGAGCGCTGCTAGTACATTACAATATTACCTCCAGCGATGACTGGATGCACTCTTGGAAAAAGAGGGACTAGTATAACCAATGGCTTAGCCACTGGACTCTGTCCCTCACTCCCGCTCCGAGTTTTGAGGCTAACTAATTGCAACATGTATTGGCCTAATGAAGTGGGCGAGCACCCACAAAGCACGTTGCCCGTGCAAATAAAATAGTTTAATAAAATAAAAGTTTGTCGTCACTGAGAGGTAATCCACCTCTATTTTTTTCTATTTTATGTGTTTTTAACTTAATTGTATGTGATCCTGGGGACCTCTTCAGTCCTTCTGTGTTCTGAGTGCAAAAGTATTTCCTTAGAATGAATTGTTCCCTTCCTGAGTACCTTGGAAGATTTTCTCTCTCTCACTTCTTGTATCTGAGACCGTTTTAGGGCACCATCTATCTCTATAAATGGTGCACTGAGAGGGTCTCAGATACAAGAAGAGAGAAAAAATACCCCAAGGTACTCAGGAAGGCAACACTTCCCACATACATCATCTACTAATATAGACATCAATGAGGAATGTAGCTATCCATCTTTTGCCCATAATTCAATCTGCAGTTTTATTACAGCCCATATTGCTTTGTTATCTTTACTGTACATAACCAGAATGACTATAAACACTTGAAGAGATGTGAGGCCATATATGTACAAAAGTGATTTCTTGAAAAGATAGAAGACCGAGAGCCCAATATAGTGTAGTATGTATTAGTGGGGGATGGGAATAATGAAAGTAAGTAATATACTCACAAGTCAGGGTTGCCGCAAAAGCAACCACTGAAAATGCAGGTGGGGAGAACAAGCCTGTCCCCACTCAGGAATAAAACGTCGCTCTCTGTGGATAGAAGAAAAGTAGGGCAGAACACCCTTCCACCAAGGGTGGATTTCTGGATACGTCAAGATGTACAGAGGCGCCGAAAGAGTAAAAATGGCTAAAAAGTTAAAATGTTTTGGTCGCGGTGGTGGACCGGCCGACCATCAACGGACAACAAGGCTGTTGTTTTTCAATAAATATATACAAAATTTATTTGGATAGCTCCCAACAAACAGTCGCAACGCGTTTCACGGGTAGCAACCCGCTTCTTCAGGCAATAGGGGGCAGGAGCAACAACACAGCGTGAAGTCTGGACGAAGCACCTCTGGGTGCCAAGCTTCGTCCAGACTTCACGCTGTGTTGTTGCTCCTGCCCCCTATTGCCTGAAGAAGCGGGTTGCTACCCGTGAAACGCGTTGCGACTGTTTGTTGGGAGCTATCCAAATAAATTTTGTATATATTTATTGAAAAACAACAGCCTTGTTGTCCGTTGATGGTCGGCCGGTCCACCACCACGACCAAAACATTTTAACTTTTTAGCCATTTTTACTCTTTCGGCGCCTCTGTACATCTTGACGTATCCAAAAGTGATTTCTTGGCATACGTCACAAATAGTGTACAATGTGTTATGCAAACAGCATGAGTGGATACATGTTTTTATTATCACATGTGATAGCTGACCCGCAAATTACAATGTTAGTGCTGTATGTACTACACTCTTGCACTATTTGTGTAACGCACACACAATTTGGATGAAATCTAAACTCTATGCACACTATCAACACAATGTAGAATTTTATGAATCAGTGCCAGTATCACTTTAACCACTTGATTACCAGCAGTCTCTGGCCTCCTAAGGACCAGAGACTGCTGGTTCAAAAATGTGGGCTCTCTGATGTTTTTGCTTCATGGACCCGTTGCTCTTGCTGTTCACGTCGCTCTCCCATCACTGAAGCCCATTCGCCCTGCCGTCACTACTATGACAATTTCTGATCCTGTAATCATTGTGAGTCAATGTGATCGGCTCACAGAGATCACAGGGTCAGCTCTGCTGTCATAGCGACAGCAGGGCGAGTGGGCTGCAGTGTCGGGAGAGCGGCACAATGTTTTAATCACTCCCGACAAGTTGAAATTCACAGCAACTCACTGTTGTAGTGTGAAAGATAAAATGAAAGTCTATGGACTTTCATGTTACCAAGTAAAACTCACACACCCATCAAAACTCACTGAAATTCACATAGTATGAATGAGCTCTAAGAAATTATTCCAAGAGAAAAACAAACAATGTAGAGTTGAAAGGCTCATGCGTATGACAAGGATATGCATAACATGTAACATTTATTACAAACGTAAAACAAATCTTGCAACATCAACGTATCAATCAGATGCAGTTCTATATTTGTGACATTAGTAGTTAAAATGTACCGTAATATCATAAGATAATACAAATCATGTTCCCCCAGATGCTTTAAGTATCCATTTCTAGTGATTATCCAATTGGATCAGTAGTTGTTCATAAAAATCTAAAGGTATAATTGCTCTAGTGTCTATGCAAATGTAACTGTTCTGTCAGTGTAAAGAGGTCCCCAGAATGAATGTGGCATAAATGGGTAGAAACAGTCTGTCTACCCATTCAGGCCATTTACACCACAATAATGCTGGGGATTCCTGAACACTACAATATACATAGTGTTGTCTACACACAAGGCTTTAAACCTAGCAATGCAGTGGTGTAACAATAGGGGATGCATAGGTTGTGACTGCACTGGGGTCCTTGGGCCAGAGGGTCCCCAGGGGACCTCCTTCAGTTCCAGTATTATCTTTTTATTGGTCCTTTGCACCTCTAATACTTTGGCTGTTCTTGGCAGGTATTGTTGAGCCATATCAGTTGTTGCATATAGAGTGCTTGGTGGACCAAAAGTAAAACTTGCACTTGGGCCCAAAGCTCCTTAGCTACACCACTGCTACAATGTTTGTTTTTCTCTTGGAGCTATCATAAGGATCTTTTGGGGGTGGCCATTTAAGTACTTAATGCAATCATAATATTACTTTAAGAAATTGACAACTGTTTTTAAAATTAGTTCTTTCTGAGCAATTGTTTATTATGGAAGTACTAGTAGGCCTAAGCTTGTTACAATAACGGGCTCTAGGCCTCCCTCACAACCCCCCTCCCCTCCTGCCCCATCACTGCCGCTATCCGCCGCATGTCAGCGCACTCACAAGCCGTGCTCCCCCTGCACCCGTCCTCCTTCTGTCCCAACAGCCGCTTGCGTGCCACATATGTGCAGTTGCGCAAAGGCACGGACATAGGGACAGGAGAGGACGCAGGGACACAGGGGGTTTATTGTATAGGATTTACATTTCCTGTATTTCCTGTAATGGATGCATAGTTCTCATGTGAAGATGACCTTTAGAGGGATCTGACTTCTTCAGTCAGTTTCTGCCATTTGTAGTGACAACTGCTTATTAGATAGCTTATGTTGAGGGTTCCTGTGGTTGTAACAGCCCCAGGCTCATCTAAAAGGACTCATGTAAGATTTGGAAAGCACCTCAACGATAGAGGTGATCATGCTTGCTACATAGCCATAGCTGTTACGGCACCTGTTTTTACACTGAACTGAGGAAGAGGGCAAGCACCCACGAAACACAAAGTCAATTTTATGTGCAAATTCTCTAATAGAAGTAAGATTACCTTTCTGCATATAAGATCAACAGCTTTATTAGCCTATATTTTATTCATTGGGCATCTCCACACCTGTTTTAGCTTCTTATTAGAGAAGCCCAACATAATAGAACAGGCTGGTGAATCAATGCTGCATGATTGTAGGGTTATGGAAGTTGGCCAGGACAATTTATTGATACAGGAGGCTTCACAGCCCGTCACTGTGAACATGAATGGCAGTTGCTGGTAGAGACTGAGGCTGTGCTCTGTTCCAGCAGAGTATCCTCTATTATGAAGTACTATAATGCACTCATTAGTAGTCCATTGTACCCCTGTAATGGTGCATTAAAATAAAAAATTCTTTACAAACTTTCATTTTCTAAAATGACAGCATTCTTTAAATGTCAATAAGTCACTATGAAGTTTTGGTAATTTTGACAAACATGCCTCAGTTTTCCTGAATGAGAAGAAAGTTGAATTTCCTGTTTTGGTCGTCATTGTGGGATGCTGAATCATTAACTCACACAATATATAATTGTGAGAAAAAGGCTTGACTTAACCACTTGGCAACCTCTGCCACGCTCATCTACGCCGCTTTAAAATTCACCTGAGTCACAGGGGCATAGATAAGCAACTCCTGTTTATTTTCCTGCTGTGCGCGATCGAGCACGCGCATGTGCGTACGCGTTGGGCACCCGCTGCTCTGTGATTGGCTGATGTGAACATGTGTTCACATCAGCCAATCAAAGTGCTTGCAAGTTTGAATGAGCACTGCCAAAGCCAATGACAGTGCTCATTCATTCAGAATGTGTATAAACATTGTATCAGTCACTATGCTGTTACAGTTACTGAGATCACTCGGGAGAGGATCTCAGATAACTAACACAGCATTAGTGAGTGAGTGATGAGCACCAGTGAGTTTTTTTTTAAATAAATTATACCCCCATTAAGCCCATTAACCCTTGCCTCCCTGAAATGTGAAAATTGCTGTGATTTTTAGCCGAAAAACCCTGTGGTTGAGAAGTGGTAAAATGATGGCAGACTGACAAAATGGAAGTTTCATTACTGTTCTGTTAAATGTTATTACACATGTTGAGCTGATTGCCATTCCGTACATTTATAAGGGTTAAAATACCAGCACTCTTCTCAGATCACAGCACTACAGACAGATGCTGTGTTTGAGTGATTTCTCCTATAGACTGAAGCACATCGAATAGAACACAAATTGAGAGTGAAAGTTAATCATGCGATTATATAAATGTATAAAACACATAACACAGATTTATATCACAGTTATATAGTGCTGACACATTTCACACATTGCTTTACAGGAAACATCAACAGTTTCACTCACTCACTTCAAGTGTGGCTCACCACCTAGTGACTAATGACTATTCCATATACTAAGGCCATTTTTAGTGGGAAAAAGCTAATCAAACCACCAGTATGTTTTCAGATTGAGGTAAGAAACTGAAGCACACAAAGGATACTCATGCATACATGGGGAGAACATGCAAACTCCATGCAGACATCCTGGCAAGTAATCTAATGCTCCAAGGTGACAGTGTTAGCCACCGTGCGGAAATACTCTTTAATATTTATTTGATAATTTAGGATTTCCTTATCTGAGGCTTCTTCTATCCCCCTGTAGTCATTCAGATTTCTCTCTGTCCTCCCCGTCTGCCACATGTGTCTCCTTAATTGTGCTTCCATGGCAAGCAGCATTCTGTGCATGCACAGTTCATAAAGCTTTCAACCAGGGATGGTTCTCTCATGAATTGTACTATGTTTACACTAACAGCATGCAGTCAGGGTAGGAGGAGAAGCGAGAGAAGAGCAAGGTAAAGAGGACATCATTGGGGAAAAGCAGCTTGTTGCGCTGTGTGAGGAGTCTGACAGTGAGTTAGGAGGGGGGAGGCAGAAGAGCAGCAGTGTTTCATTTGGCTTGCACAGAAGAAGGGAGGAGATGGCTCTGTTGCCCTGACTGAGGAGGAATGGAGGACAGCTGACTGGCTGAGGGTGAGCAGTTTGTTTGTCACAGAATCTCAGCCAGCCAATGTGCTATTGTGTTAATCTGCAGCATGTCATGTGAGAACATTAAATGAAGCAGAGTAAATTGTCGGGTGCTGTGCGATCATTCCAAATCAGGGGGGGGGGGGGGGGACGCATCTTCACAAGTTTGCCTCAGGCAGCAAACAGTCTAGTACCGGCCCTGCTTGCAGCTAGCACAGAATGCTCCCGGCTCTGGGAGCTTGACTGAAGGGGTGCATGGCTGGGCCTGCACACTTGCAGGATCGTGTGACAATTGTTAAGTGGACTTTAGTTGGGGGAACAGAGGCACAATGGTGAAGACTGGGAAGACAGCAAGGGGTCTGATATGGGGGCTGGACTGACCACATAGGATTTCCTTTAACCATTAGTAGTAAGCTAAAAGTGAAAGGCTCAAGATTTTATAATTATCGCTCTTACCAGGGCCAGGACAAGGTTCTCCAGCACTAGAGACTGAGATTCCAAAATACCCCCGCCAAACTGTGCTGCCCTAGTATAGGTAGAAAATGTAGCGCCTCCCCAGGTATATCCAGATGTTGCCAACTGTTTTAGGTAGCCTCCTCCCCTTTATTGGCAGATGTGCCCCTGTTTTAGGTAGTCCCCCCTAGTATAGTCAAATCTGCCCCCAGTATTAGGTAGGCACCCACCCCAGTTTTGATAGCCAGATGTGCTCCCTGTGTTAGGTATCTTCCCCAGTATAACAAGCTATACTACCTCTATTAGGTAGCCCCCTCCCCTGTATGGCCAGATGTGCTTCTAGCATTAGGCAGCTTCCCCCCATATGCAAAGTATGCAGTGTGAACAGAGCAAGATGCCTGCTCCAGCGGTGTATGTGATGAGAAGCACCACTAGAGGGGGTCATAAAGTGAAGGTGCTGCAATTCTGTGACAGCGTGAAGGCGGATCCCGCCGATGCTGATAAAAGTAAATATCCCAGCTCACTGCACTCGGGCTGCATACTCTGCTTATGGCCACGTTAGAGGAGGACACAGGGTTCACAGGCAAATGTGTGTGACTCAAAAACAACAAAAGCCAAGTGCTTAAAATGACAGCCAGGCAACTGCTATTATTTATAAGAGAATGAAGATGGCAGCCTTCATATTCCTTTCACTTCAAGTCCCCTTTAAGAATGACTACACTGTTGCAGGTCGCTTATGGAGATAAAATCCTCATCTGATCTTGCTGATTATTTCAACTCAGCTTTTCTATATCAAGCCAATGTATTATTATACACATTTTGTGATTGTAACAAATCAAGAATATTTTATACATAAAAAGGAGGCAATAAAAGCAAACCTGATACCTTTCTAGGTACTAAAGGTTTATTGAGTAAAAACATGTAACAATGTTCAAAAATATATTATTATTATTCAATACATTTTAAGTTTGTGTTTATTTGCAAAAAAAATGTAAAATTTTCATAATTAAATATTAAGTAAAAATAATATAATATTTCTAAAGTTTTCTTAAAGTTTTAATGCTTCAAACACATTGCTTCGAGCTATAGCATCAGTATTACTATTAAGCCAGAGGGCGTGGCTTGTTGTGATGGACACATTGTCAGCAACCTTAAGGTCAATATGTAAACTTAAGTACTGGTCTCTGTAGATTAAAATTGGTTGAGAACTGTTTAATACAGAATGCATCACCATGTGCTCAACTCTTCCGTTCACATTCAGCTCCGTCACTAAGTCTTCATTTTTCTTTAAGTATTCATTAATATAAAAATGGAGATGACAATGGATGAAATATAAGCCATCAGTTGAAATAGTAAGATTTCCATTGTTGTATTTAATTCCATGAATAGAATGCTTGTGCTTGCTTTCCCATAGAAGTGTTCTGGAGATGTTTCTTGTGTAAGTGTCCCCTAAAGAATACACAAAGTTTGTTAAAATCCTCTTCAATTGAATATGTTATGTAAATCATGTAAAACTTTTGGAGTGTTCAGAATAAAGACATTTCTACATGCTTTTGTATTCAGGCCCCAATCTATATACACATATACAGACAATTCAATGGGTGTATTCGCAAATGGTCCCAAAAAAATTGTGAACAGACAATGTATGTAAATGTTATTGGGTGTTTCGCAAACTGTGTAACGTACATTAAGAAGTTTGTGTAAGTCATACACACAATGCATACGCCCAGTGCAGTTTCTAGGCTAAAATGCACCCAGGGCGAGGGTGTAAAAATTGCGCCCCCCCCCCCCGCAAACAAGGTATGGGTGCCCGCAGTATAGGTTAGCCAGGTCTAGTTGCACTTAGTATAGGTCCCCCCAGTATAGGTAGCCAAGAATAGGTACCCCAGTATAGGTAGCCAGGCATAGGTGAGCCAGTATAGTTGCCCCCGCTATAGGTTAGCCAGGTAGGTGCCTCCAGTATAGGTAGCCAGTATAGTTGCCCCCCGTATAGGTTAGATAGGCAGGCGCCCCCGGTATAAGTTAGATAGGTAGGTGCCCCAGTACAGGTTATTTAGGTAGGTGCCTGCAATATAGGTAGCCAGTATAGTGGCCACCTGTATAGGCTAGCTAGGTAGGTGCCCCCAATACAGGTTAAATAAGTGCCCCCAGTATAGGTTAGATAGGTAGCTGCCCCCCAGTGTAGGTTAGATTAGGTAGCTGCCTCCCAGCGTAGGTTAGATAGGTAGCTGCCCCCCAGCGTAGGTTAGATTAGGTAGGTGCCCCCCAGTATAGGTTAGATAGGTAGCTGCCCCCCAGTATAGGTTAGATTAGGTAGGTGCCCCCCAGCGTAGGTTAGATTAGGTAGCTGCCCCCCAGTATAGGTTAGATTAGGTAGGTGCCCCCCAGTGTAGGTTAGATTAGGTAGGTGCCCCCCAGTATAGGTTAGATTAGTTAGGTGCCCCCCAGTGTATGTTAGATTAGGTAGGTGCCCCCCAGTGTATGTTAGATTAGGTAGGTGCCCCCCAGCGTAGGTTAGATTAGGTAGGTGCCCCCCAGTATAGGTTAGATAGGTAGCTGCCCCCCAGTATAGGTTAGATTAGGTAGGTGCCCCCCAGCGTAGGTTAGATTAGGTAGCTGCCCCCCAGTGTAGGTTAGATTAGGTAGGTGCCCCCCAGTGTAGGTTAGATTAGGTAGGTGCCCCCCAGTATAGGTTAGATTAGGTAGGTGCCCCCCAGTGTATGTTAGATTAGGTAGGTGCCCCCCCAGCGTAGGTTAGATTAGGTAGGTGCCCCCCAGTATAGGTTAGATAGGTAG
This sequence comes from Hyperolius riggenbachi, assembly GCF_040937935.1. Lineage (NCBI taxonomy): Eukaryota > Metazoa > Chordata > Amphibia > Anura > Hyperoliidae > Hyperolius > Hyperolius riggenbachi. Next base: position 204,172,551 of record NC_090653.1, on the reverse strand, counting down.
CTGCCCCCCAGTATAGGTTAGATTAGGTAGGTGCCCCCCAGCGTAGGTTAGATTAGGTAGCTGCCCCCAGCGTAGGTTAGATTAGGTAGCTGCCCCCAGCGTAGGTTAGATGAGGTAGGTGCCCCCAGGATAGGTTAGATAGCTAGCTGTCCCCTATAGTGGAGGGGGGAGCCGGAGCCGCGGGGAGGGCAGCCCGACCTCTCCCTCCCTCTCCCGGGCGCCCTCCGTGCTCCCCCCTCAGATGCAGAGCGAGCAGCCGGGAAGCGCTGTTTGCAACTCACCTGCCTGGCTCCAAGCGCTGCTCTCTCGCCGCTGGTCTGTCTCTTCTCTCTGCATACTGCGGATACACGCGGCTTCCTGTTTAGCCCGAAGCCGCGTGTATCAGCATGTATGCAGAGAGAAGAGACAGACCAGCGGCGAGAGAGCAGCGCTTGGAGCCAGGCAGGTGAGTTGCAAACAGCGCTTCCCGGCTGCTCGCTCTGCATCTGAGGGGGGAGCACGGAGGGCGCCCGGGAGAGGGAGGGAGAGGTCGGGCTGCCCTCCCCGCGGCTCCGGCTCCCCCATCCATTATAGCGCCCCCCTCCTAACAGCGCCCCGGGCGGCGGCACGCCCCGCACGGGGGTAGAAACGGCCCTGCATACGCCGCTTGTATTATTTAGCTTCCTTGACAAGTTAAATAGTCGTATTCCATGTCAAGCAGCTGCAGCTAAAGCAAATAATAAAAAACTTGGGATGCTAGCATAATACTGCCCTGGGAATGGTCCCTTGCAATGCCGTATCTGGAAAATGGAATACAGTTTTGGGCACTGCATTTCAGGAGGGATATGACAGTTTTGGAGGTGCAGAGACAAGCCACAAAATTGATAACAGAAGGATGGAAGGTCTCCTGGCGTAGCCTGGCGATACCGTGGTAGAGGAAATCTAATTAACATGTATAAATACATCAGAGGGCAATATAAAATCTTGGCAGCTGATCTTTTGTTCCTTAGGGTTGTGCAAAAGACAAGGGCACACCACCTGCGTATAAAGGACAAGTGTTTCTGCCACCTATTCCGGCAGGGCTTCTTTACAGTAAGAGTGGTTAAATGTGGAGTGTATTAGCACAGGAAGTCGTTTTGGCTTTGATGCTTTCCTTGCATTAAAGCACATCCATGGCTATAATTACCAGGTAATTCCCATAAGCATTGATCCAGGGATTTTATCTGATTGCCATCTGTAGTTGGGAAGGAATATTTTTTACTTTTAGGACTAATTGGTCCAAGCCTTGCAGAGCTTTCACCTTCCTTAGGATAAACTGGCATATATAAGACTAGTGTTAGTATTAAGCTAGTACTATACTTCTTGTTGAACTCTTTGGATGAATGTCTTTTTTTTTCATCCCAGCTACCAATGTAAATATGTAAAGTGTGTTACACAATTTGCATAATGTGTGTCATATAGGCAACATTTGTGCTGTGTGTATAGTTATAAGTTATGCAAACTAAGTAATGTACATTATGTACTGTGAGTAACACCTGGTAAATGTACGCAGACTGTCTGTATATGTAAAGGTTACTGACCGTTTTGAATACACCCACTGCTTCTTCATTGGTACTCAAAGCATTTAAATGTGTGTATATCATTATCTTAGTGTAAACAACCTTATAACATGTTTGCAAATTGCAGTTTATTGAGCAGCCTTTGGGTGAAGCTGCTTAAAGTCTTGAAAATACATATACATCTGTAGCTCTTGATATAACCACAAGTGGCGTTATCTGAAGGCTGAGAACTGCTATGATAGTTCCTAGCTAGCCAGTTCTTAGAGCATTAACAGTGCTATAGAGTTTACATACTGACAGCCCAGCTGTAAGTCAGGGTTCCTTATTGCTAGGCTCTGTATCTGTAGCATCAGAATCAATTAAGAGGGCCAGCCAGGTATAGTCTGATCACGGAAGCAAGAAAAAAGGGCACCGGCGGCTAGTGGATGTAAAAAGGGAACCGCCATAGACTCTAATGCAATTATCGTTAATGCAGTGAAAAAAACAGAAAAAAAGGTGCCCGATAAATATCGTTAACAACATTAGAATATTAATGTTTTTTAAGTATGTTATAATTTTAGAAGCTTGCAACGTTATAGTTTTTGTCGTATTATTTCATTTGAATGTAAAGATTTTATGTTATCAAAAATATTAACGTTTCCATGTGTTAGGTTGGTTAGGGTTAGGCCCCACCCGGGGGTGGTTAGAGTTAGGCAACATTGGGGGGAGGGGCATGTGACTAAGAGCTAGACACCACCCGGGGTGGAAGGGCACCCCTGGGGTGGGTGGTTAGGAACCACTGGGGGGGGGGGGAGGGGTTAGGGTTAGGAACCACCAGGGGAGTGTTTAGTTTTAGGCACCATCAGGGGAGGGTTCTGTGTGAGAGTAGGATTGGGTTTGGGAATGGAAAGAAATATTCCTGGGTATGGAAGCCTGATCTTTATCCACATTCTGATCCTTAACCACTTAAGGACCAGGGGATTTTCTTCTGATCGGAGCAGCGCCGTATGATGTAAACAATTTACATTACGTGTGCGAGCTGCGATTGGCGGCTTGCACACTGTTCACGGAGACACCCTGCGTGAACTGGCATGGAAAGGCCGCTCGAACGAGCGGCCGTTTCCATGCAAAACCACTAACGACCCGCTGACACCTATCGGAGTGATGCATGCAGCCCTCACAGTGTTGCATCCAGCCTGCACAGTGTTGCATCCAGCCTGCAGAGTGTTGCATCCAGCCTGCAGAGTGTTGCATCCAGCCTGCAGAGTGTTGCACCAAGCCTGCAGAGTGTTGCATCCAGCCTGCAGAGTGTTGCACCAAGCCTGCAGAGTGTTGCATCCAGCCTGCAGAGCTTTGCATCCAACACTCAGAGGCTTGCATCCAGCCCACTGAGCTTTGTATCCAACCCTCAGAGGCTTGCATTCAGCCCACAGAACTTTGCATCCAAACCTCAGAGACTTGCATCCTGCCCGCAGAGCTTTGCATCCAGTCCACAGAGTGTTGCATCCAGCCCGCAGAGTGTTGCATCCAGCCTGCACAGGCTTCACTCCAGCCCACACAGGCTTCGCTCCAGCCCGCACAAGCTTCATTGGTATTTCAGCCAACGGCCCAGCCAACAGCCCAGCCAGGTGTTCAGCCAATGGTCCAGATCCCTGATGTTGTTCAGCCTGCTGCTTCCCTGTCTGAAGCTTACCAGCCTGCTGCCTCCCTGTCTGAAGCTCACCAGCCTGCTGCCTCCCTGTCTGAAGCTTACCAGCCTGCTGCCTCCCTGTCTGAAGTTCACCAGCCTGCTGCCTCCCTGTCTGAAGCTCACCAGCCTGCTGCATCCCTGTCTGAAGCTCATCAGCCTGCTGCTCCACTGTCTGAAGTTGCTCAACCTGCTGCTGTCCTGCCTGAAACTAAGCAGTATGTTTCTTAGCCTGCTGGTCTCCAGGTCATTGTCCAGCCTGATGTTCTGCCGGATGTTTTCCAGCCTCCTGCCATCCAGCTTCCTGATGCTCAGACTTGGATCCAGCCAGTTTCATGGTCCTCTGTTGACCCCCAGTTTATGCAAACTTTGGTTGACATGCATCCTCTAAAGACTTTTTAGGCACCCTGCTCCCGTAAGCTATTGCTGGCATCCTGTTTGCAAAGACTTTTGATGATGCTCAGTTACTACATGTTTGTGCTGGCATTCAGTTTCCTCCTGTTTATGCTGCTATCCAGTTGATACAGACTCTCCTGATGGCTTCCAGTCTGTTGTTCCTGTTCCTGATAACTTCCAGTTTGTTGTTCCTGATGACTTCCAGTCTGCTGTTCCTGCTCCTGATGACTTCCAGTCTGTTGTTCCTGCTCCTGATGACTTCCAGTCTGCTGTTTCTGCTCCTGATGATCTCCAGTCTGCTGCCCCTGCTCCTGATGACTTTCAGTCTGCTGTTCCTGCTCCTGGTGGCATCCAGTCTGCTGTTCCTGCTTCTGATGGCATCCTGTCTGCTGTTTCTACTCCTGATGGCATCCAGTCTGCTGTTCTTCCTAATAGTGCCCAATTCAGTGTTCTTCCTGGTGGTGCTCAAGTTGCTGCCCAGCCTGTGGTTCCATCTGATGATCTCCAGCCTGTTGCCAAGTCTACAGTCATGCCTGGTGGTTTGCAGTCTGATATGAAGGCCATTATTCTGCATGACTCTTTAAGTCACTTACTGTCCAGGTTATCCAGTGTCCAGCAGCAGGTTTTGTTTTAGAATTATATTCATCTCTGCCCACCCAGCATTGGCACCTGTTGCCTGTACTGCCATGATATTTGCTGCATACTGCTTTGCCTGATTATTGGGACCCAGGTGGGTGTAAGTTGGACGTCTGGTGGAGTGTCCAGAGGCCGCTCCTAAAGGTGGTGGTGGTGGTGGGGGGTAATGTCATGCCACTTGCTGTTTGAATTCCTGCTGGTGTCACACTATGGACTTTACATGAACTTCCGCTTTCCACCAGCAGAGGTCTCACCTCATCTCTGGAACTCTGTGAACAGTCAACTCACCATTGTGCAGTATTTAAGGCTACCTCTAGCAGAAGAACATTGCTAGATCATTTTGTGCTGTAGGCCTTGTGCTCTGGTCGCCCATCTTTGCTCCTAGATCCTTGCCTCCTGTATTTGTATTGATCTCCCGGTATTGACCTCTTGCTTTGTCTGACTATTCTCTTGCCCACTGTCTGTATACTTCTGATATTCTGATCATTGATCTTGGCCTGTACGACTTTTCTCCTGTGTGCTGATTCTGCTGATACGTGTCTGTATATATTGTATTATTGTATATATTGTGTGATCTGGGTTCCTGTGCGCTGCTATGAGACCCCCAGGCTTGACTGCCTTCCAAGACCAAGATGGCGCCCACGTAGGTTGCCTCGGTCACATGGCTCCCACTTTTAGGCAGTTTTTATTGTTTTTCTTTTATAGTTTTATTACTTTTATTACTTAGTTTAGTTTCTGTGCTTAGGGGTAGTGTAGGGATTGCTTAGGTTTCTCACATGTGCCTCCGACTGCCGCTCTGGCTCCCTGCCTCCGGACACTGCCTCCAGACACTCGGCAGCTCCCGTCCACAGCCCGGCAGCTCCCGTCCACAGCCCGTCGCCGCTCCCGGCATTGCACCCGGCTCTGCGCCCAGAGATACTTCCCGGCCGACTGCCGCTCTGGCTCCCTGCCTCCAGACACTGTCTTCAGACACTCGGCGGCTCCCCTCCGCAGCCCAGCAAACTTCCCGGCCGCAACTCTCCGGAACCTGGCCGCCGCTGCAACCCTGGCCTCCGGCACCCTTGATGTGGCCCCCGCTGCCCGTTACCCCCCTGGATCGCCCACTCACAGTCTGCCGCTGCATCGGGCGGACGGACCCCTGGCTACACTCTGCCGCCGAATCACCAGCTGGCATCCGGACGCTGCTCCTGGTCCCGGCATCCTGCCCGCTGTTCCCGGCTGCTTCTCGGAGCTACGAACAACTCTGCCGCCACATCACCAGCTTCCTGACGCTGCTCCTGGCATCCTGGTCGCTGCTCCCGGCGGCTTCTCAGCGATACAGTCACCTCCTTGGCCCGCTCTCCTATCCTCCCTTAGTACGCCTACCCTGCTGCACCCACGTGGCCGGGCCTGCATCCACGTGGTCCCGGCCGGCACATCAACAACCTGGTTTCCCGGGGGTAGCACCTCGCCTGTTGAGAAGGTCTCCGGTCTGCCCGGCCTGTATCCCACCAAACCTGGCCCTCCGGGCTGCACCTCGCCCTGAGTGCTCACCGCTGCTGCTGATGAGGATTCCGCTCTGCCTGGCCTGCACCCCACCAATGCTGCTGGAACAAAACAGGACCACTTCCAACTGCATAGCCTGTCCTGTGTCATCCTGGTGAGTTCTGCAGTTCTTCTCCCCACCTCCTACTGGGGATCCTCTGTTGTAAGCTGTGCTGTGCCTGCTCCATACCATCTTCTGTGCCTTAGCCTGTGCTGTGCCGCCATCTCCATGCATGCTCCATGCCATCTATCTGCCATTTGACTGTGCTGTGCTGCCGGCTCCATTCCATCTATCTATCTGTGTCATAGACTGTGCTGGGTTGTCGCTCCATACCATCTAGCCTGCTCCACACCTTCTTATCCGTGCCATTGCTTGACTGTGCTGTGCTGCCTGCTCCATATCATCTAACTGTGCCCTGGTCTGTGCTTTGCTGCCTGCCCCGCATCATCTATATTGGGCCTGTGTCCATGCTGGGCTGCCTGCTCCGCACCACACACCTGGACCACCGTCTGTGATGTGCTGCCTGCCCCAACATCACCTGTTCGGTCCACATTCTGTGCTGCGCTCACCGCACCATCCAATGTGCGACACACTGTGATGTGCCGCCTGCTCCAGTCCATCTATTTGTGCCCCATACCGTGACGTGCTCCCTGACCCTTACCATCTATCTGTGTCTGTCTGTGCTGCGCGCCTCCACACCAGTGCTCCACACCGCCTGCACCATATCTGAGTCACTGAATGCGCACACTGTGCTGCACACTGCACATACCGCGGTAGTTGTGCCATGGCCGGAGAATGGACTGCCACCCTCTCTAGAGAGGCCCTTCTTAGATGGGAACCCACGGACAGTCCCAATCATTCACCGGGTTCTCCCCTGTGGAACACTGTCACCGCTCACATCGAATATCATTCCACCAAGCGAGCCCCAAACAAACGCCACCACAGAGGAAGGAGGGTGGGGGCCCAGGTCCTACTCAAAAGGAAAGGCCTACGCTCCCCTGTCCCTGCCATCCTACTAGCAAACGTCTGCTCACTCCCCAACAAACTGGACGAGCTGCTCCTCCTACTCGGTAGCAAACCCCAGATCAGCAAGTATACCCCTGTTCTCTGTTTCACCGAAACCTGGCTGTGCGACAGCATCCCCGACAACTATCTGCATGTACCAGGCTACAGCCTCCTAAGAGCAGACCGTGACGCAGCCCTCTCTGGGAAAATGAGAGGGGGTGGTATCTGCTTTTACATAAACACCTCCTGGTGCTCCAACACCATCACTCTCCACAAGGCCTGCACCCCAGATGTTGAGATCCTTGCCATAAACTGCAGGCCTCGGTACTCCCTGAGGGAGTTCTCTTCACTTGTCCTCGTTGGGGTCTATATTCCTCCCGACGCATGCTCCAAGACTGCCCTGCAAGTAATCAGTGACTGTATCTCGCGCTGGTAAACAGCCCTCCCGGAGGCCCTGTTCATCATCTTGGGTGACTTCAATAAGGCGAACCTTCGGCACGTGTTGCCCCGTTACAAGCAGCACATCACCTGTCCTACCAGGAACTGTAACATCCTGGACCACTGCTACACGGTCCACAAGTGTGCTTATAAGGCCATCCAAGGAGCCCCCCTTGGGAACTCTGACCACAAAACAATACACCTGATCCCCACCTACAGGAGGCTCCTGGAGACCTCAAAGCCCATCATCAAAACCTCCAAAAAATGGACAGCAGATGTCAAACTGGAGCTCCAAGCTTGCTTTGAAACCATGACTGGTCGACTCTGGAGGCACCCACCCTTGATGAATGGGCCGAGAATGTCACCTCCTACATTAGCTTCTGCGAAGAAGCGTGTATTCCGTCTAAGTCCTTCAGAGTCTATCCCAAACAACAAGCCTTGGTTCAATGACAGGCTTTGCCGGCTTCGGAAACGCAAAGAGGAAGCGCACAGGTCGGGCTCCCCAGAGGAATTCAGAGAGGCCAGGCACGCCCTGAAAAGAGAACTGCATTTGGCAAAGAGGGCCTATGCCGAAAAGCTGGGGCTCTGCCTCCAGTCGACCAACACACGGGAGGTATGGAAGGGCCTGAGAGCAGCCACGAACTTCAAACCGGCACCCCTGTCGGTGACCCCTAGCCCTCGACTGGCGGAGGAGCTCAATGAGTTCTACTGCAGGTTCGAGCAACATCCCAACCAGCCCGTGAGCCACGCAGTTTCGCCCCCCCCCCCCCCCCCCACGGGTGAACTCGTTGTCCTGGCGCCTGGTGCTGTTCGGGAATCAGAGGTACTCCGGCACCTCCGCAAGCTGAACCCCAGGAAATCTTCCTGCCCGGATGGAGTGTCGTCTATCTGCCTGCGAACCTGTGCCGATCAGCTAGCCCCTGTGCTCACCTCCTTATTTGAGCAGTCTTTATCTGGTGGTACAGTCCCCTCCTTTTTAAGAGGTCTATAATTTTACCAGTCCCCAAAAAACCAGGCAGTACTGAGCAATATAACTTCTGACCAGTGGCCTTAACCTCTAATATCATGAAGCTCCTCGAGCGGCTGGTCCTTGCCCACCTGAAGAGGTCCACGGACGCCCTTTTTAGACCCGCTCCAATTTGCATATAGGTCTAATCAATGTCAGCATGGCTCACATCACTGAGCACCTGGACACGACAGCCCTGCCTCCTATGCTAGAATTCTGTTCCTAGACTTTAGCTCAGCGTTCAACACGATCTGCCCAGACATCCTGATCACCAATCTGACGCAGCTTGGAATTGATCCTTCTCTCCGAGCATGGATCAAAGACTTCTTGACTAACAGAACGCAGCGGCTGAAGCTTGGCAACTACTACTCCAGCGTCCGGACCACCAATACAGGGGCTCCTCAAGGCTGTGTTCTATCACCTCTACTGTTCTCCCTCTATACCAACAACTGCATCTCATCCACGGACTCTGTGAAGGTCGTCAAATTTGCAGACGACACCACCATCATCGGCCTTATTGGTAGCAACGGGGAGCATGAGTACCGCAGCGAAGTCGAGAGGATATTAGGGATGGTCGGAATGCCAATTTCCGATTCCGCGGTAAATCCGCATTCCGTCATGTACCGATTACCGATTCTGCTTTCCGCTACCAATTTCCGCATTCCAATGCGGAATTTCCGCCGGAAATCGCTGAAATTCCGCCCAACTTTAACATCGATTTTCTCAAAAACTATAAGGTCTTTTTGAAAACTTTTTTTTGCATCTTGTTCAGAAGATTATGTTTAATAAACCCTGAAAATTTGGTGTTTCTAGGACTTACGGGGGCTGTGCTATTACCCGCTAAATTCGGCGGATTTTTACTGTAATGTAAATGCAGAAAATAGGCAGATGCGGATTTCCTGCATTTTACATTGCAGTAAAAATCCGCCGATTTTAGTGGTTAATAGCAAAGCCCCCTTAAGTCCTAGAAACACCAAATTTTCAGGGTTTATTAAACCGAATCTTGTGAATAAGATGGAAAAAAAAGTTTTCAAAAATACCTTATAGTTTTTGAGAAAATCGATGTTAAAGTCGGGTGGAATTTCCGCGATTTCCGGCGGAAATGTACGCGATTTCCGGCGGAAATCCGCCTACAGCACTTGCATTACCGATTTTCGCATTCCGATGCGGAAATGCAATTTCCGATCGGAATTTCGGAAATTGCATTTCTGCGGAATCCGAATGAGCATCCCTAGAGGATATGCAACTGGTGCAGTGACAACAACCTAGTCCTCAACACAGCAAAGACTTTTGAACTAGTCGTAGACTTCAGGAGAAACCCTCCCCCCCTCCCACCTGTCCTCATTAGGGGGACTGAAGTCTCTAGGGTGTCATCGGTTTGGTTCCTCGGCACGACTCTCACTAACAACCTGAAATGGGGGCAAAACACCACCAAAATTCTGAAGAAATCCCAGCAGTGGTTGTTCTTTCTGCGCCAACTGAAGAGATTTGGCATGCCCAGGGAGCTGCTGACCAGCTTCTATACCGCCACCATAGAATCCATCCTCTGCTCCTCTGTAATTGTCTGGTATGCTGGCACAACGGCAAGCGACAAACACAAGCTGCAGAGAGTCATAACTGACGCGGAGAAGATCATCGGTTCTCTTCTTCCACCTCTTGATCTCCCCCACTCTGCTAGGATGAGGAAGAGGGCCACCATGATCTCCCATGACCCCTCTCACCCAGGCAGCCACCACTTCAGGCTCCTCCCATTGGGCCGCCGCTACAGGACTATACCATCCAAAACTACCAGGCGGAAAAACACCTTCTTCCCCCAAGCTGTTTGGCTACTGAACTCCAACCTTCCCCGGCCCGGCCTGCATTTCTAATTGCTGGGTTGGTCAGCCTGTTCCTGCCGCTGCCTGCCCTGGTTCTTTATCCGTAAATGGACTGGCCTTTTACCAGCACCTTTATATTATTCACCGGACTGTACTGCACAGCAGTGTAATGGCCGATACGAACTGACTACTGCATTTCTATTTTTGTATGTGTTTTGTGCGTCTGTCTATAATCTGTCTGTCTTTACTCTGCCTATGCCATGTGTACCACAAATAATTCCGATTACAGCTCTTGCTGTTTTTGGCGAAATAAATCTGATTCTGATTCTGATATTGTGTGATCCGGGTTCCTGTGTGCAGCTGTTGTGTATACAGTATATTGTGTGACCAGTGTCTGTGCATATTCATTGTAAATATTAGTTAGTTATTCAGGGTGAAATCGGGGCACGGTGGTCATAGTGTACGATTGCATGCACATTGTTTGTATGGGTATATATGTTAATTTGCACTTCTGTAAATAAACACGTTTATTCACCTTCAAATCCAACCTGTGCAGAACTCAGTATTTCCTTACAAGTGATCTCTAATTCTTGTTTTGCCTTGATAAACTTCAATGTTATTTGCCGCAAATGTCGGCTATGAGGTGGTGAAAATGGCACCCACTTTTTTTTCCGGCTATAAAAGGGCACTGGATATAGCCGCAATTTTTTTTTTAGGCTAGAAAAGGGTGCCGGATATAGCCAAGGGTTTTTGCAGCTATTTTGTTTTTCAACTACAAAAGGGCACCAGATATAGCCAAGATTTTTGGGGGGCTATAAAAGGGCACTGAATATACCCAAGATCTTTTCATAGCTATATAAATGCTGCTACAAGATCGGTTATAACAGCAGATGACTAAATTCGGTTATATCAGTTAATTGGGGATTACGATTAAGCATCACTCAGCAGGAGGGTTAGGGTTAGGCAATAGGCATCACAGAAGGGGGGGGGGGGGTTGTAGGTTAGGCACCACCAGGGGGGTCTTAGGGTTAGGCATCACCAGGAGACTCTTTGGGTTGGGCACCACTAGGGGAGGTCTTAGGCAGTGGCATAGCTAACTAGCTATGGGCCGCCGATGCAAATTTTACATGGGGCCCCCAAGCACTCTATACATAACAATTGAGACGGCGCACCAAAACCTGCCAAGGACAACCACAGTGTCAGAGGTGCAAGTAGGTGATGGGAAACAGTTTGTTAATGATTACCACTATTCAAAGCATCTATAGAAGTGATTATTACCAGCACAGGGCCAATAGAGAGCTAATATTGTGCTTGAGGGAAGGCCCCTCAGGGCCCCTCTGACCCAAGGGCCCTGATGCGGGAGCTACCTCTGCAACCCCTATTGCTACGCCACTGGTCTTAGAGTTAGGCACCACTGGGGGCGGCGGGGATCTTAGGGTTTGGCACCACCAGGGATGGGTTCTGCGTGAGAGTTGGGCGAATTTAGGTCATGGTAATTACTTTTCCTGGCTATATGATTTTTCTCATCTGTATCACTTTTCTTGGCTATAACTGGCACCATTTTAAAACTTCCCAAAATCTCGGCTATATCCAGTGATCTTTTATGGCCTAAAAAAAAATCTCAGCTATATCCAATACTCTTTTTTTTATAGCACCCCAAAATTCTCAGCTATATCCAGGGGCGTACCTAGAAATCCCCATGCCCCCTGCAAAAAAAAAAAATCCCCCCACCCCCTAGGGCCCGCTCAGGGACTTTTAGGGGGCAGGAGGGGTCGCAGCATAAGAGGAGAGTGTGGCAGATCGGTGGGAAGGGGGGAAATTCCCCCCTCCCTTACCTCGGGCTCTCCTCTCAGCGCTCCCCCTCCTGCAATCATTGGTGGCAGCGGGCAAGCAGCAGTGATGGCGGCAGGCTGAATACATTACCTCCTTCTCGCTGCAGGTCTTCCGTTCTCTAAGAGCAACTTCCTGTTTACACAGGAAGTTGCATGAAGCTCTTAAAGAACAGAAGAGCTCCGGTGAGAAGGAGGTAATGTATTCAGCCTGCCGCCGCCGCTGCTGCCTGCTGCCACCAATGATTACAGGAGGGGGGGCGCTGAGAGGAGAGCCCGAGGTGAGGGAGGGGGGGAATCTCCCCCCTCCCCACTGATCTGCCACACTTAAGCTCTTACGCTGTGTGACCCCTCCTGCCCCCCAGAAGTCCCTGAGTGGGTCCTAGGGGGGCCCCGGGCCCCCCCACGATGGCAGGGATCGCATCCCCTATTGTTACGCCAGTGGCTATATCCAGGGCCCTTTTATAGCTGAAAAAAACCTTGGCTAAATCCAGCAACCTTTTATACCCGAAAAAAGTCTTGGCTATATCCTGCACCCTTTCATAGCCCCCCCCCCAAAAAAAAATCTTGCTTATATGCGGCAACCTTTTTTCTGGGCGCCCTTTTCAAAGGAATGTGGTAAAAAGGGGATACACAGTGTCTACAGTATGTCTTTTTACAGGCCCTCAACATTTTTTTTTTATGAATACTGCTAATGGTAAGCCTGCATAGGTAAAATGAGCATTTGGATCTAAACTTTTGACTCCACTGACTTCAGCTCCACTGAGTTGTGTCATTCAGACTCTACTGAAGTCAAACTACTAACAACAGGGCAACTGACATATTTAAAAGGAAAAAAACAATGGCAGGCTTTATTTTGCTCTCATAACAGACTTCTTTTAAAGTCAGCTGGTCCAAAGTGCAAAGAGCCAAAGTGAGCCTGGCTGTGGCCATAAGCACTACAGGGTGGATGTGCAGAGGCCCCCAAACGTGGAGACAATGGCAAGGTAAGGAGATAATCAGTAAGAATTGTGCAGGAGATCTAAAGCCACATACACACATGGGGATCCCTGTCACCTGGAAGGGATCCGTACTAAATCCTTTGGGTGAAAGAACACAGCCAACACTGTACATACACATCATTAGCCTCCTCCCTTCTGGCTAGCTCTACATCTGCTGCTATGTGAGGGGGCAAAGGGAGAATGGGCAGCGTAAGGCAGAGAGAATTCACGTGGGAAGGGGAGCATGATAACATTGCGATTCTGCTGTGCTTGGGCATTGGGAATCACTAAAGATCCAGCATGCCGAATCCTTAACAGTCATTGTGTGGGTCATTGTACACATGCTGGTCTGACCCCCGATTCTCGGCCATGGTGATCTTTATCGTCCGCAACGGCCAAGTTCAGACCAGTGTGTGTAGCTTAAAGGAATACTATTGATTCACATATGTTTTTCAATTGACACAGGAATTGTTTGGGAAGTGCTGCTAAGTACTGGTGTATACATTTTAGTAGCAGCTTATTTGTTTACTGTTATCAATATACATTCAAACTTTACTGACGCCAAAACTGACGGCTGACTGAGCCATGAGGAGAGGGGAAATTCCCCTCACACTTGATCAGTTAACTCTATGTGTAGCTCTGTGTGTAGCTCTGTGTGTGACAGAGAAGAGAGCTCCCAACAGCTGCAGCTCCTGTGTCCTGTGTTTCTGACTGACTGTCTGAAGAGAGCAGAGGAAATGTAACTAATTGTCACAGCTTTTCATACTGTTTTTGCTTTCAGAGTTTGATATGTTTGATATTTGCTTTCTGTAGTCTGATATGCAACTCACTGTGCATTGAAGCAGACACCCCTTCTGCAATTGATTTGTCCCAATATAGCTAAATCCTACACTCAATAAATTACAGTTTTTGCCTCTGATATTTAACATGAAAAGTAGGAAAATGTTTACACAGCTACTTAGATATTATTTGTACATTGTCATTTTAGAACATTTGGGTATCGATAGTATTCCTTTAAGATGTCTCAGTTCTTGATATTTCAGGAGTAAGAATGTGTCAAAAAAGCTACTAAAGCCAATGGAAGTCACTGTAATGTAAAGGTCAGTATCATGCTTGAAATTAAATCTATGATTGGTTGGTGGAGAAAGGCAAAGAAATGTGGCAGTAGTCTGAAGACAAGAGACTTGAGTATGTCTGCAGTAGACTAGTAGGAGATTGCATGCTGGGAATATTTCACTGGAGTTCTATACTTACATTTTAAGCGTGCATAATCTGTACTATGAATGGGATAAGGTCTGTAGATCTGTGTTCCATTACCTAAAAAGTAAGAAGGATTTAATTATTAAGCAAATTAAAATTTATGAACACATATTATAAAGTAAAGCCTAGCCCTAGTCACTGTACTAAATATACCATCTGAAATCACATCAGAAATTTCAATGTCTGTTTTAAAATTTTGAATATGCAAGTAATTTAGCCAAAATAGATAATGACGGGTATAAAACCATTAGGCCCAGTTCACACTGATCCGTTTGATCAGTTCAAAAACTGATCCGTTTTAAAAACTGATCCGTTTTAAAAACTGATCCGTGAAATGGATCCATTTTTATTTGACATCAGTTTTTGCTCTGTTCCAGTAATGCGCAGTCAAATGCAACCCGTTTTTTGCTCTGTGATTATTGCAGCCTCCCCAAACTTGCGATCCATTTGGCGGAACATGCCAAATGGATCTGTTCTAATGGAGCAATGTGAATGGATCCTATTGATAAACAAAGGATCATAGAATCTGCTCACCTACGTTAGGATTCGAATGGACGTTTTCTGTGCCCATGTGAACCAGGCCTAACTGTACTGTTGTTGCTGTAGCATTAACTAATCATCACGGTAAAGATCATCATCTTTGAAAAATCATTAAAATGTTTTTCTCTGCAGTGGTCTGGCTTGTGGTTTGGACCTATTCTGACAGCATATTATAGAGCATCTCAGTACATGTGATCTACAATAGAGATAAGTGAAAATGTAAAATGAAGTTTTGCAACATTTCTGCAAAAATTTTGTCAATGCTGTACTTAGCCAAAGCCAATGACATAACAAATATATACACTTTAATGTGTTATAAAATAGTGCAGGTGCTACACCTCCATTTCAACTACAGTGGCTTGCAAATGTATTCGGCCCCCTTGAAGTTTTCCACATTTTGTCACATTACTGCTACAAACATGAATCAATTTGATTGGAATTCCACACGAAAGACCGATACAAAGTGGTGTACAAGTGAGAAATGGAATGAAAATCATACATGATTCCAGACATGTTTTACAAATAAATAACTGCAAAGTGGGGTGTGCGTAATTATTCGGCCCCCTGAGTCAATACTTTGTAGAACCACCTTTTGCTGCAATTACAGCTGTCAGTCTTTTAGGGTATGTCTCTACCAGCGTTGCACATCTAGATAATGAAATCATTGCCCATTCTTCTTTGCAAAACAGCTCCAGCTCAGTCAGATTAGATGGACAGCGTTTGTGAACAACAGTTTTCAGATCTTGCCACAGATTCTTAATTGGATTTAGATCTGGACTTTGACTGGGCCATTCTTACACATGGATATGTTTTGTTTTAAACTATTCCATTGTTGCCCTGGCTTTATGTTTAGGGTCGTTGTCCTGCTGGAAGGTGCACCTCCACCCCAGTCTCAAGTCTTTTGCAGACTCCAAGAAGGTTTCCTCCAAGATTGCCCTGTATTTGGCTCCATCCATCTTCCCATCAACTCTGATCAGCTTCCCTGTCCCTGCTGAAGAGAAGCACCCCCAGAGCATGATGCTGCCACCACCATATTTGACAGTGGGGATGGTGTGTTCAGAGTGATGTGCAGTTTTAGTTTTCCGCCATACATAGCATTTTGAATTTTGGCCAAAAAGTTCCATTTTGGTCCATTTTGGTCTCATCTGACCAGGGCACCTTCTGCTGTGTCCCCCACATGGCTTGTGGCAAACTGCAAACGGGATTTCTTATGCTTTTCTGTTAACAATGGCTTTCTTCTTGACACTCTTCCATAAAGGCCAACTTTGTGCAGTGTACGACTAATAGTTGTCCTATGGACCGATTCCCCCACCTGAGCTGTAGATCTCTGCAGCTCATTCAGAGTCACCATGAGCCTCTTGACTGCATCTCTGATCAGCACTCTCCTTGTTCGGCCTGTGAGTTTAGGTGGACGGCCTTGTCTTGGTAGGTTTACAGTTGTGCCATACTCCTTCTATTTCTGAATGATTGCTTGAACAGTGCTCCGTGGGATGTTCAAGGCTTTGGAAATCTTTTTGTAGCCTAAGCCTACTTTAAATTGCTCAATAACTTTATCCTTGACCTGTCTGGTGTGTTCTTTCGACTTCATGTTGTTGTTGCTCCCAAGATTCTCTTAGACAACCTCTGAGGTAGTCACACAGAGCAGCTGTATTTGTACTGACATTAGATTACACACAGGTGCACTCTATTTAGTCATTAGCACTCATCTGGCAATGTCTATGGGCAACTGACTGCACTCAGACCAAAGGTGGCTGAATAATTACACATACCCCACTTTGCAGTTATTGATTTGTAAAAAAATGTTTGGAATCATGTGTGATTTTCATTCCACTTCTCACGTGTACACCACTTTGTATTGGTCTTTCATGTACAATTCCAATAAAATCGATTCATGTTTGTTCCAGTAATGTGACAAAATGTGGAAAACTTCAAGGGGGCAGAATACTTTTGCAAGCCACTGTATATGAACAATGTTCATGGATAGCTTGGAAGGAAAACAATGGATTGAGATTTGCCCTCCATACTTTTTAGTTAACCACTTAAGTACCAACGGTCTCTCCCCCTTAAGGACCAGAGACTGCTGGTACAGAAATGGTGGAATCTTGAGGAATCGCCGCACATAGCCACTGTCACTGCCGCATGTTGGGAACCTGGTCAACCCACTCTGCCGTCTCTAACAGCAGAGTTCCTGGGAGCTGGTCAGGAGACGCTTTCATGGGCTCCCGACCCTATCTTTCAATGTAAGCCAATGGGAGTTGCTTACATTGAAAGACAGGGCCAGGTGCCAATGAAATTGGCTCCTAACCCGCTCACAGGGCTCTGCCGTCATAGAGACAGGCAGAGCAAGTGAGCTGCAATGGGAGACAGCGGCGAGATCGTCAGGAGTGACGAAAACGGCGGATGCGCGCAGTGGTGGTGAGTTGAACGCTACGCCCTGGCTGCCAGATAGCCATCAAAACAGGGCGTAGTATCAACTACGGCGGCCCTTAAGTAGTTAACAAGTACCACAACTGAAGCCTAATTTGACAGAATCCTGAGAGTTGATATGAGCTTATAGTCTCTCCTTGTAAACCTGTTTGATATTATTGTTCATTTGTTCATCCTCAAACGTGCATCTTATTTGCATTTTCGTGTCATACATGACAACCTCTGCGCAAGTAATTTCCTGTACATGTTGTTATTTTCTAAAAAATTTCAATAGAACTCTTTGAAAAAATATAAACAATGTTCAAATACATAGAATCTTGTAGATATGCACCCTGTCAGTAATTATCGTTGATGTGCCCAGCAATCAAATCACCACTCCATCATGCATAAGATAGATTACGCTGGCACCATCTGTATATAAGCTCTTTTTATTCAGTCATGTCACTTGTAGAAATCCTGACGTTTCGGAGTAACCTCCTTTATCAAGTGTATGACAGACTGACACATAAATTCATTCAAACTCTCAATTTATACCCTCACTCTAGCTAATACAGCCAATCATCTATCTACATTTGAATTATCCAATCATGTTCAATTCATACCTAAGCGGACTAGATGGGGAACTGATGCTGCAAGAGAGGAGCCAATCACTGTGTCTACCATAGCCTCGTGACAAACGAGGAAGTGTAGGAGAATAAGGCGTGACTGCTCCGTTAGGAGCGCACGCCCTTCTGCCGCTCGTCATATCCCTGTCTCCACCTCCAGGTGCGGACCTGATGGGAGACTGGAGAAACCAACACATCAACTCTGGCATTCTGCCAGAGAGAAGCGATCAATCACCGCAGTGCGCGCATACCAGCCACTGGCACGTCATCCGCCGAGGTCCCTCCCAGTTCCTTCGCCCAGCAAGCAGACTGAGCATCACTAGACCGCTTTGCCCGGTCTAACACATGGGATTTACGGATGAGTGAGCCGCAGCGGACAGCGGCATCACCCACAGCACACATCCCCAATTGGGCACTAGGCCACCCATCCCAACAGGGGGGGGGGCTATTCCCAGTGTCCCCAGGGGACACACTGCCGTGGATGATCGTGGAGGCAATTGCACAGCGCGGCGATTGGACAATAACTGACGGTAGTCAGCAGATGGAACATCTATGTTGGGACCAGAGGCAGGGAAGTCCCAAACAACCTGGAGTCACCTATGCTGGAGGAAATAAAGAGACAATAGATCAATCATAAGTCATTACAATAAAGGCAATAAATCATATTCACGATTAAGACCACATGGTTCTAATGCATCCAGTGTTTTTATCCAATATGCCTCATGTTCTAATAATTTCTTGTACCTGTCTCCTCTCCTTCTAAGGGGAGGTACCCCTTCAATGATCTGGCATCTAAGCTGGCTAACATTGTGATTATATAATTTTAAAATGGTTAGAAACTGCTTGTTCTGATAATTTTTTTCTAATAGCATGTTTATGAGAGGACAGACGCACCTTGAATTTGGTGGTCGTCTGTCCCACCTAAACAAGAACACATGGACATTTTAGTAAATATACTATATATTGTGAATCACATGTATAGCAGCCACGGATGTTAAATCGTTTCCCAGTTAAAGGGTGGACAAAATATGGGCTTCTAATTATCGAATTGCAGTGGACACAGTTTAAACATGAATACGTGCCTTTACGTGAGGACTCTGGTGGCCTTACCAGAGTTCTCATTTCTGAATGTGTCAATCGGTCTTATAATGTAGGTGGTCTCTTATACGACATAAGTGGAGGATTTTGCAGTTCAGCCACAGAGGGAAGAGACTGCACCAAAAGTGACCAATGTTTTTTAATACTGTAATTTTATGTATTTTTTCACTATATACATTATATTGTGAGACAAAAGGTAAATGGTTGGCACATCGTCTTCTCCCCCTCCGTCTGCCCTGTCTATGAATAGAAATCTCACATTTAGCTGTCTCTACCAACTTAGCAGGAAAAGCTCTTGCTAAAAAAAATTTGGGTCATTTCATCAAATCTAATCTGTTTGGTATTTATGTTACGGCCAGAACCCGAAGTGTGCCCAGATATAAAGGTAGAAGACCGAGAGCCCAATATAGTGTAGTATATATTAGAAAGGGAGGGGGTGTAATATGAAGTGTAAGTATTATACTCACAAACCAGGGTTACCTCCAAGGCAACCACTGTAAAGGCAGGTGGGGAGAACAAGCCTGTCCCCACTCAGGAATAAGACGTCGCTCTCTGTGGATAGGAGGAAATTGCAGGGTAGATCACCCTTCCACCAAGGGTGGACTTCTAGATGTGCAGAGATGTACAGAGTCTCGCTGCGGCAAAAGGTATTACAACATGGTAAATTTAGTTAAATATAGCCGGCGGCAATGTAATAGATGAAGCCGCCGCCTTTCGCACTGCCCCCTCTCCTCCTCTCCCCGATTCCCCCCCCCCCCCCGCCTCTCTCCTCTCCCTGCCTTCTATGCAATACGGAGCAGCCGGGGACAAGCGTGTCCCCGAGAGTTGTTCGTTGCGGCAGGGGAATCCTGCCGTTCCTGCAGAGCGGGTGCTGGCAGAAGCAATGTCTGCAGCCTCCCCGCTCTGCTTTCCCTGCCGCGACGAACGACCGGTTGCTCCGTATTGTATGGAAGGCAGGGAGAGGAGAGAGGCGGGGGGATCGGGGGGGGGGGGGGGGGGGAGGCAGTGCGAAAGCCAGCGGCTTCATCTATTACATTGCCGCCGGCTATATTTAATTAAATTAACCAAGTTGTAATACATTTGGCCGCAGCAAGACGGCCGTAAAATACATTGAGCTTAGTGTAATCATTACATTTCTAACATTGGCCGCTGCGCTGTGGCCACTTCGCACATTGGCCGGCCAGAACCCGAAGTGGCTGGCCAGAACGCGAAGTGGCCACACTTCGGGTTCTGGCCGTAACATTTACATCACCCACTATTCTATTAACTCTCTGGAACTGGCCCTTGGGGATTGCATCTTTAGTTTGATTTGGATGAAAACTATCATATGACAGTATAGCATTACGATCCAGGGGTTTAACATATAAATCAGATACCAATTTGCCCTCCTGCAAGGAGACCATAGTATCTAAAAAATTGATTTGTTTTGGATCGCAGTGTACTGTCAACTTTATAGAGCCACATTGGGTATGTACATCTGAAATTAACAAGTCAAGGGCCGAACGTGGCCCCGCCCATATGCAAAATATATCATCTATGTATCTCATCCAAGTGATGGCATATTTTTTGAAAAGCTCATTGCTATAGATGAATGTCTCTTCATAGCAGTTCATAAAGATATTTGCATAGGACGGGGCCACGTTCAACCCCATCGCCGTACCGCGGACCTGTAAGAAAAATTTGTCGTCAAGCATGAAATAGTTAGACGTAAGCACCATCTCCAATAGTTGTACCAAAATAGACACCTGTTGTACAGAAAAGTCTGAGCAGGTAATTAGTGTATGTTGTACCGCCTCTACACCCCCATCATGTGGGATGGAGCTATAGAGGCTTTCCACATCCAATGTAACTAAATAGCTATCACTTGGTATATCCTGTAAGGAAGAAATAGCGTTAAGAAACATATCAGTGTCCCTCAAGTATGATTTTTGCGCCACTACATAAGGTCTCAAATGGTAATCCAAATATTTCGCCAATGGAGCAGTCACGCCTTATTCTCCTACACTTCCTGGTTTGTCACGAGGCTTTTCCTATGTTGCTATCACTTACAGTAGGTAGTAGAAATCTGACAGAAGTGACAGGTTTTGGACTAGTCCATCTCTTCATAGAGGATTCTCAGCAAGGCTTTTATTCTTTATTAAGATATTCCCTAAAAAGGATTTAAACAATGATGCTGGCCAGCTTCCCTGCTCACTGCACAGTTTTTTGGCAGTTGGACAGAGAAACTACCATTCACTAAGTGCTTTTGAAAATACAGTGGCTTGCAAAAGTATTCGGCCCCCTTGAAGTTTTCCACATTTTGTCACATTACTGCCACAAACATGAATCAATTTTATTGGAATTTCATATGAAAGACCAATACAAAGTGGTGCACACGTGAGAAGTGGAACGAAAATCATACATGATTCCAAACATTTTTTTTACAAATCAATAACTGCAAAGTGAGGTGTGCGTAATTATTCAGCCCCCTTTGGTCTGAGTGCAGTCAATTGCCCATAGATATTGCCTGATGAGTGCTAATGACTAAATAGAGTGCACCTGTGTGTAATCTATTGTCAGTACAAATACAGCTGCGCTGTGACGACCTCAGAGGTTGTCTAAGAGAATCTTGGGAGCAACAACAACCCTAACAACCATGAAGTCCAAAGAACACAACAGACAGGTCAGGGATAAAGTTATGGAGAAATTTAAAGCAGGCTTAGGCTACAAAAAGATTTCCAAAGCCTTGAACATCCCACGGAGCACTGTTCAAGTGATCATTCAGAAATGGAAGGAGTATGGTACAACTGTACACCTACCAAGACAAGGCCGTCCACCTAAACTCACAGGCCAAACAAGGAGAGCGCTGATCAGAAATGCAGTCAAGAGGCTCATGGTGACTCTGGACGAACTGCAGAGATCTACAGCTCAGGTAAGACAACTATTAGTCGTGCACTGCACAAAATTGGCCTTTATGGAAGAGTGGCAAGGAGAAAGCCATTGTTAACAGAAAAGCATAAGAAGTCCAGTTTGCAGTTTGCCAAAAGCCATGTGGGGGACACAGCAAATATGTGGAAGAAGGTGCTCTCGTCAGATGAGACCAAAACTGAACTTTTTGGCCAAAATGCAAAACGCTATGTGTGACGGAAAACTAACACTGCACATCACTCTGAACACACCATCCCCACTGTCAAATATGGTGGTGGCAGCATCATGCTCTGGGGGTGCTTCTCTTCAGCAGGGACAGGGAAGCTGGTCAGACTTGATGGGAAGATGGATGGAGCCAAATACAGGGCAATCTTGAAAGAAAACCTCTTGGAGTCTGCAAAAGACTTGAGACTGGGGCGGAGGTTCACCTTCCAGCAGGACAACGACTCTAAACATAAAGCCAGGGCAACAATGGAAGGGTTTAAAACAAAACATATCCATGTGTTAGAATAGCCCAGTCAAAGTCCAGATCTAAATCCAATTGAGAATCTGTGGCAAGATCTGAAAACTGTTGTTCACAAACACTGTCCATCTAATCTGACTGAGCTGGAGCTGTTTTGCAAAGAAGAATGGGCAAGGATTTCAGTCTCTAGATGTGCAAAGCTGGTAGAGACACACCCTAAAAGACTGGCAGCTGTAATTGCAGCAAAAGGTGGTTCTACAAAGTATTGATTCAGGGGGCTGAATATTTACGCACACCCCACTTTGCAGTTATTCATTTGTAAAAAATGTTTGGAATGATGTATGATTTTCGTTCCACTTTTCACGTGTAAACCACTTTGTATCAGTCTTTCACGTGGAATTCCAACACAATTGATTCATGTTTGTGGCAGTAATGTGACAAAATGTGGAAAACTTCAAGGGGGCCGAATACTTTTGCAAGTCACTGTATATAAATACCTGAGAATCCCCTATGAAGAGACGGACTAGTCCAAAACCTGTCACTTCTGTCAGATTTCTACTACCTACTGTAAGTGACAGCAACATAGGAGAAAAGTAATTTATGGCTCTTTTTACTCTGGAAAAAACATACTTCTTATTTGTATATGTTTGCACAGATTTTAAATATTACATTTTTTTGCCATAGTGCCCCTTAAATGCCTCTTGCCATCACAGGTCCAGCAAAAACTTGTCTGTTGCTTAATATAGTTGTCTGCTGCTTACATAGGCAGTAGTGTTGTATATATATATATATATATATATATATACTGTATATATATACTAATAGACCTAAGCCCGTTTAAAAGCGGGCTCTAGGTCTGTGTTTAAACCCCACCTCTTTTCCCTCCCCTTCCCTCTCATCCTCCCATGCCCACCGCGCCGCACGCCCGGCTGCCGCCCAGCCACCCGGCCTCCTGCCTGTCCTGCTCCTGTCCAACGGCTGTCCCTGCGGCACATCAGCAGTAGCACGCAGACACACACACATGGACATTGGACGCAGAGACAAAGGGGTTTTATTATAGAGGATATATATATTATATATTGAATGTTGGACATGTTAATAAGATCAAACACATAAAATACACATACTGGCAGGAATAGGCTAGGACATCATGTCCCTTGCCAATGAGCTTATGACCATGCTAAAAGTAACTTTTCAACTGTTGACCTGAATTTAGGAAATCCAAAAGATATACAGTTTGAAGGTCTAAAAAATGCTGATTAAGAAAAATAATATTTAATTAAAAAAAAATAATAATTAGGTGTGTAAAGGAGCAGATACACTTAAAATCTGAAACGTTTGAAATCAGTAAAAATGTATGAAAAGAGATTGTGTGGGGACTGCACATAAGTGTGCTTTTAATCTTAATATAGATACCTTATATTTATATGGTTTGTTCTTGTTATTGATAGACTTGTAAAATGTACAGTTGCACAAGTATGCAGTTGTACAGTTATAATGTTGGTCTGACCCACTACATGCAATTAGGATGCAGGATTATTATGGATGAAACATTATAACACTACATGCCTGAGATATTTACACATTAAATTGGGATTGTTTTATTATTACACTATATAACGGAAGTAGCAAAGGTTGTTAGCATAGGTAGGTTGCTCATTTATATATTGGAAAAGTGTTGTTTTCATTGAAAATTAAACAAATGAAATTAGTTATTTACAAATTTAACACAGTTTCATCTCTTTTCTTAATTGGATTTTCAAGGATTACATACTGCGTTTATTGGAAATATGTAATGATTTAGGATATATTTAAAAAATATACTGTTTTGGCTAAAAGCTGCACAAACACTGCAAAAATGAATATTATTATTAATGCTGTATTTAACTTTTTGCTGGTCCACCTGCAGAAAAGGTTTGTACGCTATTTACCAAACTTAAGTGACAATCCCACTTAGAATTACCTTTGCTTTACTTTTATTTTTCATTGTTATAGTTACCGTAGTTAACCAGATATACAGTATAAATCTGAAGTTGGACAACAGCAGTGGATCTCCGTGGTAGCTAAATAGAGATTATTCAACTTCTGTATGGCTTAAAGTCTGTGATAAATGTTTTACTGCTTTATGTGAAAATACAAAAAAAACTATCAGTCTTTTTGACATTGAAAAATCCTCCTTGTAAGTTATCACTTATACTAAAATCTGTTTCAAAACATAACACGTGCTTCATATTTTTACTATTGCACAGTTTTATGCTTTACCTGTGTATTTACAAAATTGTTGCTACATTTATCCTGCACCAAGATTGGGGCTGATAATTTCAACTGAGACCAAAGCAAAACCTCTGAAGAAATTACCTACAAGCTTTTATGTGAAAACAAGTGTCTTTAACAATAATAAATATCTCCCTCTGCTGGACTGAAATAAGAAAACACAGTACGTCTTTTCTGTCTTTTTTTTTCCTTTCCAGAAATCATAATTGTTATTGTTCTCTTTTGTTCTTTTAGTTTATGAAAAGATTTACACAAAGAAGCCATTAGCTCTCAGAAATTTCAATGGTAGAAAGAAATGAATTGGTAATGTGAGCATGCAGCTGAGCTGAGAAATTGTGCAGCATCATGGGTGATCTTTTTCAAAGTATGATTATCACAGTAAAATTACCCCAATATTATTTCTGACAGACACATTATCAAGGTATGTTTGTAATTAATTGCACTCAATTGCTACTTTGTGCTTGAATGGGTGAAATGATGATTATTTGACAAAGTAATAGCGGTTAAAATGAGAAAGCTGTACAGTTTGAATAATGTGGACTCTTCTCAAACTTAAAACCTGGGTTGCTCTTTATAAAAAAGAAAAGTTACAATAGCTACATTTATATTGTTGCATTTGCTCAGCTTATTTTGTCACTGATCTTGTTTGTTTTCACTAGGGGTAACAGTTTAATATTTTGCTATATTTATTTATTATGTTCAACATTTTGTGAAATTTAAAAATCAGAGTTATGTTTAGAAGTGTATTTTGAAGCTAAAAATGTATGTTGCCTGGAATTAACAGAGGAACACTGCTCCAAAAAGTTTCATCAAGGTAACACAACTCTGAGAAAGTATCATTTAAGGCTTGGTTTAATATATGTGTAAGGAACAGAGAACAAAGGGAACAGAGAGAGGAACTAAGGGAACAGCAGAGGTAGCAGTGTGGAAGCCTTGACTGCAGGAAGATGTAGTCTGAATCTGAATAAATGAAGAAGATGAGAGGAGCAATCGGCTTTCTACTAAAATCTGAGCACGCAGATTGCATCCTAGCAGGAGAAAAGTGTGTGTGAACCCTGCCTGCACCATTCCAGTGTCAGCTATCCTGTGCTGCAGTGCCAACTATTTCCCCCCTCCTCTTGCTTACATGTGAATTTGAATAAAGAAAAGTCCTGGGCCCATATGCAATTAACTTTTTTCTCCTGAGTTTTCTTCCAAGTGACATTTTAAGCTTGTCAATAAAATGCCTTTTAAATTACTAGCAAGCAAGAAAATACTTAAAATAGTTTTGATTGTAGTTTTACATCTACTTGCTGGTACTTTTTCAATTGCAAAGTACTGAAAAGTTATTCTAAATAGAAGATACAAAATGATCTCCTAGGAAAAAACTCTGGAGAAAAAGTTAATTACATATGGGTCATGGGACCTTATTCAATTCACTTTTTCTCCTAAGGTTTCTCCTAGAAAATCATTTTTTTAATCTTATGTTTAAAGTAACTTTTGAGCACTCAGTAATTAAAAAAAGTATCAAAAAGTGGGTGGGAAAGTACTGTCAAAATTATTTTCTTGCTTGTTAGTGGCTGAAAAGGGCATTTTTTTATACATTGAGAAAATATCACCTAGGAGACAATTTAGGAAAAAAAGTGAATTCAGTAACTGACAGAGGCCCATATGCAATTAACTTTTTCACCCGAGTTATCTCCTAGGAGATCATTTTCATCTTCTCTTTAAATTAAATTTTCAGCATTTTACAATTGTAAAAGTACCTAAAAGTTAGTGAAAAAGTACTATCAAATTTATATTGAGTATTTTCTTGCTTGTTAGCGGCTTAAAATACATTTTATGACAATTTGTGAAAATATCACATAGGAGAAAACTTAGGTGAAAAAGGTAATTGCATATGGGCCAGAGTGCTGAAAAGTTTATTGTCAGTGTCATCAGTAATTTGATGCACCTTTGTGTGTTAATGCGGCAAAACACACCGTTTCCATCTTCGGAGGGTAAGACTGAGTTCTGGAACCCAATCTCCCAGTTGGTCTTTCCTGTTAGGTTGTTTCAATTTTAGGTAACATGCTAATGTTGGGGTATATCCCCTACCTGATGGTAGATTTTACAAGTGCAGGCACATAAAGTTTACTGGGATTAACGGAAATTACGAAATGTGTTATGCTATTTGCATAACTTGCTTTATACATGAAAAATCTACATAGTTACAGGTTAAGCTATTTGTGTAACACGCATTCTATAATTTGTGGCAATTACCTGAGTGGGGACAGATATCTTCGGGTGCCCTTATTGAAGTTAATTATGGAATTATGCCTAATGAGTTTATCAGCAGAAGTGAATTCCCAACATAAACAGCTCTACACCCCTAACATGCTCAAGTCAATTAGTTGATTATGCTGGCTAACAGGGATGCTCATTCAGATTCTGTCGAATTGAAACTTCTCCATTTTCGATTGGAAATCAGCAATTGGATTTCTGCGGAAATCAGATTTACTGCAACTCTGTATATATGATAAAGCTTCCTTTGTACGTTGGAATGTTCATGTGTTACAGTCCATTTCTGATTCAGATGATCTGACAAAGGATGTACTTTCAAAAGCTAATTCTACTTAATTTCCTCAAAAATTAGACTGGGTCTTATATTTATTATTGGGGCCATTGACAACTGGGGAGGTTCATGGTGGAACATCAAGTAAAATACAATAAAAAGTAGAATACCCTCCACTGTAGTCATTAAACAGAAACACTTGTAAACACAAAAGTTAGAGTTTTAAAAAAAAATACATAAATAGTAGCCTAAGAGACTCAGCTTTTTAATTTGTATTACATAAGCGTATATTATTGTTATTTTATCAAACAAGGGCGTGTAATTATTGGCAGGGTACAAAAACAAAAACACACAACAGGAAAAATACACCTTTTTTTCAAACAATATAAAGTCATCATACATTGTACAAGGAAAATCATATAAATGCTTTGATAGCCAGGACAAATGGACATCCATCTGTGGTAGCATCAGAAATAAAGTTATTACTGAAAACGAGTATCATCCACAAAAAGCATAATTTGTAGCAAAAAAACAAGATATAGATCATTTAGGTGAAATAAGCAGTTAGTTAAGGCCAAATGAATAGAAGCACTGACAGGTGACAATGTCTCTTGCTGGAAAGGCTAAAATAGCCTGTGGGGTTACGAGGTTAACAAAAAAAAAGCATTTTACTTATCGTAACTTTAAACTCTATTTTCTCAACAACTACAAGGTCTTTTTGAAAATGTGTTTCCTGCTGTTCTCACTGTTCTTCTTAACATACCCTGCCAATTTCGTGATTCTAGCATGTATAGGGGTTCTGCTATTAACCGCTAAAGCCACCGGCCATTGGCATTTCTTAAAAAAATTAAAAAAGCATTTACTGTATGTAAAATTCATATTTTTTAGTGACTATTTTGCCGTTGATTCCCCTATGCCATGGCACGGTCCGGGTTTTTGAACACTGTGTATACCTTTTTTTTAAGAAATTGTGGCTGCAGAAATGCCCTGATGGTTTTAGAAGTTCACCAACCATTAAAGTCAATGGAGCTCATTCGGAACGATCAGTTCACACATTTTCTTAACAAAATTTGTGAACCCTTTAACAAAATCGCAATGTTTGACCATCCCTAGTTAAGGGTCTATCTGCCCTGCTGCATTCTATTGCCAATTGTTTTTACCTTTTTACATGTAGCTGCCTGGACACTACAACTGACTTTTTTATGAACTATAACTATGGCTTATTTTTGAAGTAGGGCTTATTGGGCTTGATTAACTAAGACAAATAGCATGCCTTATCAGAGTAGCATAGCGAACTTATGCTTGCTAATTGGCAGTGACGAGAGCTCCACTCGTCCTGCCCTGAGCCCCTGCGGGTTCGTAGCGCTCGCTGTGCTACTCTGATAAGGCATGTTAACTTTGATAAGGCGCACTAACTGTGATAAGGCATGCTATTTGTCTTAATGAATCAAGCCCATATTTTGAGCATCCTAAAAAATCCTGAAAAAAAAATTAGACTTAAACTCTGCAGAGTACCAAATCTCAGCAAATCGCCCAATTGTACTAAATCCCAGTGAACTTACTTGTACTAAATCTCTTTAGGGTACCACACATCAGTTATTTTCTATTTTGTACAAAGCCACAATGACTCACAATAATGTATTAAATCACAGTAAATCTCTGTAGAGTGCCAAATCTCTGAGGATCTCAAAGTATCACAGTAAATCCCTGTAGAGCATCACATTTTAACCAATTCCCATAGCATTCCAAAACTGGATATGGTGGATTTAGCACAGGGGAATTTAATTTGTATTTCATAAAACACAGTGGATGATGATATATTTATGCATAAAGCATGAGATCTGTGCTCATAACAAATCTGTTCTGCATCCCATAGGATTGTCTATTTTCATGCATGAGTTAAGCCAGTTGCTTTTATCCATGCTGAGAAATAATAAGAATTGCAGAGTACGTCAACAGAAGCATAACATTATTTGCTCTTGTCTTGCAAATGAAAGGATTGCATTGTTTTAGGCTGAGTTAAAAAAAAAGGATCCCCTGTGTCTTTAGCACAAAAAAAGACACTTGATGTTTTAACGTTAAATATGGCAAATGTGTAAATGTATTTCAATTCATAATAAATGAATAAAAACCTACATCAACTGTGTGACATATATTCATTTGTAGTCAATTAGCGTTTGATGTTGCGAGGTTGCAAAAACAATGTAAATTAAGCAGTTGCGACAAATTCCAAACCTCAAAGGAGCGAGAGTGTAGGTCTGCCAATACTCTGTATGTTTTCCTTAACTACATTAGTGGTTTCTTTCCTCCATCGCAACACCACTGGAGATGTCATGAGCTACTCAGCTCAGAACAGACAGACTTTTCTGCAGCTGTCTTTTTATTTCCTTATTCTTATAGAGACAGCATATCAGGTAACGTTTGGGACTGTGATTTGTGACTGCTGGTGGGTCCCGCCCCTAAATGTCTTCAATGCTTTTACTATTTTAAAAGTGCACAGAATAAGTTATAACATTTATTAGGGGTTTCCTGTCTTTGTTAAAGGGACTCCAAGCACCTCTCATGGGCATGCCTTTAAGACAGACAACTTCCAACAAAGTCGTGCTATGACCCCTCTGGAGGAGCCTCTTGCAATGGCCATGCGTGTCACTTCCTCTTCCTGCTTTATTCAGTGATGCACTTCTCTAACTGAGAAGACAGGGGTGACTCGGAAGTTATAACATAGCCAAGATGGCAGTCGCGATTTTTAAATTGAAATCAAACAAAAACGATTTGGTGTAGAGCAGTAATTCAGGCATCAAATGAAAGAGGAGAGTACAAGCTACAGAAAGGTATGCATCTTTAAGTATTTTGCAGTACTGGTCGGAGTCTTAAAGGCATGCCCATGACAGGTGCTCCGAGTCTCTTTAAGACAAAGCTCATTTGTTTAAGTCAATATAAAGTTTTTGAGCTGGTAAGGAATACATACCTAAGGGTCCTTTCACACTTGTGTCACATCACACAAAAAAGTCCCTTGCAGAAGCAGTAAAAAAGATAAGAAAGAAGCACTCCTTGGGCCATATGCAATTCACTTTTTCACCTGAGTTTTCTCCTACGTGATATTTTCATAACTTGTAAATAAAGCACATTTTTATTCAGTGGCAAGCAAGAAAATACTCAAAATAATTTTTATAGTAGTTTTTCAACAATTTTTTGGTACTTTTTCAATTTTAAAATGCTGAAAAGTTATTTTACATATTATATAAGATGAAAAATTATCTCCTAGGAGAAGACTCAGGAGAAAAAGTGAATTGCCAATGGCCCTTTGTGTTTAAAAGTATAAAATAGATCCTCACCTCTGAATGCTGAGTGGTTCACCTTATTAGATGACTGAAAATGCCAGTATTGACAGTTCAGCATATAAGCGCATTATTGGATAAACCACTGTTGATCTTTCCCCCGATTGTCCCATCTGTGTGAAAGCACCGTCCAAGGCCAAGCAGGAAAAAAGGGTGCAGGAGCCCTTGTGGAAAAATCAGCGCAGGGATCCAATATGGAAGCTGTTGAGCTCTCCAGATGAGTCATTGGCTGGATCAGGATATTAGTGAATCACAGGCTATATGCACAAATAGGTAAGTAACAAACATTGAAGCATACTTCAATGAATGTGTCATTGAAAGGGCCGGGCCAAGGTAGAGGCAAGAGAGGCTCCAGCCTCAGGGTGCAGTGTATGAGGGGGGCGCACAACTCGCTCAGCTATCATTCCCCTATTATGTTTAAAGCAGAGAGAAATAAGAAAAGGGCATACATTGGCAGTGACTGCAAACCAGATAACTAGAGATTAAGGATTGAGGGCCCTGGGGTGCGTCTTAAGCCTCATACACACAGTCAACCAAAGTAGTTAGTAACAATTGACTATGCAAATTCTGATGACATTTGCCAAAAATAAAATATGTCTTAACGTTCAAACGACAAGTATACAAAAATAATGATTAGACGAGCGACATGTCGAAAGAGCTGCAATTAACATATCGCGAAAGACAAAAATGGATGGCTGTTACCGACATTCAAAAAGTGTGCACACGCGACAGTTCAACATCTGTACCGTGTGTCTACTTGATAACAAACGTATGAATGAGCTTTAAAGGCAGCTTCCGGAGAGGCAAAACGGCTGTAGTTGAACCAATATCGTTATAGATTTCTGTACACATTATCAAGATAGAAACAACTTCTCCACGTCGTTTCGAAAATCAATCTGACTAGCGGAACGATTCAACCTGTCCTTATCTGTTGTGTAAATGATGTTATCTACTTTCCTTGCTCAGCCGTCCGCACATCTACACATGAAGACTATCATTCGTTTTTTTAAAAATTGTTTGATGTTCGCCTGCTGTAAAAGACGACTGTTGAACATGTGTATGGGGCTTTAGTCTAGTAGCAATCAGTGTGTGATGGCTGGAGTGGGAGGGATGGAGGGGCGCATTTGTCTCAGCCTTGGGTGCTGGAGGATCTTATTCCGGCCCTGGTCATGGAGCAGAGACAATGAAACAGTAAAAACTGAAAAAACTAGATTTAAATATAAAATAAAACGGTGGGGTATCTAAAAAAGTCATTTTTAGGAGAAGGGTGATAAATACAATTGTTTTTCCCATCAGTTTATTTTCACCTCGTATGTCCCTTAACCTGTCCCACTCCACTGGCATCTTTCCGTCCCCATGCAAAAATGCTGTGGTGACACCACTACTTAAAAAACATCTCTAGATCCTACCACACTTACCAATTACTGCACACTGCACAGGGTTACTTTTCCCATTTGCATCCAAATTACTGGTTAAGGGAACTGCCTTTGACATGGAAGACCAGGGTTCGAATCCTGGCTAGGGTCAGTACCCATTCAGTAAGGAGTTCAAAACTCCCTAACACTGGAGAGTGGCCTCTTGGGCGCATCCTTAGTGGCTTCAGCTCTTGAGCGCTTTGAATCCATCAGGAGAAAAACGATATACAAATGTTCAGTTTGTGTTATTAAAAGCCGTAAACATGCTGAATTGAGCCATTATTTATTTGCTAACTCCCTGCTTGATCAGTTACAGTCTGGCTTTTGCTCTAACCACTGCACAAAAACAGCTCTTACTAAATTGGCCAATGAACTTCTTACAGCTAAATCCAAAGCAGGGATGGTCGTAGTCACCAAACTTCGCTACGCTGGAAATACGCGTAGTTTTACGCAATTGCGCTTTGCCAAACTGCGTCTTCAAAATCAAATATTTGCATGCATTTCGTAGACTATGTGTTAAAATACGCAATTACGCGTAGAGCGAAGCATAGTGGGAACTCTTCTATGCGTACATTCCCCTTTCCAATGCGTACATTTGTAAGCATACAATCATATGCGGAAAATTAGAATTGAGTAACGCATTCATAGTTCAGTACGCAATACACATGTTAACTATGCATAGTGGGCGTAAGCTACGCATAGCAGTACTACGCTACCCGTAAATTCGTAAGCGTAGTTTTGAAACTTCACTATGAACTACGATGCGTAGATGCAAACTACGATGCATAAATTTGCACTGGCGTAGTTCCTGCTCATCCCTGATCCAAAGGTCATTTTCCATACTCATCCTTCTTGATCTGTCATCAGCATGTGATACTGTTGACCACACCTTACTCCTACAGATAATTTTGTCTGCAGGAATAAGGGGCCCCACTCTCTCCTGGTTATCTTCCTATCTCTCTGGAAGGTCCTTCACAGTCTCTTACTCGGATCTGATCTCTTCTTCTCATTCTTTGGCCTCAATTCACTAAGCTTAACTCCTGTCTTTAATAACTCTTCTGAGCTGTTTTATAGTTATCACCATGGTGATATAATTGTGATAACTGTAAAACAGCTCTGAAGAGTTATTAAAGAGAACCCGAGGTGGGTTTGAAGAATATTATCTGCATACAGCGGCTGGATCTGCCTATACAGCCCAGCCTCTGTTGCTATCCCAAACCCCCCTAAGGTCCCCCTGCACTCTGCAACCCCTCATAAATCACAGCCACGCTGCTGACAAACAGCTTGTCAGAGCTGGCTGTGTTTATCTCTATAGTGTCTGTCTGCTGCTCTCCCCGCCTCCTGCAGAACTCTGGTCACCGCCTGCATCCCTTCAATCCCTGCTGATTGGAGGGAAGGGACGGGGGCAGGGTCCAGAGCTATGCAGGAGGCGGGGGAGCAGCTGAGACTGACACTACAGATGTAAATACAGCCTCACAGCACGGCTGTGATTTATGAGGGATTGCAGAGTGCAGGGGGACCTTAGTGGGGTTTGGGATAGCAACAGAGGCCGGGCTGTATAAGCAGATCCAGCCTCTGTATGCAGATAACATTCTTTAAACACACCTCGGGTTCTCTTTAAAGACAGGAGTTAAGCTTAGTGAATTGAGGCCCTTGTCTCTGTGGGTACCTCAAGGCTCTGTCCTTGGCAACCTCCTCTTTTCCATCTACATGCACGGTCTTAGCAACTTAATCAACTCATTTGGGTTTTAATACCACAGACCATACACAACTGTACCTCTCGGCCCCAGACCTTAACTCCCTCCTCACACACGTTCCTGACTGCTTGTCTGCTATATCCAACTGCTCCTTCACGACCGCCTTCAATGAGTCCTCATCCACCCCCAACCACCTCTCGGTTCGGTCCTTGGCCCCCTACTGTTCACCCTATACACATCCTCCATTGGCAAGGTTATCTCCTCCATGGGTTTTAACTATCATCTGTATGCAGATGACACCCAGATCTACCTCCACACCCCTGACATATCCACCACTACCATGGACAAGGTCTCCTCCTGTCTATCAGCCATCTCCTCCTGGATGTCCGCTAGGTTCCTGAAACTAAACCTAGACAAAACGGAATTTATGATCTTCCCACCCCGGACATCCATAAACCTCCCAGATGTGCATGTCACTGTTAACCACACTACCATTCACCCTACCTCTCAAGCCCGCTGTCTGAGTGTGACCCTGGACTCCACACTCTCCTTCACTCCCCACATCCAAAACCTCACAAAGTCCTGCAACTTCCACCTTCGTAACATCTGTAAAATTCGCCCTTTCCTGACCTCTGCCACCACCAAACTCCTCATCCATGCTCTCATAATTTCCCGCCTTGACTACTGCAATGCCCTGCTGTCTGGTCTCCCTATGACCCGAACAGCCCCACTGCAGTCCATCATGAATGCAGCAGCCAGAATTATCCACTGCTCCCATCGCTCCACCATGGCGGATCCCCTCCTTGAATCCCTCCACTGGCTTCCTATCCAGTCCAGAATCAGATTCAAGATACTGTGTCTGACCTACAAATCTGTCCACAAAACCTGTCCAACCTACATTTCCGATCTTACTCAGAGGTACACACCTAGCCGCTCACTCCGCTCTTCCAATGAACTTCGCCTAACCGCCCCCCGCATCACCCAGTCCCATGCACACCTCCAGGACTTCTCAAGAGCTGCTCCAACACTATGAAACTCCCTACATCCACCCATTAGGGCAGCCCCCTCCTTCAACATCTTCAAGAAAGCCCTCAAAACTCACCTTTTCACTCTGGCCTACTACCCCTCACAAGTGCTCTAAACCCACAGCCGAACTCCGGTCTCCTACCTCTCGTGTCCCTACCTCTCCCTTTAGATTGTAAGCCTTTGGGCAGGGTCCTCCTCCTTTTGTGTCCAACCTGATCATGCACCTCCATTACTGTGAACCCATGCTATGCATCTGAGTGAACCCGACTTGCCTAATCTCCATGCTCCATCCAGTGACTGACTAAGCATTACCTTGTACTCATACTGTGCTGCATGATCTGATCTTTCTTGTATTCAGGTATTGTCATCTTGCTGTATGTCACCCCTAAATATTGTATGTATCCCTATTTATTGTCCAGCGCTGCGTAATATGTTGGCGCTTTATAAATGCAATAAATAAATAAATAATAAATAAATATATCCTCCTTCATGTCCTCTCGCTTCTTAAAACTTAATATGAGTAAAACAGAACTAACCATTTTTGACCGTCTCTGTCCACCACTCTGCCTGAAATAACAATAAATGTTAATAACACTCCCATAACTTCAGATTGCAAAGCATGGTGCTTAGGGGTAATATTTGACTCATCTCTCTCTTTTATCCCTTACATTTACTCCCTAACCAGCTCCTGTCAACTCTAACTCAAAAACATATCCCGCAACCAACCTTTTCTCACCCAAGACACAACTAAAATGTTAATGTGTGCTCTTATAATATCTCGTCTGGACTATTGTAACATACTGCTTTGTGGATTACCAACCAACAGACTGGCACCGCTCCAATCTGTACTGAATTCAGCTGCTCATCTCATTCATCTTCTTTCTTCTCATTCTTCCTCTGTTGCCCCTCTCTGTCAAGCTCTTCATTGGCTACCAATTAACTAGTTCAAACTTTAACCCTAACCTACAAAGCTCTCCACAATCTCTCTCACCTATAAATCTTCTCCCTAGTTTCCAGATACCAACTCAATCACAATCTCAGATCTGCCTATGACCTTCTTTTGTCCTCCTCTAAAATTACATCCTCGCATTCACGTATAGAAGATTTTGTACGTGCTTCACCCCTTGTCTGTAATGCCCTCCCACAACACACTCTCCAACCTTTGTTACCTTTATGCTCTCTCAAAACTCACTTGTTCCCACAAGCATACACTCTACCTTGGGCCACTTCCCCTGTGTCCTTTGTCATAAGGCCAAGTTACACTCCTACTAGATATCTTATAGCAAACTGCCTACAGGTATGTTTATTGTATACTACCCCACCTCTTGTTTCCCCCTATTCCTTTAGATTGTTAGCTCACAAGGGCAGGGCTATCTGCCCCTTTTCTGTTTTGGAATTCATTATACATTTTATTCATCATGTTACTTTTGTTACTGTCATTACCAATTCTGTATTTTGTGTCAAGTCTGTATTTTGTCACCAATTACTGTATTTTTTGGACTATAAGACTCACTTTTTCTCTCTCTCAAAGTGGGGAAAAAAAGGTCACTGCATCTTAT
Source organism: Hyperolius riggenbachi (assembly GCF_040937935.1). Classification (NCBI taxonomy): domain Eukaryota; kingdom Metazoa; phylum Chordata; class Amphibia; order Anura; family Hyperoliidae; genus Hyperolius; species Hyperolius riggenbachi. The sequence goes on along the minus strand of NC_090653.1, from coordinate 204,136,573 downwards.
AGTCCGAATGTCCGACACAAAGGGGAATAGAGAAGGACACAAGGAGGACAGAGAAGAACACATGGGGGGCACAGGAGGATACAAAGGGGCATAGAGGAGGACACAAGGGGGCCAGATGAGGACACAGGGAGAAACAAGAGGTACAAGGGGGCATGATCCACAAGATGCCCCTTCACAATGGATGCACCAGGTTTAGTATATATATTTTTCCCCCTGGTTTTTGTCCTCTAAACCTAGGTGCGTCTTATGGTCGGGAGCATCTTATAGTCCGAAAAATATGGTATATATTTTGAATATTGGTGTATTCCATTTGTCTGTATTATTATGTACCCCATGATTGCTTCTTACTTTGTACAGTGCCACAAAATATGTTTGTGCCTTTAATAATAATAATAATAATAATAATAATAATAATAATAATAATAATAATAATAATAAAACATGCTACTACTAATAATAATATTATAGAATTTCGCACAGAAATGTGTCACTTTAAAGGTTATTTTAATCATTTAAAAACTTAAATAAATAAACTTTCCTGTGCTATTTTTTTTCCCAGACCTGCATAAATATGTTCCTGTGTTTAATTCAAGAAGCAAGTACCTTTCAGGAAATAGGTTAAATTATTAGAAATTTCCCCAGAACATAAGAAGATGTGTATAGTGACTATACATTCACTGAGTCCTATGGCATTTCTACTTCTAGGTTATCTTATTTTAACCAGTTAATGACAAAGTAACTTATAACAAAAAGAAAAATCAGTTAAAAAAATACATAAATAGTTGCCTTAGGGACTCAGATTTTTTAATCTATATTTTATGAGGGAAAATTACTACATAGGGGCTTGTAATTATGGACCGGACAAAAAACAAACAAAAAAAAACAGAAAAATAACACCTATATTTCAAAACAATATATTAGTCGCCATACATTGTGATAGGGACATCATTTAAATGGTTTAATAATCGGGCAAATAAAATGTGTTGGTTTTATCCACAGGAGAACGTTTAATTTTAAAACTATAATGGCCAAAAATTGAGAAATATTTTTTTTTTTCATTCTTTTCTTATTTTTCCTGTTAAAACACATTTAGAATAAAAAAATTCTTGGCAGAATGTACTACCCACAGAAAGCCTAATTGGTGGTGAAAACAATGAGGTATAGATCATTTTGTTGTGATAAGTAGTAATAAAGTTATTAGGGAATAAAAGGGAGGAGCACTGACAGGTGAAAATTGATCCGGTCCGTTATGGTAAAAACCCTTGGGGGTGAACTGGCTAATACACTTGCACAAAATGTATATGTGGGCTGCAAATATACCTAATAACATAGCAGAATGTCTACTTTTACTATAGACTAAAATCAGACCTTCTGTTACATTTGTCAATAGCCATGGAGAATTGAAGATACCAAATTTTAAAAGTCTTGGGGCATCCTAGAAAGTCCTTGGTCACTGTGTTCTGTGGCAAATGGGGCTTATTTAAACAATGGGTGTGGTTGTTGTGCAAGGAGGGGTGGAATTGTGACTGCCAGAAGAGTTGGAGTCCATGTGGTGACTGCTTGGAGGGGTGAATGGCTACTTATGGCTGCTGGCGGAGTGATGGGTGGGAATCTGTTGTTGCTAAGAGCCACTCATCAGGGGCGTAGCAATAGGGGGTGCAGAGGTAGCGACAGCATCGGGGCCCTTGGGCCAGAGGGCCCCGAAGGACCCTCCCTTAACTACAATATTGGCTCTCTATTGGTCCTGTGCTCATAATAATCACTTCTATAGATACTTTGAATTGTGGAAATCATTAACAAACTGCTCCCCTTCCCATTCTTGCATCTCTGTCACTGTAGTTGCCATTGGCATGTTTTGGTGAAACAGTATTAATTGTTATGTATACAGTGTTTGGGGGGGGGGGGCATTGTAAAACTTGCATCGGGGCCCACAGCTCCTTAGCTACACCACTGCCACTCGTGACTGCTGGGATAGATGAGAGGCAGCAAAAGTTGCTTGGGAAAAGACAAGGGAGTCATATGTGGCTTCTGAGAGGAATGGATGAGTTACCTGTGACTTTTTGTTGGAATATGATCTGTTACGACTGGTGGTGGGAGGGAATGGAAGGTATTGTTAGAGATGAGCGTAATGACGTAATTACGATTTCGCGAAATTTCGCATAATTAGTGTAATTACGATTATGGTCGTAAGTACATAATCGTAAAGAAGAAGGATTTCGCGAGCTTTCGCGTAAGCGTAATTTTCGCGTAATTTTCGCATTACAATGGGTATTTGTTCATGCCGTAATTTCGCATTAAACGCTACCGTAATTTTGCGTTAAACCGTAACGCTCCGTATAATATAAAAAAGCCGCCGACTTTAAGGGTTAATAGCAAAGCCCCCTTAAATGCTAAGAGCCTCAAATTTGGAGAATATATTAAGGAGATCAGGAGGAATAAGAGGAAAAAATTTTTTTTTTCAAAAAGACCTTATAGTTTTTGAGAAAATCGATTTTAAAGTTTCAAAGTAAAAATGTATACATTTTCAAGGAACCCCATTGGTCTGCTAAGGACCAATGGGGCTCCTTGGAGCCCAAATTCAAAGATGCTTAGAGAGCTCTGAGCTATATAGCTCAGAGCTCTGTCGGGTCTGTGCAGCGCAGACGCGTATGCGGCGGCTGAGCGGCGAGTGACGTCGGGTGCGGCGTACTTACAATGTAACAAAGATGTTACATTGTAATAACTTTGTTACATTGTAACTGATAGAACATTTCCGAGGCTATTTTGAGGGATCATTTATTTAAAGGGACAGGTAAGTATTAATGGTTAATTAAGAATATTAAAGAACTTTTTTCGTGGTTATGTTTTTTGTTCAATTAAAATACTTTTTCTAAGTGTTTGTGTGTTTATTTACGTTTAACTCTTAAAGGAAATGGGTAAGGGGTACAAGTACCTCTATACTCATTTCTCCTGGGAGGGGGGGTGGGCATCTGGGGGACCCCTTTTTAAAGGGGACTCCCAGATTCCACCATGACCCCCCCCCCCCAGGAAATCGCGGCCTCCACCTCCACCGCCCATCGGAGGTGGAGAAGAGCCCCTTGTCCTTGGATTGGACAAGGGCTCGGAGGGGGAGGGGAAAGCTTGGCTGCCCCTCCCCTTCCGAGACCCCCCAATCCATGGACCATGCGGGCTGGTATAGTCAGGGTGCGGAGCCCCACGCGGCCGGTGCTCCGCATTCTGGCTATCCCAGCCTGCATGGGGGACAAGGGGTTAAAGAGGTCTGGGAGGGGGGACCCCACGTCGTTTTTTTTTATATTTCCCACACTCAGAACGAAGTAAGTAAAACTCTTGAAACTTAAAAATCGATTTTCTCAAAAACTATAAGGTCTTTTTGAAAAAAAAAAATTTCCTCTTATTCCCACTGATCCCCTTAATATACCCTGGGAATTTGGTGTTCCTAAACTTTAAGCAGGCTTTGCTATTAACCGTTAAAGTCGGCGGGTTTTTAAATGTATACATTTTTACTTTGAAACTTTAACATCGATTTTCTCAAAAACTATAAGGTCTTTTTGAAAAAAAAAATTTCCTCTTATTCCTCCTGATCTCCTGCTATTAACCCTTAAAGTCGGCGGCTTTTTTACATTATACGGAGCGTTATGGTTTAACGCAAAATTACGGTAGCGTTTAATGCGAAATTACGGCATGAACGAAATGCGAAATTACGCGTTGAAAATTACGCTTACGGTATTTTCAATTACGATTTTAATGGCAATTACGCTACCGTAATTTCGCATCGTAATCGCAAATTTCGCATGCGTAATTATAGTAATGCGAAATTACGAAAATTTCGGCTCAACTCTAGGTATTGTTTTTTTGCTGGGTGGGATATAGATCTGCCTTTGTCAGCTGGGAGGTAGGAGAGAGGGATAAATAACTTATGATTACTGAATGAGATTCAGTTTGGCTCTTACTAATGGGAGGGATGGGGGCTGCTTAGGCTATTAGAGATATGAGGTGTGTGCTGTGACTACTGGTACTGGTGCACTTGAAATATGAGCCAATCAAAATGGGAGAGATGTAGGCTACCTATAACAGTTGGAAGCAATAAGGACGTCATGCTGGGAGGAATTGAAGGGTTCTCTGTGACTATTTGGGGGAATAGCACCACTTGTGACTCTTGAGAAGGATGTAAAGTCCTTTGCGATTGCTGAAAGAGATAGAGGCGCGCCCTTGACTACTAGCTGGGAAAGATTGAGAGGTAACTTATGACTGCAGTGCTGGGAGAGATGCAGGCTGCCTATGACTATAGAGAGGGATCACTGGATCAGGCAGTGCTTGACTGCGGGAAAAGGTGAGGTCCATGCTGTGACTGCTGGAACCAGATGTGACTAACAGGAAAGAGATAGAGGGTCACCTGGGATTGATCAAAAAAGTAGTGGCTCCCTGTGACGTTTGTGTGAGCGACCCTCTGTAACTGATGAGAAGTATTGGGGTACCTGTGACTAATGGGATGGTTGACCGATCACCTGGCTGTAAATGCTGTTGAGTAGAATGATCGGAAAGAACAAATTCTGCTCCGCCGGAATTGCGGAATTCCGCCAGCGCTAAATTCCGTCGCCATTACATTTCGGCGGAATTTTGCAAATTTCCGCGGAATTCTGTATTTCGGCTTAAAAATGTAAGTAATCGCAAATGAAACCTTGTTTATGCTAAATGGTAGCCTATGGGACCTAGTGGCTGTCCCTCCGGTCATTTTTCTGTTCCCCGCCATGGGACCTAGTGGTGGTTCCATGGTGGTCATTTTGACGCCACAGGAGGTGTCGCTTAAGCCATGGGGCCTAGCAGTGGTCCCATGGCGGTCATTTTGGCGGCACAGGAGGTGTCGCGTACGCTATGGGACTGGGCGGTGGTTCCATGGCGGTCATTTTGGCACTGCAGGAGGTGTCGCGTAAGCTATGGGACCTGGTGGTGGTTCCATGGCGGTGGTTTTTGTGCCGCAGGAGGTGTCGCATAAGCTTTGGGACCTGGCGGTGGTCCCATGGCGGTGGTTCTGGCGCCGCGGATGGTGTCGCGTAAGCTATGGGACCTAGCGGTGGTTCCATGGTGGTGGTTTTGGTGCCGCACGTGGTGTCCCGTAAGCTTTTGGACCTGGCAGTGGTCCCATGGCGGGGGTTTTTGTGCCGCAGGAGGTGTCGCCTAAGCTTTGGGACCTGGCGGTGGTCCCATGGCGGCGGTTTTGGCGCCGCAGTAGCTGTCGCGTAAGCTTTGGGACCTGGCGGTGGTTCTTGCGCCGCAGGAGGTGTCGCGTAAGCTTTGGGACCTAGCAGTGGTTCCATGGCAGTGGTTTTTGCGCCGCAGGAGGTGTCACGTAAGCTTTGGGACCTGGCGGTGGTCCCATGGCGGTGGTTTTGGCGCCGCAGGAGGTGTCGCGTAAGCTTTGGGACCTGGCGGTGGTTCTTGCACCGCAGAAGGTGCCGCGTAAGCTTTGGGACCTGGTAGTGGTTCCGTGGTGGTTTTTGCGCCGCAGGAGGTGTCGCGTAAGCTTTGGGACCTGGCGGTGGTTCCATGGCGGTGGTTTTTGCGCTGCAGGAGGTGTCACGTAAGCTATACAAAATGGTTGGGATAGGTGGGATAGCTAGGGAGCTGGTTGCTAACATCGGATTGATTGGTTTTTGTTAACACTGTAATTGGTGCTGAAATAATTCTGATTTTCATGCAGAAATCCGTTTGGGTGGTTTTTGTAAGCCTCTGATTGGTGCAGAAATTCCTATTTTCATGAAGAAATCCTGTTGTTTTCACTTTAAACTTCTTCTAGGGGCTTCCTTGTGATTGGCTTACAAAATTCCGCATTCCGAATTTCCGCTATAGCGCTAAGGCAATTTCGTTCCGATGCGACGGAACGAAATCACCACATTACGGCCGGAATCGCGGAAAAATTATCTCTCACTAGAAGGAAGCGCCTACACAACTAAAAAAGTCCATGCAATGGTTAAAGAGCAATGAAAAAGGTACAGTTCAGTACAGTGGATGTGATTTTCAGAACAAATGTCGTAGATAACTGATAGTCTCATTAATACATGGATCACCACCACCACACCGCAAGGTTCCGGACTCACCAGATGGTAGGACCTATACTAGGCCAAGTTGCACCTTGGGACACTTAGGGCCATCCCTCACCGCCTCTGGGTAGTCCACTTGCTCACGGATCAGTAGTCTTGAGCTTGCCACCATGCATATCAACAGAATTCCTCAAAGGAAGAGACTCCACATAGTGTAACACCATACAGTTTATTAAAATATAAAAAGCAATTGCACTTACAATCTGAAGACGAAATTATGGCACAGTGTTTTTTGGACGGGCTCTCCCCCGTTATGCTGGGCACCGGCTGCCGTCGTGCTCCTGGTGAGTCTTTATGACGATACATGTCGGGCGAGGGCCTAGGCATGGAAGTGAGAGAGTAACCATATTGTGGCAGGCGTTTGTACACGGAATGGCGTCCTGACCGGGCAGAGGTGACCGCAGCGCGCACGGACACAGCTCTCAGCACGGCAGGAGACACACGACTGCAGCCGGGGCCCAGCATAATGGGGGAGAGCCCGTCCAAAAAACTCTGTGCCATAATTTCGTCTTCAGATTTGTGTAGTATGCCCAATATGGTGTAGTATGTCAAAATTGATTGGATAAATGAAACAGTGAGATGGTAATACTCACAAACACGGGTTACCACCTAGGTAACCACTCATTAGGCAGGTGAGGAGATTAGACCTGTCCTCACTCAGGATTAAGAAGTCGCTCTCTGTAGATAGGAAAAAGGGGGTAGATCACCCCTCCACCGGGGGTGGACTCAAGTATATTGGTAGGTGAACAGAGGCGCCAGAAGGATAAAAGTACATAAAATTTTTAATAAAATTGCTGGGAGGAAGTGGTGGACTCGCCTCCGTTAAAGCAGACACCAAGGACTGTAAATATATAGATATACACATTTATTGAAAATACCCCAAAGATGCAACGCGTTTCGCGGGCACATCCCACTTCTTCAGGCAATAAGCAGGGGATAAAAAACTGCAATTCAGTTATAGCAATAATGACAGAGGTGCTCTGCTTGCTATAACTGAATTGCTGTTGTTTATCTCCTGCTTATTGCCTGAAGAAGTGGGCTGTGCCCGCGAAACGCGTTGCATCTTTGGGGCATTTTCAATAAATGTGTATATCTATATATTTACAGTCCTTGGTGTCTGCTTTAACGGAGGCGAGTCCACCACTTCCTCCCAGCAATTTTTTAAAAATGTACTTTTATCCTTCTGGCGCCTCTGTTCACCTACCAATATATTTACAGTAAAGTGGCTCATAGCAAAATGTACCCCCCCAAAAAAGCCAAATTGGTGGCGGAAAAAACGAGATATAGATCAGTTCATTGTGATAAGTAGTGATAAAGTTTTAGGCTAATGAATGGGAGGTGAACATTGCACGGATGCTTAAAGAGAATATGTATTGTTAAAATCGCACAAAAGTAAACATACCAGTGCGTTAGGGGACATCTCCTATTACCCTCTGTCACAATTTCGCCGCTCCTCGCCGCATTAAAAGTGGTTAAAAACAGTTTTAAAAAGTTTGTTTATAAACAAACAAAATGGCCACCAAAACAGGAAGTAGGTTGATGTACAGTATGTCCACACATAGAAAATACATCCATACACAAGCAGGCTGTATACAGCCTTCCTTTTTAATCTCAAGAGATCACTTGTGTGTTTCTTTCCCCCTGCAGCTATCTTCCACTGAAGTGTCAGGCTGTTTCTTCCTGCAGAGTGCAGACAGCTCTGCCTGTATGTAATTCCTCAGTATGTGAAAGCCCACCTAGCTCAGAGGACGATTTATCCAGCTTGTAAAAGATAAGAGAGAAGAGAGAAGCTGCTCTAATCTAAATAACACACAGGCAGTGTGCATAGAGGGGCCTGGAAGGGGGAGTTCATAGCAGAACCACAACACTGAAGAACTTGGCATCCTTCCAGACACAGGCTGACAAGTCTGACAGGGGAAAGATACATTGATTTATTACAGAGACTGTGATAGTACAAAGTGCTGCAGTAAGCCAGAACACATTAGAATAGCTTTTGGAACTTGTAGGATGATAAAAACAGGATGCAATTTTTGTTACGGAGTCTCTTTAAAAAGTGAAAACGACTAAAGGCTGAAATGGTTAAATTGAACCTGAACCGAGTAACATGTGTTGAAATGAACACATGATGTACCTGCAAATTAATATTGCATACTTACCTCGCCGTCAGTTCCTCTCAGTAGCAGAGATGGCCGAATCTCCGATTTTAGGTTCGCAAACCTCCGCAAACGTTCGTGAACCGCCATAGACTTCAATGGGGAGGCGAACTTTAAAAACTAGAAAAAATTATGCTAGCCACAAAAGTGATGGAAAAGATGTTTTAAGGGGTCTAACACTTGGAGGGGGGCATGGATGAGTGGGATAGATGCCAAAAATCCCGGGGGAAAATCTGGTTTTGACGCAAAGCAGCGTTTTAAAGGCAGAAATCACATTGAATGCTAAATTGCAGGACTAAAGTGCTTTCAAACATCTTGCATGTGTATACATCAATCAGGGAGTGTAATTAGAGTATTGCTTCACACTGACACACCAAACTCACTGTGTAATGCACCGCAAGCAGCTGTTTGCGTAGTGACGGCCGTGCTGGACTGGTGCGCACCATGGCGAGAGTGCAGGCCGTTGTCGCCGGGCTATGGTAGCTCAATGATAGAACAACAGTGACTGTTCAGCTGATCAAATTTGGTCTGTCCACAATGAAGCAACAACCTTATTATCTTTGGTGTGCCACCCCTCCCCGAGACACTCATATAGCCGACGGTCATTGCTTCATTGTGATACGCAAGCCCCTTCACCGTGGCAAGGTAATCAAGGATCATAAAGGGGAATGGGCACATGTAAATCCCTTTTGTTTTGTTGTTGCAGCCACAGTGCAGGCAGAAAAATTAGGCAGGCATGTACACGCACCAGAAAAATTATTATAGCAGCCGCTGCTAGCAGCGGCCTTAAAAATTCAGGAATCCGCCTGGAGTCTTGGACCATGTTGGTGGTGGCAGAGAAGGCAAGCGGCCTGCAGGCAGAGATGCGGTGTGTGGGGACTGACTTAGTCTTCGGGCGGGCAGTAGCCCTCCGGGATCCATGCCTCATTCATTTTGATAAAGGTGAGGTACTGAACACTTTTGTGACTTAGGCGACTTCTCTTCTCAGTGACAATGCCAACAGCTGCGCTGAAGGTCCTTTCTGACAGGAGGCTTGAGGCAGGGCAAGACAGTTGGATGGCAAATTGGGACAGCTCTGGCCACAGGTCAAGCTTGTGCACCAGTAGTCCAAGGGTTCATCATCGCTGCTCACAGTGTCTACATCCACACTCAATGCCAGGTAGTCTGGCGAGGCATTGTACTAAAGAATGTCCGCATATCTGACATCACCATGAGATCGCTGGAACGTCCTGTCCTTGCCTGCGTGGACTTGGGAGGAGGATTACTGGCAGTGGTACCTTTGCGTCGTGGTGTGACATCACCCTTAAATGCATTGTAAAGCATAGTTGCCAGCTTGCTCTGCATGTGCTGCATCCTTTCTGCCTTCTGGTGAGTTGGTAACATGTCCGCCACTTTGTGCCTATACCAAGGGTCTAGTAGCGTGGCCACCCAGTACAGCTCATTCCCCTTGAGTTTATTTATACAGGGGTCCCTCAACAGACTGGACAGCATGGAAGACGCCATCTGCACAAAGTTGGATCCAGACGTACTCTCCATCTCCTCTTGCTCTTCCTCAGTGACTTCAGGTAAGTCCTCCTCCCCCCAGCCACGAACAATACCACGAGGACATTGAGCAGCACAAGCCCCCTGCGACGCCTGATGCAGTTGCTCTTCTCCCGCTGCCTCCTCCTCCTCTACAGAAACACATTCCTCATCATCCGAGTTTCACTCCTCTTCCCCACACGACTCTTCGTCCTCCTCCCCACTCTGCAGGTGTTGAGGAAACATCTGGTTCTGATGAAAATTGCTCCCACAACTGTTCCTGCCATAACGGTTCCTCTTCACACTTCTCCACAGCTTGATCTACCACTCTACGCACGGCACGCTCCAGGAAGTAAGCGTAGGGGATCAAGTCACTGATGGTGCCTTCACTGCGACTCACCAGGTTGGTCACCTCCTCAAACGGCCACATAAGCCTGCATGCATTTCGCATCAGTGTCCAGTTCGGGTGCCAGAACATCCCCATCTCCCCAGATTGTGTCCTTCTACTGTAATTGTACAGGTACTGGGTGACGGCTTTCTCCTGTTCTAGCAGACGAGAGAGCATGAGTAGGGTCGAATTCCAGCGAGTCGGGATATCATATTTTAAGCGTCTCACCGGCAACTTGTTTCTCAGCTGAATGTCCGCAAAGCATGCCATGGCCGTGTAAGACCGCCTGAAATGCCCACACAACTTCCTGGCCTGCTTCAGGACGTCCTCTAAGCCTGGGTACTTTGACACAAATCTTTGAATGACTAGATTGAGAACATGTGCCATGCAGGGTACATGTGTCAGCTTTCCCAAATTCAAAGCGGAAAGGAGATTGCTGCCGTTTTCACACACCACGTTGCCGATCTCCAGCTGGTGCGGGGTCAGCCACTGATCCACCTGTTTGTTAAGAGCAGCCAGGAGAGCTGGTCCAGAGTGACTCTCCGTTTTGAGGCAAGACTTGTCTAAGATGGTGTGACACCGCCGTACCTGGAAGGCAGCATATACCCTGGGGAGTTGGGGCTCTGTAGCTGGAGAGGAGATCGGGGCACCAGCCAAGGAGGAGGAGGATGACGACAGCGAAGAGGATGTAGCAGGCGTAGAGGAGGTGGCAGGAGGCCTGCCTGCAAGCCGTGGAGGTGTCACAAGTTGGTCCGCTGCACAGCCACGTACTCCCTGCTTGCCATCGTTCACCAGGTTGACCCAATGGGCTGTGTAAGTAATGTAGCGGCCCTGACCATGCTTGGCAGACCAGGCATCCGTGGTCAGGTGGACCCTTGACCCAACGCTGTGTGCCAGAGATGACACCACTTGCCTCTACACTTCACGGTGCAGTTTGGGTATCGCCTTTTTAGAGAAATAATTGCGGCCTGGCATCTTCCACTGCGGTGTCCCAATGGCCACAAATTTACGGAAGGCCTCAGAGTCCACCAGCTTGTAGGGTAACAGCTGGCGAGCTAACAGTTCCGCCACGCCAGCTGTCAGACGCCGGGCAAGGGGGTGACTGGCAGAAATTGGCTTCTTCCGCTCAAAAATTTCCTTAACGGACACCTGGCTGCTGTGGGCAGAGGAGCAGGAACCGCTCAATGTCAGAGGCAGAGTGGAGGAGGGTGGCTGTGAAGGTGAAAGGGAGAAAGTGGCTGAAGACACTGCACCTGAAGGAGGAAGAGGAGAAGGAGGGTTACTTTTCTTTTGTGTGCTGCTTTTCCTCAGGTGCTCTTCCCATTGCAGTTTGTGCCTTTTCTCCAGGTGTATTCATAAGGCACTTGTCCCTACAGGGGTGTTGGCCTTTCCATGGCTCAATTTTTGCTGGCAGAAAGTACAGATGGCTTTGCTCCCATCTGAGGCACACACACTAAAAAATTTCCAAACCGCTGAGCCCCCTGGGGTGATGGCACTATGGTGGCCTCAGCAGCTGACATGTTGGCTGGCTGTACATAGGTGGCGATACATGGCACCGGACGCTGCCACCAGCTGTTTCTGACGTCGAGCTCCCCCTGCTTCTTTCAGCAACTCGTCTCCTCCTACTCCTCTCTGACTTCCCCTCTGAACTGTCCCCCTGTTCATCTCCTCTATTGGGAGCATACGGCGGATCCATATCATCGTCATCATCATAATCATCCTGCCCAGCTTCGCTTGCCTCAGACACCTCCAAAACTGCACCAACAGCAGGTACTTCATCATCCTCATCCTCACACCTTACGTCCATAGTGTCGTCTAACTCACACATATGAGGTGGTGTAACTTGCTTAGCGCCTTCATCTTGTTGTTGCAGTAGTGGCTGGGAATCAGTGATTTCACCACCAAATAACTCCTGCAAAGTGTCAAATGCAGCGGATGTGGGGCTTGTAGTAGCGCTGGTGACTGTTTTATACATACCTGGGGCTTCCTCCAGCCCCATGCGCTCAGATCGCTCCCACAATGCCGTCGTCCACTGCCTGCAGCTCCGGTATCGGGTCATGTTAGTTCAGCCAGTCACGGCGAGTCTGCGCAAGAGGAAGTGCGCTCTTTACGTATCTCTCCAGCGGCTGCCGAAGAGATACTTAGAGGGCACACTTCTCTTACACAGACTGGCAGAACTAACGGGACCCGATCCCGGAGCAGCAGACAGAAGAGGACAGCGGCGTGGGAGCGATCTGTGCACATGGGGTGGGAGGAAGCCCCAGGTATGTATAAAACGGTAAGTATCAATTATCTCTGGTACACTTTAAGACATTCTTAATAGGAGATCAGCAGCAGCTACAAATTATTAAATTAGGATACACAAAGCTCAAGAAGCTAGGACAAGCAATAAAAAGGGTTAATAAAAAAATCCAGGCTGGAGTGAGCAGAGCAGATGAAAGAGCAGAGGGCAGTGAGACTGAATAGGAAAAGGAAGGGGGATGAGCGATTACACAGAGTATTCCTGACCTCCGTGCAGATTGTTCCTGCGCTTCTTTGTTTCCCTGAGCTGCAGATTGGAGTCAGGGAGTAATAAAAGATTATCCCCTGCCCGCCAATCATCACAATAATGTGGGCGCAGGGTTGTTAGGTCAGTGGGGGAGGTCAGGGGACTCACCGTCTCACACTATAAACAAACATTGCATATACATAAACACATGCTCGGTCTGACACAGGCTGTGTCCTGTGTATGCAGAGAGCTGGGCAACTGGGAGTGGAGACATAAATCACTTGCCTTTTCCTTCACATGTCTCTCCAGCGTGCCCATTGCTTTCATTCATAGATACAAATGCTTGTAGCTGGCCGGGATCACATGGGGCCGGGCAGGCAGTGAGAGTAGAGTGTGCCCCACTCCTCTCTCACTGGCTGCCAGACCCCATGTGATACCCCATCAGGCTACAACTATCTTTATTTCCGCCCCCAGCACACAGCACAGAGGAGATAGAGGAGATGCAGCCATAGTAACAACGGCTGCGCATCTCCAGTCTTCAAGGTACTGCCGGTGGGTACACCGGGACCCCAGATTCCGGGCACCTTGGCCGAGGTTCGGGGCACTAGCCCCGAACCTAAGCCCCTAGCGACGCCGCTGCTTCTTAGGGTAGGAACACACTAGGAAGAATCATATATGCGTCTTCCATAGCACATAGTGGAAAACGCATATGCGAGTCTGCCTAGTGTATTTCTTCCCTCAGTCAGTCAGTGACACGAGTATGACCTTTAGGTGCTGTGATTAGTCTGGCAAGTGGCAATAATAGTTGCATGCTTGTTTCAGGTGTATTATTCAAGATTAACATGACTGCCACTGCCAGGCAATTTGCATTCTTACTCCTACAAACAGGCTAAATACCAGGCTGTCCTGCTGATTCCTTCTCTCCAATACTTTTAGTCAGTATGAGTTTTAGGTGCTGTGATTTAAGTCCGGTAATAATAGCTGCATGCTTGTTTCAGGTGTGTGGTTCAGAATTAACATGACTGCCAGGCAATTTGCACTCTTTAAAAGGAAATAAATATGGCAGCCTCCCTATCCCTCCCTCTACTGTTTCTGTTCCAGGACTGGTTTGCTTTGAGATAACTATAATTACAAAAATTACAGTAATTCTAAGGTAATAATGCAGTGTTAAGCTTTTGCAGATTGGTATTTATTTTACTATAGGAACGCAATAAACATTCTATGTTAGTTTAGGCTCCTGGTTACATAGTAATTCACTGTTTGGCAGATTGGTATTTAGCTTAACATTGGCCACAGACAAACAGATTTTAATGCGCTCACCGTAGGTGATCAGTTCGAAAATAATTGCAAAGGAATCTAATGTATTAATTCAGTGGCTTTATTCCATTAAATGTAATCAAATTATCCCAGCACGTCCTTTGAATACAATAATTACATTTCATTGAAAATTACCACAGTTAATTGTTGCATTCTTAATTCAATTTTCCATAGATTGCAGTTGTGTTAATCAAAACCTTCATCCCTTCATTGAATGATTGCAATCAAAACATGTGTGGCCAGCATTACAGTCATTTATGCATATTTGGGTGATAAAAACATACACAGCAGTTTATAAACTGAACTTTTATCTGCTGTATCTATGGGCCTTCTGCAGGGGGAAGCAGAAAGTTGTCATGCACAGGCAGCACACAGCAGTTTTACCAGTACTGATGTCACCACAATAGAGGTAATGCATGTTGCACTAATAGGTTAATGCTTTGTACCCCAGCTGTTAGTACTGGTAAAATTGTTGTACGCTGCCTGGACACTGCAACTTTACTGCAGCTTCGTTCATCAGGTCCAATGTCTTTAAAGTGTATGTCTTGGGACATTAGTGGTAGATAGTAGAATAAATTAAAAAGAAAAAAAGTGTGAGGCTAGTTCTTCCTGAAGAATGCATGGGCAGATGGTGTTAAAAGCCGAACTGAAGTCCAGGAGTAGTGTTCTGGCATACTTGTCTGGTCTGTCCAGGTGGTCATAGATAAACTCAAGGCAGATATTTACTGCATTGCCAGGGGAACCTGCTTGCCCTGTACGCAAACTGATAGGGGTCTAGAAGGGGTGAGGTGGAGAGCTTGAGGTTGGATAGGGCGGCTTGCTCCAGAGTTTTCATTATGATGGTTGTTAGTGCCACAGGCTTAAAGTTGTTAAGGTTGTAGACCCTCTGTTTCTTAGGGATAGGTATGATGACCTTGACCTTCCCTTACTGACTTGGTGAAGATGGCAGAGTGGATGGGAGCAAGGTGTCTGGTGCAGGTTTTCAGACAGGCTGGAGACATGCCATCAGGTCCAGGGGCTTTTCTGGTGTTTAAGGTTGACAGGAGTTGCAGGACTTCAGCCTCGCTCACCACCAAAGGAGAGGGTGGGCTTGTGATTCTCAGGGCGTGTGCTATTCCAGGTGCTCCCCCAGTTCTTCCTGGCTCTCAAACCTGCCATAGAGTTTGCTGAGTTCTTCGGCTAGTTCTGGGCTGGGCGATGCATGTTGGGGGGGGGGGGGGGAATGTTTGTAGTTGGTGGCAGCCCTAAGCCCCTTCCATATGGCTCATGGGTCGTTTCAGTGCAGGTTTTGTTTCATCCCCCTAGCATATTCCCTTTTGGCAACTCTCAGTTCCCGATTAAGGTCGTTTCTCCCCTCCTGTAGTCCTCCTGGTTACCGGACTTGTATGCGACTTTCATTTACTGCTGCAGTTGCCGTAGCTTGTTGGTGAGCCATGGCTTGTTGTTCGGTTAGACCTTGAAGGATTTGGTTGGTATACAAGAGTCCTCACAGAAACCGATGTACGAGGCAATGTTGTCTGCCCACTCGTCCAGGTTTGGTGCTTCCAGGAACTTCCAGCCGGTGAAGTCAAAACAGGCTTGAAGATGGAGCTTGCCCTTATCTGACCATACTTTGGTGGACTTAAGGGTCAGTTTTGCCGATTCTAGACGCCTTTTATAGGTGGGGAAAAGATGGACAAGACATTGATCAGAGGAGCCAAGAGCTACCCATGGGACTGCCTTGTAAACATCCTTCAGTGCTGTGTAGCAGTGGTCGAGGGTGTTCATGCCCCTGGCGGGGCAAGGTACATACTGGGGGTAATGTGGCATCTCCTGGGCTGGCAAAGATTGGCCTTATTGAAGTCGCCCATGATGATGAATAATGAGTCTAGTAGTACACTAGTATACTTTATAAATGCAGTATACTACAAGCATTACAACACATATTAAACACATAATGTAAAGCTAGCACAACCACATCCTGTGCAGAAATACACAACTATTGCTTTGTCTATTCTAATAAGAAACATTATCTAGTCCAACAGTCTTTTTAAAAGCAAACTCTCTCGCAATTCCAAGTCCTGCTTGACAGTAAATCCCTTCTACTGCATCATTTATACAACTGCAAAAATGTTTTGAAATAAGGGAACAAAATTAAAGTATTAGCGTAATATTTAAAGTCTTTGTGCTATTTAAATATTCATTTTTTTAGATTCATGTCTTCTTATTTATATATTGTGGTTAATATAAGCAACATAAGTACAATTTCATGCAATATCGTTCCTTAAAATGTATACAGCATGAATACTTTGAAGCTAGCTGTGGGATGTTTGTTTATTTTTATTCAAACACCATACTTTTATTGCTAATGATTGTAACATATCTTGCCTTATGTTGCAATGAACACATCATGCTAAAATCACCCCTAAAATTCCAATCCCTATAGTATTAAACATACTCTTGGTTTTGATACACAATAATGGCCATTGTTCCATAGTTTGTATCTGAACATAGCGTTTTTAAGCTTTCTGGTCATTTTGATGTCATGCAGGCCACTGACTGAAGGTCAACCAAATCATTTAACCTCCAAGAACATACATTAAACTATATGGATAGTCATACTCCTCCATGTGCATAATGGAATTAAAGTGAACCTTAAGCCTGTGAAAAAAAATAGATTAACTCACCTGGGGCTTCCCTCAGCCCCCTGCAGCCGATCGGTGCCCTCGCAGCTCCGGTCCGATGCCTCTGGACCCGCCGGCGACGACTTCCGGTTTCGCCGTCACCGGCCGACAGGCATGGGAACGCGAGTGATTGTTCGCGTTCCCAGCCTGTATATCGCCCCCTATGCTGCTATTGCGGCCAGTAGGTCATAGGGGGCGATATACAGGCTGGGAACGCGAACAATCACTCGCGTTCCCATGCCTGTCGGCCGGTGACGGCCAAACCGGAAGTGTTCGCCGGCGGGTCCAGAGGCATCGGACCGGAGCTGCGAAGGCACCGATCAGCTGCAGGGGGTTGAGGGAAGCCCCAGGTGAGTTAATCTCATTTTTTTTCACAGGCTTAAGGTTCACTTTAAGTAAGGAATGTTTACTGCTATACTGACACTCTGAATAGGAAGCATGAGGGTGGAAGGTATCAAGGAGTCCAAAATTTATGTGTACGTGCGTGTGTGCGTAGGGTTAGCAAGAACATAATGTGTTTGTGCACTCATAAATGTCCTCATTCTAGCTGGCTGAGTGACTGAGACGGATGGAGGAGACAGACAGAGGACACTGGATCACTAAAAGCATTTAGTTAGCTGGGAATGTAGTCAGTGTAGATTGCAATGTAGTTAGTGTAGCTAGAAGTGTAGTCAGTGTAGATGGCAGTGTAGCCAGTGTAGCTGGAAGTGTGGTCATTGTAGATGGCAGTGTAATCAGTGTAGCTGGGAGTGAAGTCATTGTAGCTGTGAGTGTAGTGAGACAAGCTGTAAGAGTAGTGAGAGTAACTGGCAGAGTAGCCAGTGTTGCTTTGAGTATAGTGATAGTAGCTGGGAATGTAGTCAGTGTAGCTGAAAGTGTAGTTAGTGTAGCTGGGCAATGCAGCTAGGTTAGAGACAGTTTGGAGGGGAGTGGAGAAGGTTCATAAGATGCTCCAGCGCCATAGACACAACAGGTTGAGTAATGTTCTTTTTTTCCCTGATTTTTGCCCTCTAAACCTAGGCCCATCTCATAGTCTGGAGCATCTTATAGTCTTAAAAATATGGTAAATTTAACCCTGTAGATGCAATAGGAAAAACAATTCAGACAAATAACTCAAGTAGAGATCAGAACACATTGTTTGTTTACTATAAGTATTAACGAAGAGCCACAACTAATACTGTACATGCCAGGATGGTCATGCATGTATGGCACAATCGGTATAAAAGAAATAATGCAAATATATAGCATTTTTAATCAAGATCTCATGTTAAGTAAAGTACATTTGAGTAAAGGGACATCAGCACTTTAACCACTGGTGACGTGCGCTGCCCCTGGCATCAGGCTCCGCCCACCTGCGACGCCATCCCGCCGGTAGTATGCGCCGGCGGGATGTAAACGCTCCATCGCCGCATACAAAGTGTATAATACACTTTGTAATGTATACAAAGTGTATTATACAGGCTGCCTCCTGCCCTGGTGGTCCCAGTGATCGAGGGACCACCAGGGCAGGCTGCAGCCACCCTAAGTCGCACCCAAACACACTGATCTGCCCCCCCCGCCCTCTGATCGCCCACAGCACACCTCAGACCCCCCCCTGCCAACCCCCCAGACCCGTGTTTGCACCCAATCACCCCCCTAATCACCCATCAATCACTCCCTGTCACTATCTGTCAGCGCTATTTTTTTATTAGGTCCTAATCTGCCCTCTGGGGTCTCCTGATCACCCCCCCACACCCTCAGATCCTCCCCAGACCCCCCCCCCCCCCCCGTGTACTGTTTACATCTATTCTCTCCACTAATCACCTGTCAATCACCCATCAATCACCTGTCAATCACCCATCAATCACCCCCTGTCACTAACACTGCCCCCTGGGGGCTCCTGATCACCCCCCCCCACACCCTCAGATTCTCCCCAGACCCCCCCCCCCCCTGTGTACTGTTTACAGGACAGTAAACGCACCCCACAAATGACCCCATTTTGGAAAGTAGACACTTCAAGGTATTCAGAGAGGGGCATGGTGAGTCCGTGGCAGATTTCATTTTTTTTTTTTTTGTCACAAGTTAGCAGAAATGGAAACTTTTTTTTTGTCTCAAAGTGTCATTTTCCGCTAAATTGTGACAAAAAATAAATTCTTCTATGAACTCACCATGCCTCTCAGTGAATACTTTGGGATGTCTTCTTTCCAAAATGGGGTCATTTGGGGGGTATTTATACTAGCCTGGAATTTTAGCACCTCATGAAACATGACAGGTGCTCAGAAAAGTCGGAGATGCTTCAAAATGGGAAAATTCACTTTTTGCACCATAGTTTGTAAACGCTATAACTTTTACCCAAACCAATAAATATACACTGAATGTTTTTTTTTTTTTATCAAAGACATGTAGCACAATAAATTTGGACAATAATGTATACAGAAATTTTACTTTATTTGACACATTTTATCACAGAAAGTTATAAAAATCATTTTTTGACAAAATTCATGTCTTTTTTGATGAATATAATAAAAACTAAAAATTGCAGCAGCAATCAAATAGCACCAAAAGAAAGCTGTATTAGTGACAAGAAAAGGAGGTAAAATTCATTTAGATAGTAGGTTGTATGACCGAGCAATAAACCGTTAAATCTGTAGTGGTCTGAATAGAAAAAAAGGCTCTGGTCCTTAAGGGGTAGAAAGACTGTGGTCCTCAAGTGGTTAAATTAAATTAACCAAAATAGCACTGAAACATTATTGGTGTTTTTTGTACCGACATGTTTTTCAATAATTTTTAAAATTTTTGTGAAGAAAATATCTGAGTAGAAATGGCCTGAACGGTTCGCCGGTGAACGGTTCCCAGCGAACTTCCATGGTTCGCATTCGCGGAGAGCCACAAACTTATCTGGAAGTTGGCTGGGGGGAGGATGGATAATAATGCGTTTAAGGCTCCCTGCACACTGCAAATCCGTTTTCCGATTCCGATTCCGTTTCCGATTCCGATTCCGATTCCGTTTCCGATTTTCCTTGAATACATTCAACAGAAAAACGGATCAAAAAACGCAGCATGCAGTTAAGATTAAAAATCGGAATCGGAATCGGATGTAAAAACAGATTAAAAAGCGGAATCGGAATCTGAAATGCATGCAGTGTGCAAGAGGCCTAATCCGTATCATCATAATCATCCTCCCCAGCTTCGTTTCTATCAAACACCATCAAAACTACACCAACAGCAGGTACTTCATCTCCCTCCTCCTCAAACGCTACGTCCATAGTGTCGCCTAACTCAGACATATGAGGTGGTGTAACTTGCTTAGCACCTTCATATTGTTGTAATAATAATGGCTGTGAATCAGTGATTTCCCCCCCAAATAACTCCTGCGAAGTGGCAAATGTAGCAGATGTGGTACTTGTAGTAGTGCTGGTGGCTGCGGAAGATGAGGTGTTCTGTGTTAAATAGTCAACCACGTCCTGACAATCTTGGGAGTTGATGGGATGTGCCTTCTTCTGAGCACTGTACTTTGGGCCAGGGCCGCACAAAATCACGTCATACGACTTTGAACAAACCTGCCGGGTGGCCTGCCTCTGGGTCTGCCCCTGGCTCTGCCTCTGCCTGTTGTTTTGTCCATATCGGGGGGGGATGAAGTGAAAGGTATGCACTGACTTGACTAATACAATGTGCAGTCACACAGGTGCAGTGAAAGGTATGCAGTGACTAGTATTACAATACAATGTGCAGAAGTCACACAGGTGCAGTTAACAGGTATGCACGGACTGGTATACTAAACAGCGTGCAGTCACACAGGTGCAGTGATCAGGTATGCAGGGATTGGTATTACAAATGTGCAGCTGTCACACACAGGTACCATGAACAGGTGCAGTGACTGGTGGTATATTACACTGTTTGTGCTCACGTAGGTGCACTGAACAGGTTACAGGTATGCACTGCAGTGATTGGTATTACAAATGTGCAGCTGCCTGTCTCTCACA
Source organism: Hyperolius riggenbachi (assembly GCF_040937935.1). Lineage (NCBI taxonomy): Eukaryota > Metazoa > Chordata > Amphibia > Anura > Hyperoliidae > Hyperolius > Hyperolius riggenbachi. Next base: position 204,115,983 of record NC_090653.1, on the reverse strand, counting down.
CACACACACACACACACACACAGTGCAGTTTCTAGGTTAAATTTCTCCCAGGGCGAGTGTCAAAAAATACGCCCCCCCCCTCTGCTTCCCCCCCCCCCCCCTTCTGGGGCTTATTTCTAGCGAACACGCTGAATCCAGCGAAGGAGATTTGGGCGCAGCCGGCGCCACCATAGGCCGTAATAGAAACTACGGCTACAGCAGAGCACAGGGAGTAACTTCAGCACCGTCAGAAGATGAAGCTTAAGTTACTTTTAAAACACAATAATTCAGCCTCCAGCAATTGCTGGAAGCCGAATTATTTAATTCCCCACCATCCATGGCGACCTGGAGGGGAATAGTATTTAACACGGCCGGGACTTGTGCAGCAGCAGAATCAGCCATACATCGGCTGTATCCTGCGCCCAAGTCTCCCGCGCCATTATCTTTCGTATGCCATCTCTAGGCCATAGGAGTATATAGAGCAGATTCATTATTGATAATGCGCTGCAAAAGTTAAATATTCTTACTTGTGCTAGTGAAGTAGCGTAACTTAATTATCATAGTAGCGGCCATGCTAGTGAAGTATCGTAGTAGTAATACGTTACTATTGCACAGCACTTACAACGATCGGTCGTTGCTAAGGTATGTACACTACGCTGACAGAAGCATGCCCGAGGGATAAATAGGTCACGCAACTTCACTAGCGCACGTAAGAACATTTAACTCACGCGTTAACAATAATGACTCTGCCCCTATATGTGCCAATACGAAACATTTAACTCATGTTAATCAATTGGCTGAGTGCCTGGTTTGAACCCCAGCCAGGACACTATCAGCATGGAGTTTGTATGTTCTCCCCATGTCAGTGTGGGTTTAAAAACATACAGATAAGTTATTGTCTTTCCTCGAAAAATTGGCCCTAGACTACGATACATACACTACACAATACATACATAGACATATGACTATGATAGGGATTAGATTGTGAGCTCCTCCGAGGGACAGTTAAGTGACAAGACAATGTACTAAGTACTGCGCTGCTGAAGATGTCGGCACTAAATAAATACTAAATAATCAATCATTTAAAAACATGTCAGTATTAACACAGTATTAATTTATAAACTATTTAGTCAGTGTTTGCCCATTGAAAAATATTTCCTCACACCAAATTTACAACCTAGAGTGCAAAGGAGGGAATTAGTGCACGACCAAGGGGGCTGGGGAGGAGCTGAGAGTGCGACCGAGGGGGCTGGGGAGAGGCTGAGAGTGCGACCGAGGGGGCTGGGGAGGAGCTGAGAGTGCGACCGAGGGGGCTGGGGAGCAGCTGAGAGTGCGACCGAGGGGGCTGGGGAGCAGCTGAGAGTGCGACCGAGGGGGCTGGGGAGGAGCTGAGAGTGCGACTGAGGGGGCTGGGGAGGAGCTGAGAATGCGACCGAGGGGGCTGGGGAGGAGCTGAGAGTGCAACCGAGGGGGCTGGGGAGGGAATGAGTGCATGACTGAGGGGGCTGGGGAGGGAATAAGTGCAGGACCGAGGAGGCTGGGGAGGAACTGAGGGCACATTAGGGGTGCTGGGAGGGGGAAGAATGAGGGCACATTGAGGGTACTTGGGAGGGGGGCATTCTGGATGCAGGAGGGGGTGAGGGAGAGACTGAGGGCACATTGAGGGTACTTGGGAGGGGGGCATGGATGCAGGAGGGGGTGAGGGAGAGACTGAGGGCACTTTGAGGGTACTTGGGAGGGGGGCATTCTGGATGCAGGAGGGGGTGAGGGAGAGACTCTTACCAGAGTCCCATGTCCAGCCAGGCCCCTGCATAACGTCTCCTACGACGCGGTCACGTGTTCCCGCGCCGGAGGACGACAGCACCATTCCTCTGCACTTTCAATCTCCCACAAGCTTTCTTTCTGTCGCTTGTCCGGGGGACAGGGCTAGTGCATACTTGCCAATCAGATGTGGATTCTTCCCCCTGGCACCAATCGGAAGCCTCCAATGGGGAGGGGCGGAGCTTAAGTTTTAACGTGTACTGCGGGGGAAGATGGAGCCATCAAAACAGCAAGGAGACTGGAGGCGGGGCAGGGAATGGAGCAGCTGGCTGCACCGCGTGTCACCTGTTCAGCTGCTCCCTAGCAGTGTCCTCCATCCTGCGCCCTCCTTCCTTAACCTGCCAGCCTGCGCTCAGTGCGATCGCACGGCCACACGGTGGTAGAAACACACACGCACGCACGCACGCACGCACGCACACACACACACACACACACACTATTAACAATGCGTGTGCTCATGTAGGTATAGGTAAGTAGGTGCATTGAACAGTGAACAGGTGCAGTGATTGGGATTACAAATGTGCAGCTGCCTGTCTTACTCACACACAGGTACCATGAACAGGTGCAATGACTTGTGGTATTAACTATGCGTGCGCTCACGTAGTTATAGGTAGGTAGGTGCACTGAACAGTGAACAGGTGCAGTGATTGGGATTACAAATGTGCAGCTGCCTGTCACACACACAGGTAGTCACTCACTGAATGTGCTGGGCCTGGCAGTGGCACAGTAGGAATCACCACCAAGGGGCCAAAGGTCAGCTGCGACTGACTGACAGGGCTGTATACAATGCAAGTGGGCCACAAAAAAAATAGATCACAAGAACAAGATTATCTCTCAAAAGAGCTGTTGAGGGGTGCTTTTTTAGCAATAAGAATCAGCAAGGAGCAAGCTAACAAGCCTACAAGGGCCTAACTAAGCTTTTCCTATAGCTTTCTCTGCAGCAGCAGCTCTCCCTTCTCTAATTACTGCAGGCACACAAGTGAGTCCAATGCCTGACGCTGCCTGCCTTTTATGAGGGGGTGGGGCTCCAGGAGGGAGTGTAGCCTGATTGGCTACAATGTGCCTGCTGACTGTGATGTAGAGGGTCAAAGCTGACCCTAATGATGCACTATGGGGGTGAATTGAACTTGCGGAAAAGTTTGCGGTTCTCCGCGATCACGAACCCCGGAAGTTCGCCAGTTCCCGTTCGCCGGCGAACCGTTCGGGCCATCTCTAGCCTCTAACAGACCTGGGATTTCCCCCTCTCTTGACAAATCTTTACTTCAAGAGTGAGGGCAGCACCAGTATCAACTACTAATAGAAGCTCATAAATCCAATGAATAATAATGTGTGTGCAGAAGAGGATAATATCTAACAACATGTACATACCACCAAGCAAAATCCTCATGAAACCGCACCACACAGAAGTATCAGAAATATACAATGAACTTTATTGGTTACACAAAAATCAATAAAACCAATTAAAAACAAAGGGTCCAGGTATCACACATGAATAAAAATAACTAAAAATAAATAAATAAAACAATTTTATATTACCTATTCACCTCCTCCACTTATGTGCACTTTACTGTTCATTTGCGCAGACTTTTTGACCCATTCACTTATCAATGAGCACATGTCACTTTTTTTTCTATATCTCACTGCTGCTATATTTATTGTGGGGAAGGGGTTGGGCTCATTGTTTAAATATATTTAATGTATTCATTTATTGTTTAGTGTGATACCTGGACCCTTTGTTTTCAGTTGGTTTTATTCATTTTTGTGTAACCAATAAAGTTCATTGTATATTTCTGATACTTATGTGTGGTGTGGTTTCATGAGGATTTTCTTGGTGGTATGTACCTCTCTTGACTAATGTTAAAGTGAACTTGCCCATTGAGATAGCGCTGATCACCAGTTCTGGTAAACAGACTTGCAACGCACAATATTTCAGGACCATAACATTCAGTTAGTTGGCAATGTCACACTGTCAGATTTATACAAAACGTATTAAACATATTGCTGCTCTATGTAAATCACCCTGACTAAAATCTTTGCTCGGGCTAGGTTAGGTACCAAAAAGACAGATCAGGATGCGGACCAGACAGTAAAGGAAAGTGACTTAATCAGTATGCGCACCTCAATGGAGACAATGATGTCTAAGATGCTTGCAGATTTCTCTTGCGAGATACAGACCTCTTTAAAAGTCTCCATAAAATAAGTAATTGCTGAGAAAAAACCTATAAAAGATGCCATACAAAACCTTACAACAAGGATTGAGGAATTAGAATTAGACTGTATGTGTAGATACGGACTGTAGAATCAAAAATTGTCGAATGAGCAGAGGGAATATAGGATTCTCTCCAATCTCACAAAAAGCAAATATGAGCAATCTGGAGCAAAGTTAATGATCCGGAGAATCGCAGCAGGTGCAGAACATTAAAATCAGAGGAATTCTGACTTCAATAGTCGTGAAACCTTGAAAACTGTGTGAAAGCAATTTTTGCACTACCGGTAATTACAAAAACAGTAAAACAAGAAGAATTTACTAGTGACAGAATTCACAGGATATGTAGAGCTAGAGAACTGCCCCAAGGACCTTGCCCAGATGTTCTCAGTTTTCTGTACCACTACATAAAAAAGGAGTAAATTATGTCTAAAGCAAGAAACTAAATGCATCTCAAGTACAATAATTTTACCACTGAGATATTTAATGACCTTTTGCAATGGACAATCAAGAGGCACATATTCTAAAACAGAAAGGGTGGAGATACAAATGGGGGTTCACACTACCGCTAACTATGCCTAAAGATGGTGAGGACCTACTTCCATTGACACAAAATGTGGACTTCCTAAGATAAAATATTGAGGGCTTGGAATAGTTTAGAGGCACAAAAATGGAATTAGTACAATGCACAGAGACTGTGGAGATACAAATGGGGGTTCACACTACCGCTAACTATGCCTAAAGATGGTGAGGACCTACTTCCATTGACACAAAATGTGGACTTCCTCAGATAAAATATTGAGGGCTTGGAATAGTTTAGAGGCACAAAAATGGAATTAGTACAATGCACAGAGACTGTGGAGATACAAATGGGGGTTCACACTACCGCTAACTATGCCTAAAGATGGTGAGGACCTACTTCCATTGACACAAAATGTGGACTTCCTCAGATAAAATATTGAGGGCTTGGAATAGTTTAGAGGCACAAAAATGGAATTAGTACAATGCACAGAGACTAAGGTCATTGATCATACAAGTTGTTGATCCTTGTAACAAATTGGTGTATTATTTGTAATCTCAAATGAAGAAGTACGTACTAACAAACACCAATGCAAAGACATGGCCATTGGATTCAGGAGCACAGCTATGAAGTTTGTTTTAAACCTTTGACCCCCCCCCCCCCATCTCATCAAAACTTTAAATTGGGATAACTTGGTCATCCTGATCTTTTGTGTCTAAATAGAAGTCAATATACCACTCAAAAAAGAACAGAGACAATGGGAGCCCAAATAGCGCAATATGTAAATAAAGGAGAATGTAGAATTGATAAAGAGTTACTACTCACAAAGGTAGGTTTCCTGAGGGGCAACTAACCGCTTGAGGCAGGTGGAGATGTATAACCTGACCCTATCGGGGTATTCAGCCTGGACTGGATGTGGTCGCTCTCTTGAAGTGAAAACACACTTTTCTGACCACACAGTGTGGGGTTTGGAAATACCCCTCCAACCCTAGGAGGTTGGGGGGGGTGAAGCAGCACAAAAGGGAAGAAAAGGTGCCCAGGGGTATATAAAACTGGGTTAGAATGACTAAATTTGAAAAAAAAAGTGAGGCAAGCCACCTACCTTTTCTTTTGAAAAGAGTCAACAGGAAGTTCTGTTGAACATGTGGAAGTATTAGGAAGATGGAGTGCAGCTTGCAGCGAGTCAATGAAAGGCAACAACATAGGTAAGTTAACACTCTCTGCATCACCTCACCAACATGCAAGTTCAGCTTTGCCACAGTTGAAAATAAATTTTGTAACCACCGGCTCATCTTTACTTGTGAAAGCTAGAAACTGAAAGTTAATTGTGATTAACGGTTTCCTTCCTGTTCAAATAAAGGAAAAGCGGTATCTTGAGAAATGCAAACCCTACTGAAAAGCCCAGTTTCAAGAGTAGTCCTACCCTCCCACCCCCAGTTGTCCCAGCATTCCAAAATCATGTCATGTTACTACTTAGTCTCCTTAAAAACATGTGACACCCATGCTAACCTAGACATTATATATATATATATATATATATATATATATATATATATATATATATTATTATTTATATAGCGCCAACATCTTCCGTAGCGCTATATACAGTGGTTTGCAAAAGTATGCGGCCCCCTTGAAGTTTTCCACATTTTGTCATATTACTACCACAAACGAATCAATTTTATTGGAATTCCACAAGAAAGACCAATACAAAGTGGTGTACACATGAGAAGTGGAACGAAAATCATACATGATTCCACGCATTTAAAAAAAAAATAACTGCAAAGTTGGGTGTGCATAATTATTCAGCCCCCTGAGTCAATACTTTGGAGAACCACCTTTTGCTGCAATTACAGCTGCCAGTCGTTTAGGGTATATCTCAGCTTTGTACATCTAGATACTGAAATCCTCGCCCATTCTTCTTTGCAAAACAGCTCCAGCTCAGTCAGTTTAGATGGACAGCATTTGTGAACAGCAGTTTTCAGATCTTGCCACAGATTCTCGATTGGATTTAGATCTGGACTTTGACTGGGCCATTCTAACACATGGATACTTTATGTTTTGTTTCTAACCATTCCATTGTTGCCCTGGCTTTATGTTTAGGGTTGTTGTCCTGCTGGAAGGTGAACCTCCGCCCCAGTCTCAAGTCTTTTGCAGACTCCAAGAGGTTTTCTTCCAAGATTGCCCTGTATTTGGCTCCATCCACCTTCCCATCAACTGTGACCAGTTTCCCTGTCCCTGCTGAAGAGAAGCACCCCCAGAGAATGATGCTGCCACCACCATATTTGTCAATGGGGATGGTGTGTTCAGAGTGATGAGCAGTGTTAGTTTTCCGCCACACATAGCGTTTTGCATTTTGGCCGAAAAGTTCAATTTTGGTCTCATCTGACCAGAGCCCCTTCTTCCACATGTTTGCTGTGCCCCCCACATGGCTTGTGGCAAACTACAAATGGGACTTCTTATGCTTTTCTGTTAACAATGGCTTTCTTCTTGCCACTCTTCCATAAAGGCCAACTTTATGCAGTGTATGACTAATAGTTGTCCTATGGACAGATTCCACCTGAGCTGTAGATCTCTGCAGCTCGTCCAGAGTCACCATGGGCCTCTTGACTGCATTTCTGATCAGGGCTCTCCTTGTTCGGGCCTGTGAGTTTAGGTGGACGGCCTTGTCTTAGTAGGTTTACGGTTGTGCCATACTTCTTCCATTTCTGAATGATCGCTTGAACAGTGCTCCGTGGGATGTTCAAGGCTTTGGAAATCTTTTTGTAGCCTAAGCCTGCTTTAAATTTCTCAATAACTTTATCCCTGACCTGTCTGGTGTGCTCTTTGGACTTCATGGTGTTGTTGCTCCCAATATTTTCTAAGACAACCTCTGAGGCCATCACAGAGCAGCTGTATTTGTAGTGACATTAGATTACACACAGGTGCACTCTATTTAGTCATTAGCACTCATCAGGCAATGTCTATGGGCCACTGGCTGCACTCAGACCAAAGGGGGCTGAATAATTACGCACACCCCACTTTGCAGTTATTTATTTGTAAAAAATGTTTGGAATCATGTATGATTTTCGTTCCACGTCTCACGTGTCCACCACTTTGTATTGGTGTTTCACGTGGAATTTCAATAAAATTGATTCATGTTTGTGGCAGTAATATGAGAAAATGTGGAAAAATTCAAGGGAGGCTGCATACTTTTGCAAACCACTGTATATATATTAATAGATACAGTGTAAATATATATATATATATATATATATATATATATATATATATATATATATATATATATATATATATATATATGTATATATATATACAAATATATATATATATAGATAGATAGATAGATAGATAGATAGATACTAGTTTTACTAGCATAACAGATGTATTGCACTTTCCACATTATGATTCCTGTGAATTTTATAAAGGAAAAGCAGAGAATCCTATTCTAGGCAGTTTCCATCTTTGTTACCGTTGACCTCCTGACATAATTTCCTCCCTCACTCGTTTTTCTTCTCTTGCTAATTGTGTATTCATTACCTGCCCTCCTCCCAGAGTCTTCAGACACTCCCACTGAGGTCTATCTTAAGAAGTGCACTGTTTTATGTCTTTGGAAGGAGGGGGAACTAAAGGGAAGAGGAGAAATATATTGTAGATAAAAATACCTCTAGCATGCAACTGTTTGGCAATGGAAATTAAAGGGCCAGTGCGCCAAACTCCAAACCATATCAGCAGAAATTTTTTTGAAAGTTTTGAAAGCAGGATTAGCATCTTTATCACTTAATAGATTCAGACCAGTTGGTTTTTTTGAAATTTGATTTTTATGGTGACAATCCTGCTTAAATATACAGGAAGAAGACTGCTGGAAAAGTTAGTATATATTTTCTGTATCTTTGCTCCATAGAAAATAAGGGCACCAATCCTGCCACAAAATGTCTTCTCTAGAGCTGAAACTCTTGAATCCGGATGATACCATTTATTGGCTAACTTAAATAAGAGTAAGCTTTCAGCTGTGCAGCCTTCTTCAGACTTCAATCCTGTTTGCTTACAAGCTGTTGGAACAGACAGCAATGTACAAGCAACATCAAAAGGGGATACATAGATGATTTGCAAGCATACATACATGTTATTAAGATGCCCAATAGGATACCTTTCCTGAGACCCAAAGCAAATTTATAAACAAAGGAGCAGGCATATGTAGTGGGCTCTCCTTATGCCCACCGCTCCCCCATTCTCCCCCGGCACCCTCCGTTACTCTGTACCAACTCACCGAAGCTACTTCTCGGTCAGGAGTGTCGATGAAGACTGCGCAGGTGCTGCCTGGTGACATGTGTCCTTGATCACCTGGCCAGGAGTGCTCTGCGTATGCACACTACATAGTTTTAACCTAGTGCGCATGCACAGAGCACTCTCAGTCGTGGGTGCGCAATCAATAATGTGCGTCGCTGGGCAGCGCCTGTGCAGGCTCACCCGACCCTACTGACCAGGAAGTAGCTTCGCAGGGTTGGTACAGAGTAACGGAGGGCGGCAAAGAATGGGGGGAGCGGTGGGCATGAGGAGAGCCCACTACACATGCCTGCTCCCCATTTTTAAATTTGCTATTTGGCTAAGGTAGCCTTTAAATGAAACCGCTAAATGTTGTGAGACGATGTTAGCTGATTTATGAGTAATGAATAAGACCCCTCTAGAGCTGATCATTAAAGTCATAGAGCTCTACCGGCATTTTAAGAGAACACAGTAAAGCAGACTTTCACATGGTCATAATGCTATATGATATAGCAGCTAGTTATGATGTTGGGATAATACAGAAGCCATATTTCACATTTTCTGTCTGCTGTGTATTATGTCAGATGTGTACTATTGTCACCTGGACTGGCTGCAGTGTGCTTTGATGCAAATCACACCAGCACAAGGAGCCGGAATTTACATATGACAGCCGGCTGGAATGTTAAAGAACTCTAGGCCAGCCAGGAAACCCTTATTCAGAAGTCTTTTTATGTGGGTGTTAAACTACAGTTTTACCTGTGGTCGGAATATTGGGATGGAAGTGTGTAAAGTGTATTGAACTCTATGTGTATAAACAGGATACTTGTTGTTATCCAAGTACAATTAGGACTAATTGAGTCTGCAAAGTTCAAGGTGGGACAGGAAAGCTTTGAAGTTGCATATCACAGCCAGAAAGGATATGACAAGCGTTCTGTGCGAACAATCTGGAAAATTGCATTAGTTTTGGGACTGAACATTAAATGCCCCAGGCCACAAATCTGGCTATAAAACCTCAGCTAGGAAGATTTAGAGTTGTAGTTCCCTGGAGATAGCAAAGACGTTAGAACTGCCCTGACTACTGGTCAGACTGCGTTCTCCCGCAAACAGTGTTCAACCGTCATGCTGGTAATGTTATTCCCATTTTATTTTTATTCAAACTATCTTGTGTGTATCTTTGTTTCTTGTACTTTGTAATTTTTACCTTGTTTTTGTCAATCCTTTTGTATATATTCTTGTCTGCACTGTTCCACTTTTTGGAATATTAAATATTTATTTAATAAGTTTGACTTCTGCTGTACTAAGCCAACGCTCATAGCCTAGAGAAGGTCTGCAGTGTAACTTGCGTTAAAAGTTCAGTGCCTGATTGTGCCTTGCTACTGTGTGTGTGTGTGCGTGGCGTTCCCGTATTTGGGCCTAAAGTGCAAAGCTGACCCAAATACAATAACATGGACTGCGTGCAGGTCACTCGACAGCAGAGTGGGAATTGTTGAAGTGTCTAGCAGCAGCTAGTGGTGGCAGTGAGAAGTGTTTTGAGGGGTTACAGCCTTGTGGTAGCTCGAATAAGGCTGCTTCCCCTCTCGATCTGGTCAAACCCGCAGTCGGGAACCGTATCTGCATGCGTGCCTTGGGGCCGGTTCCTGACACTATACATAATACTAATTAGGAAAAATGTATCACTTTTTTTTGTAGGGTTTGGGAGGTTGGGTGGGCTCATTGGATTAGGGATTATGGTAATAAAAGCAATAAGAAGTTTCATGACTTGTAAGTTTGTAAGATCATTTACTTTGTCCTCTGGTATGTATATGGGAGTATTACAATAATGGATTTTAGTGTTATGGATTTCCCTACTCTAAACTTTGGATTGTTTGGGCATCTTATTGATATTACATTCTTTGTTACTTAGTTTTAGTAGCATCTTTTTTTTTACAAGCTATTTTTTTGTATACTGTATTACAATTGTTTTGAATACACTATTCAGTGAGATTGACAGACAATATAGTTTGGGTAGGAAGCAGAAAACTGATGTGTAGCTATGGTGAATTCCAAAGCAAGTGCATTAAGAATAGGTGATTTTGGATCCACTTCAGAGATAAGACACAAAACAGTGTTAAAGAGAAGCTTAAGTACATGTGACAAGAATAGACATGTGTATATACAGTGCAAAGCAACAAATAAAGATGTTGTGATGCTTACATTTTAATATTCAGCTATGCAATTGACAGTTTTTCTCCAGCCGGGACTCAGTCAGACTATAGCATCCCTTACTGAAACGGAATTACAGCTATAAAATACTTTGCTTTCAGAATCACAGTCCTTTGCCAGGAGAGAATAGATAAAAAGGGTCAATTGTTCATACATTTGAGCAGGGACAGAATGTTTCATTGAGTTAAGACAACACAATAAATCTTTTTTTTAAAGTTTTTAAACATAACATGAAACTATGGGATATCTAAATGTTTTTAGAAGTAGGAGGATCAATACAATTAATCTCATCACTTTGTTTTCACTTAAATTTCACTTTAAGTTGAAGGGTCACATCATGCATCCGCTTAGCTAGGTAAGGGAATATTGTTAGTCATATTATAAGTATGGATATTTTTTCACGTTTGTAACAAAGACCTCTTTCCCTTATGTTCTGAAGCTGGCTAAATAATGATACCTCTCATAAAGGCTTTATTGGAGAGACGTTTCTAGCTTGTATTGAAGCTTTTAAATTGATTTTGTTCAAAGAATGGTTTGAGCTTGTCTAGCATTATATGTGTACTGTCTTGGTTACAGAGCAAGAGCAAGGATTTGTTTAATCGACATTGGGACATGGTATAAAATGTCCTTTAGAACCAGAAAACTCAAAGTACAGGATTTATGTTTTGAACGAATATTTGGAATATGGGAAAAGTAAACCACAAAAGGAGTTATGTTGGCTGGCAATATAATGTCAATTCTAAATATACAAGTTTTATGACAAGGAATACTCCATAATTGTGTAGGAATGTTTTCCAGACATTACTTAATGCTTTTCATTTTTTCAATACGTATTCAGGTTTGTTTCTGTATTAAATTTCACATCTTACTATGTCTAACTGTCATCAAACAGTTAAAGTCTCCTTTGAGCTCAATACAAGTACTCCCTGGTTAGCATGTACCATGCATTACCTACTATGCAGCATAATTCACTATAGCAGCTTCTAATACATCAGAGGTTGTTTAGAACATAAAGATGCCAAACAAACTGCAAATTGGCGATAACTTACAGTAGGTAGTAGAAATCTGACAGAAGTGACAGGTTTTGGACTAGTCCATCTCTTTATAGGGGATTCTCAGCAAGGCTTTTATTCTTTATAAAGATATTCCCTAAAACGGATTTAAACAATGATGCTGGTCAGCTTCCCTGCTCCCTACACAGTTTTTGGCACTTGGACAGAGCAACTTCCATTCACTAAGTGCTTTTGAAAATAAATATATCCCTGAGAATCCCCTATAAAGAGATGGAGTAGTCCAAAACCTGTCATTTCTGTCAGATTTCTACTACCTACTGTAAGTGACAGCAACATAGGAGAAAAGTAATTTATGGCCCATTTTACTCTGGAAAAAATGTACTTCTTATTTGTATATGTTTGCACATATTTTAAATTTTACAGTTTTTCGCTGTAGTGCCCCTTTAGTTATGCAGTTATCATTTTCTCCTGAATAGAAATGAGAAACCCACTGGCTATGGATCTGACTGCTAATCCAAAAGCTTCCCATTTCCCCCTGTTCTGGTTAGTGCCCCACCACCTCCCATTTCCCCACTGACATATGGTTGTGTGACCTTTGATCTGTTATCTGCTCATTAAGTCTAACTATAGGAGATCTGAGACCTGAGTTATTATTTTTTTTATTGCATGCTAACAGCACATGTAACAATTAGTGGTAAGTTACAAAAAGTGCATAACACATGTTACGCAAAGCAGGGAGCTTGTATTTTTGCAGACAAAGTAGCAGCTACTTACATAACTCCAGCTAATCTAATGTGCACTATCAGTGCACAATAAACACTGGTGAATCTAGGCTCTGGACATAAAATGTAGAGAAATGGACTATAAATTGCAATAGTCAGACCTAATATATAAACAACAGATCATAAATAAAATGTACAATATGAATGTCCACAGACTTTGATGGACACCAATAAAATAGGGAAAGTGATAGGTTGCATAGAGACGCAGAAGCATCCAAGCAGTAGGCAGATCCAAAGAAGTGCTAGTTTCCTGTGGCTTATCTTTTTATTTACTTTGTAACTACATTTATTTCTCGACTGGTTTTGATCTGCATAGTGTTACATAATAAGAGAAGACATTATTTCACTGATTTTTCCTAACCCTGTATTCTTTAAAGGACTTCTGAATCTGAGGTCACAAAATAAATGTCGTTTTACTTACCTGGGGAGCCCCAAGAAGTTATTTGTGTCCTTTGCTGCAGCTTCGGTCCTTGCCAGGGTCCTGGTGGTAGCCTCTAAGGATCGCCAACCGATGGGTCAGCATCTTCTGCGCATGTGTGTGCATGAACCCGCCCAGCACGAAACTGTACCCATGTCACTGCGAGGGTACTGCTGCTATGCAGTGGTGCTGCGCAGGTACAATACACTCTCGATGATGTGGGCACATTCGCACACAGGCGCTTGCATGTGTCCATGCATGCGTAAAAGATGCCGACCCATCGGAGTTGCCGATCCTTAGAGGCTACCAGCGGGACCCTGGAGAGGATTGGTCCTGTGGTGGGGGACACAAATAACCTCTAGATGATGGAAGAAGCCCCAAATAAGTAGATTTATTTTGTAGCCTCGGATGTCCTTTAAGTCCTAGAAAGATATACAATGCATCTGATGTTTAATATATAACATTAGTGAAGGTTTGAGGGGAAATAATTCCTGTTGCTTTATGAGATAGTGGTTTCCGCATGGTAATGGTTTGTGGTGGTGGGCTCTGATGAGTAATTGTAAAGTCATTACATGTATCAGGCATACAGCACAATATCAGATTTGTTGGATATGTGTCACAACTTTTCTTCACAAACCTAAATATTGTACTAACAGAACTTTAATATTTAACAAGATGAATAAGAAGGTATGTATAATATGAGAAGCTAGGAGAGTATCATAACAAAATCATCTTATTAAGCCTGTAGAGTCATTAGCCCTTATTCAATTTACTTTTTCTCCTAAATTTTCTTCTAGGAAACAATTTTTCATCTTCTGTTTAAAAGAACTTTTCAGCACTCTGAAATTGAAAAAGTACCACAAAGTAGGGGTATAAGTATTGTTCAAATTTTTATTTTCTTTCTTTCTAGTATTTTCTTGCTTGCTGGTGGATTAAAAGAGACTTTATTGATTAGGTGTGAAAATATCACTTAGGAGAAAAAGTGAATAGAATAAGCGTCACTGAATGATGTTAAGTAGCCATCATATGGTCTCACTATTTCTAGGTCTAACATTTCTCAAGGTCACAGGAAACTGCTCTTTGTATGACTGATCAAAAATGGCTTGGTACATCTGTTATGCCAACAATGGATATCATTTTTAAAGAGAGTCTGAAGCGAGAATAAATCTCGCTTCAGACCTCCTAAATAGCAGGGGCATTTGTGCCCCTGCTAAAACGTCGCTATCCCGCGGCTGCACAAGGGTCCCTGTCCCCCCAAATCCCCTCCGTAATGCGGGGGTGCGCTTCCGCATTGGGGCAGGGCTAACCGCCGCAGCCCTGCCCCACGTGCGTCTGTCAGCGCGTATCTCCGCCTCTCCCCAGCCCCTCTCAGTCTTCCTTCACTGAGAGGGGCGGGGGAGAGGCGGCGATGCGCCGCTGATAGACGCGACTGGAGGCAGGGCTGCAGCCGTTAGCCCTGCCTCCAGGAGCGACCAAATGCACGACCAAGTCGTGCTGGGGTGGGTTTGGGGGTGAAGGGACCCCCTTTGTGCGGCGCGATAGCGGCGATTTAGCAGGGGCACGCATGCCCCTGCTAACTTTGAGCTCTGAAGCGAGATTTATTCTCGCTTCAGAGTCTCTTTAAATGGAATTAAAATTCTACTCCTAACAAATGCTTGAGATTTGTTGCTTTTAATACATCTTTATTATATTAACAAATAACTTGCTTAAGGATAAACTGATCAACAAAATCTGTTAACATGTAGACTTCAAAGGTAGGGGTGAGCAATATCCTTCAATGCTGCCCTGTTGGAATGTCTGCAGAATTTGATGATTTGCAGAACACTCTTGGCAAGGACAGTTCAGAAGTTTTTACCATCTATTCCACCTAATAAGTGCCTCTCCCAGGGAAAATAAGCAGGCATGGCTGAACGTAGTGATTTCCTGCCCGTGAACGTGTTTGCAAATTTTACCATGACCATTCACTGGTGGCTGGATGGTGTAATGGTTAAGGGCTCTGCCTCTGACACAGGAGACCAGGGTTTGAATCTTGGCTCTGCCTGTTAAGTAAGCCAGCACCTATTCAGTAGAAGACCTTAGGCAAGTCTTCCTAACACTGCTACTGCCTATAGAGCGTGTCCTAGTGGCTACAGCTCTGGCGCTTTGAGTCCACCAGGAGAAAAGTCCAATATAAATGTTATTTGTCTTGTCAATCGTTTGCGGCCTACAAACATATTTCCAAATCCTAACAGAGAGTGAAAGGTTGCATTTTCTATCATGTGTAGGGATGGTCGGAAATGCCAATTCCCGATTCTGCGGAAAATCACCTGCAACGCGTATAAAGATACATGCTACCTACCACCCGTGATACCATCCTGCACCAGCGGGAACACCTGCAAAGGTACGCGTAGCAGCCCGCCGACTCCGAATTGGCAAAATCGAAACAGGTGTGTGTGTGTGTGTGGGGGGGGGGGGGCGGAGAAGACGTGACTGACGTTGAGGGCACAGGATGGCTGCAGGGGACTGGTAGATGCACCAGGTAAGTGAAACATATCTTTTTCGGGAGAGTTAAGGTTCCCTTTAATGGGAATAATAGGAAATAAATGGAAAAAAACATTATTTCTCAGTTTTTCGGCCATTATAGTTTTAAAATAAAACGTTCTACTGTGGATAAAACCCACACATTTTATTTGCTCATTCGTCACCAAGTTATTGCAATGTTTAAAATATTTCCCTAGTGCAATGTATGGCGACAATAATTTATTTGCAAATAAAGGTGCATTTTTTTTGTGTCCATCACTAATTACAAGCCCATAATTTAAAAATAATAGTAATATACCCTCTAGACATACATATTCAAAAAGTTCAGTCCCTAAGGTAACTATGTATACTTTTTTAAAAAAAATTATGTTTTTATATTTTATTGCTTTTATGAAAAACTTCTAATTTTAAATTATGTGTAAGTCTTTTTATTAAAATAAGTGTATGTAGGTGTAATGCTACTATTTGGCCGCAAGATGTCCTCACACATTTTTTTCCAGCCGCATACTAATAGTATGTAAACAGGAAGTAGTGTGTGTAAGTGTAACTAAATTTGTTAAGCCCCTTCTACACCATTCAATTCCAGGCACGATTGATCGAATTCGATTGGATCGAATTCGATTGGATCGAATGTGAGTGAGTGAGCCCCACCATCCTTCTCAGCGTGTTCCCCTGTTTCTGCACGAGCCTACAGAGCTCAGTGCACTCTTTCTCCCCTGGAGCCTCCCCCCTAGGGGCACCTCCTCTCTGTTCTCTCCCCTGGAGTCTGGACAGAACAAGCAGCTTTGCCTGTGTGTATCCGCTATCGGGGTACATACCAGGCAGCTTAAGTGTCAAAACGGGTGCCGGCATGGAGCCCGTGATGCTATTGGTGCCCATGGCATTAGCCATGCCTACACCACTCTACATACGCCTCTGCCCCACCCTACCCTGTTTTGCAGCTATTTATTTTGATAACCCCTCCTGTCCCTTCAAAATAGTGAGAGAGTGAGAGATGGTCGGAAATGCCATCCTCCTTATATTAAGGAGGAGAGTGGGAACAAGAGGTCTTTTTTTAAGAAAATTGATTTTTCGTGGAAATTTTTCTGTTTACTGTGAAAATCCGCTTATCGCACTAATATTACCTTTCCGCATCCCGTTGTGGAAATTCTATTTTCGATCAGAAATGCGAAAATTGCATTTCCGCGTATTCCGAATGAGCACCCCTAGCAAGGAGTAAGGTTGATCGAAACAGTCAAATTCCGTGTTCCAAAGGCATTTTCTACTAAAGTCAATGGCCTCAATTTTTGTGGTTAATACCAATGCACCCGTACATGCGATTGTCACCAAATTTACCACGTATATTAGGGAGATCAGTAGGAACATAATAAACATTTTTTTTTTAGAAAAGACCATGTTCTTTTTGAGAAAATACCCGCATGTTGGCAGATGCAAAGAAGAGGAGAGGAAGACGTATAGAAGTAGGACAGGAGCATAGGGGAGAGGAGCACGGCAGCAGAATTCAGTAAGAGATGACCTACTGAAGTGGCAGTATAGAATAATGTAGTTTGTAGTGTAGTGTGTAGCGTAGCTTCGTGGTGGGGGAAGCAGGGGTTAGTAAAGTGTGTAGTGTAGTGTTGTGTGGCTTAGCTGGAAGTGGCAGCAGAGGTTAGTGTAGCGCATTGTAGTGCAGTGTAACTGGTGGGGGCAGTGGGGGTTGGTGTAGAGTAGCTTAGATAGAGTAAGGCCTGGAACCCACTACAAAACGCTATCGCTAATCACAATCGCTAGAGTTTTGTATGAGCGGTTTGCAAGCGATTTCATGAGCACTTTCAGGAGCGATTTTAAAAAGTGTATTTAATTTGCCAGCGGTTGTTTAGCAATTAGCGTTTTCATTCTGATTGGTCCTTTCAATTAATTTTATTTTGTTACAGTGTGCAGTAACTCCAAAACGCTAGCAAAATTGCTCTGTGCAGGTTTTGATGAGCGATTACACCAGCGTTTATATACTTTACATTACAGAAACGCTAACCGCTAAAGCTAAAAATGCTGCATGTCCTGCACTTTGCGATTTGGAATTTGGCAGATCCATTAACATTAGCTGAGCATTTAGGGAAATCGCTAGCGGTTTGAATCGCTCCCTGTTAAGATTGGGGGTGTATTCTCCACAGTCAGCATGCAACACCTAAGCTGACGTGAAGGAGGTACACACACCAACACAAGGAATCAGGATATCCCCAGTTTAGTGGAGGAGAGGACTGACTCCAATAGGAGACTGTGGCGCACAGAGCCGGTGCAGATCCGAACAGCCACAAACAATACTTTCGTAATAACGTCTCAGCGCAAAGTAGCGCCGAGCGCATAAACCAGGACGGAGGAGATCAGGACAGGAGACAGAATGAACGCTTGCTTAACTAGCCACTACTTAGTGACAGCAAGCGTCCACAATAAAACAGACTGGAATGAGGTAGCCAATGCGTTTGCAGCGATGGCGTGCCTCACAAAGACAGGACAGGATAGTCAGGAAATAGCAGGATCAAGATAGATAAACGTAACACAGATAAATATACAATAAGTATGATTTCCTAGCGTATTACAATTACAGCTATCAATGAAACTATTTGTAACGTCTGACTAACATATGTATATATCGGCAATGAACCGATATATGACATAAGCAGGAACTCTGACTAAGACTGGAGTAATACAGGAAACAGGACTCAGAAGGATTCGCTATCTCTTCGCAGAGATGAACGCAATCCACAAACAGGACCAGGAACAGGATAACTAGCTCAGCGTGCTGGAACGCTGACTAACGGAACACAGGATATAAACAGTTCGTGTACGTATATATCAGCGACACTGATGTATCAACGTAACACGAATACAAGGAAAATAATAAACGTGCAAGTATGCGTATATATTGGCGATGAACCAATATATGACACAAGACAAGCAGAGTAACAAATTCTAGAACAAGAGCAGAACTAGGAGGACTCGCTGACCCCTTCGCAGGAGTCAGCGCAGTCCACACGGACTAGGAACGAGGTGGGGCACGAGCAGAGTAACAGACAGAATCTGAGACTATGGTAGCCCATGAGGCATTGCAGGAAGCAGTTCTTTATACTGAGGTCATCCAATGGGAGCAGACCTGCAGATTTCCACACAAGTGAATGGTAATTAATCACAGGCTGACAGCAGGAAAAGGCAGACAATGATATGCAGCCTGCAGGAAAGGGATTGCCCCTCCATTGCAGCAGACAATGTTTGTTTACACAAAAGCATATTAAACTGTCATTAACTTCAGAGCGACTGCAGATGGAATCAGCAACTAGTTTAAGTGCAAACCAAACTATGCAAGCAAATGCATGTAATGACATTAGAACTGCTTGGTTTGCAATACCACTGCAGTCAGCAGTAAACGCTGCAGAAGCGATCATAACACTCCCTAAACACTCATAAAATCGCTCTAGTGGGTTCCAGCCCCAACTTAGAGACAGCTTGGGGGGAAAAGGTACACAAGTCTCCCCTGCACTATATACGCACTAGGTTTATTATTTTTTTCACCCGGATTTTTGAGGTATAAACCTAGGTGTGTCTTATAGTCCGCAGCGTCTTATAGTCTGAAAAATGTGGTATACAAAACGTGTTTAGTTACGATCCCGTTTACAAAAAGATAAGATGCTGTGTTAATGTAAAAAAAAAAAAAATGACATGTCATTTAACCACTTCACCTCCAAGTGTTTTTTCCCTTAAAGTGAACTAGAGATAGAAATACCTAAAGATTTGATACTTACCCAGGGCTTCCTCCAGCCCCATAAGCTTTTCTAAATCCCGCGCCGTCCGAGGGAGGTCCGAGCATGCGTAGAAGACCCAGACTGGACACGATTGAGCTGTTACCAGGGCTGATCGCGGCTGAACGGCAGACCGTGGGAGGACAGCATGGGACTCAGATTAGCTTATGGGACCGGAGGAAGCCTTGGGTAAATATCAAATCTTTAGGTATTTTCATCTCTGGTACATTTTAAAAAAACAGGGCAATGTTCACCTGTCAGCGCTCCTTCCATTCATTCACCTATCCTATAACCTTACTACTACTTGCCAAAATGACAAAATCCATATCTTGTTTTTTTGCCACCAATTAGGCTTTCTTTGGGGGGGGGGGGGGTACTTTTTGCTATGAATTATTTGCATTTTATCGGGAAAAATAAGAAAAAAAATGAAAAAAATTTTTTTCTCAGTTTTCTAGTTTTAAAATAATACATGCTACCGTTATCAAAACCCACACATTTTATTTGCTCATTTGTCCTGGTTATTGCAACATTTAAAATATTTCCCTAGTACAATGTATGGCGCCAATAATTTATTTGGAAATAAAGGTGCATTTTTTTTGTTTAGCATCCATCACTAATTACAATCCCATAACTGTGAAAGTAACAGTAATATACCTTCTTCACAAACATATTAAAAAGTTCAGTCCTTAAATTAACTACTTATGTATTTTGTTTTATTGTATATTTTTTATTTTTTACAAAAAACGTTTTATGGTAACTATTGGGGAGTGTGGGAGGTAAGGGGTTAATTTCAAATGTAAAAAAAGTATTTTCATTAAAAAAAAAAAAAAAAGTTTGCAGATGTCATTTTACTATTAGGCCACAAGATGTCCTCACACATAACTTTCCTATGCGTAGTATTACTACACAAACAGGAAGTAATGCGTGGACATGTACGTATTGGTTTGTGTGAATCACTGTGCCATCTCATTGATGGCCGCGGACGCGGTCATTCACACGGGGACTTAGATCAATGAATAGGAACTGTGTTCCCATTCACTGATCTTCCATCTAGCGATTAGCGGTGGTAACAAGCACGGGGGCGAGCGGTAGTAGCTACTTCCCTGCGAAAAGATATGGTGAAATGCAAGCACGTAGTTGTAACGATTGGTGTCAGCTAAACAGATTTTCTGATTATTGGTGATCTGCAGTATCACCAATAATACAGACGCTATACCTAATTTTGTGGTGATCTGCAGAATCACCAATAATACTAGTATAGCCAGACACAGGACTACCAATGTGAGATAGTGTTTGGTGCAACAGTGTGATGATCCGCTCAGCTGGCTGCACTGGCAGACAACTGTTTGACCATTCCTTTAGTCTGTGGGCTGCAGGTCTCTGGAAGAGAGACCTGTTTTTCCATTGCAAGTTTCTGGTCTGTTCTGCTGCTGAGGAATTTGCATACATTCGTTATGCAAATCGCCTACCTGCCTCCTTTGATGACTGGCACTATAAGAGCTCTCTGCTCCCAGAATGCTTGGCTGGTCATTCCTTCAGGGTTTGTAGTAAACACTCCTAGAGTGTCAGCCATGCTACTTCTTGTTAAAGTTATCTTAGAGTAATTCTTTGGATTGCACTAGGCAGTTTCCCTAGTGCAGTTAGGATTGCATATCTGTTTGTTTGTCTGTTGCGATTGTCCTGTCCCAGCGGTTGTCGACAGGAAATCGTTCTGTTTGTCTGGGGTGCTAACCGGCACTGCGGTAGTTACTGGTAGCCCTTTCTGATCTGTCTTGTCTGGATCGCAGTAGCCTCTAGCGGTAGTGGCTGTGGATCCTTCTGATCCAGTTTCTGGAGTGTAAGCTGGAGCTGCGGTCGCGTCTAGCTACCTCGTCTAATCTGTCTTGCCTGGATCGCAATAGCCTCTAGCGTTAGTGGCTATGGATCCTTCTGATCTAGTTTCTGGAGTGTAAGCTGGAGCTGCGGTCGCTTCTAGCTACCTCGTCTAATCTGTCTTGCCTGGATCGCAATAGCCTCTAGCGTTAGTGGCTGTGGATCCTTCTGACCTAGTTTCTGGAGTGTAAGCTGGAGCTGCGGTTGCTTCCGGCTACCTCATCTGATATGTCTAGTTTAGATCGCACTAGCCGCTAGCGTTAGCGGCTGTGGATCTTTCTGATCTGTGTTCCTGCTTGGATCACACTTGCTCTGGCGGAAGAGCGGTGGATCCTTTCTGCCTAGTTCCTGTTTCTCGTTTGTCTGTCTTGTCTGATACGGGCGCTTGCTGTAGGCTCGGTGAGGTAACCGTTAAGCAAGTGTTCACGTTCTTTGTTTTGTGTTTGTCTGTCGGTGGTTAGTTAGACGTGCTTGTCTCTGTTGTGCTTAACACGCGGAGACCACGTTATAAACGCGTTCGCTGTTGCGAATGAGTGCGGTGTTCGCGTTTAGTTAGCGTTTGTTATTTTCTTTATCATTTTCATTGTATTATTTGCTGTGCCTTTGCTCCTCTTGTGTTCTGTTCTAGTCTGTCTTGTGTCACTTCTGGCGATCGCCTTTCTCGCGATCTCGTTCCTACTTTTGTTTCTGCTGATGTGTGTTCACCGTCGCAGGGTCGCGACTAGATTGGTGAACACACATTCATCCTGTCCCTGTGCTCTTTCTCTTTATGGGCTGTTCAGCCCCGCATTGTCTTGATCTGTACAATCCCCATTGGCATCTGTGGCCGTACAGCAATTGTACTCGTCTGCACTCCACAGCGCCATCTGCCGATGGGAATTGCCCTCTGCTGGTGCATTGCACCTAGCCTGGGTTCACCCAATTATACGCTTGTGGAAGGTTTTTGCTGTGTCAGTGCGCATCTCGTGCGCTGACCACGAAAACGATTCCGCAAACGTTACAAACAGTAATGAGGAATAGGAAGTCTTCCAAAGAGCGGGTGATTCAGACAATGCTGCAGCCAATGACCACCTGAGGAACAGGCGAGTCAGGCTGTACTGTAGTCGGTGGCCACCTGTGGAGCAGGTACCACCAACTGAGCTACAGAGAATGATCACCTGAGGAGCAGGTGATTAAGACTATACTGCAGCCAGTGGACACCTGAGGAGCAGGTGTTACAGACTGTGCTGCAAAGGATATTCACCTGAGGAGCAGGTGAATAAGACTACACTGCAGCCAAGGGACACCTGAGGAGCAGGTGTTACAGGCAGTGCTGCAGTTAGGCTTCACCTGAGGAGCAGGTGAAATGCCCCAGATCCCTCGCCAGTGGCTAGGCCCACTGGTGAGGTAGGAATGGTCAGACAAGCAGAGTAGGCAATGTACGGACAGATAAGGTACCAAGACAGAAGACTGATTCAGTGTTAGATACAGGCAGGGTCGGCAACATGAATCAGATGGGCAGAGGTACAGAGTCAGTAAGCAGGAGAATAGTCAACGGAAGCAGAATGTCATAACAGATAATACAGTGAACTAGTACTTTAAGCTATCAACAGAATCTGGCTAAGTGTAAATTCCCAGCTCCAGCTGGTTCTACCACACTTTGGGATCTGACTAGGTCTGAGCGCTCACACGTTAGCATTTGCAACAGCAGACACGGAGCAACTGACAGACTACCACTATATATACACAGCAGCTCCGCAGCTCCGCCCCAGTCATTCATCCAATCGAGATAGCGTTTGGAGTCAGCTGACCTGGCAGATCAGCTGACTCCCCTTCTATTCGCATAAATGGCCTGTCTCCTGGCGCGCGCGCGTAGCCCTCAATCTATGTACAATAGAAGGACCAGGCAGAGCACCAGCATGTAACTGCGCGGCCGAAGCCGCCGGCTGATACGCGGAGATAGCTGCCATGCCGCTGGTCTTCGCGGCGGCATCTCCGCTATCCATTACAGTAGTTACTCGTCCTGGGGGAGTAGAAGTGGTTAAACCCTTTATTGAACTAAAAATACTACAAATACAATATTTAAACCACTAAGGGCTAATTCACACTGCAAGAGCTTTTTAAGCGCTAGAGATTTTAAAAGCTCTTGCTAATGCAATGCTATGGGGGATTTTTACAAACTCACATCACTTCAGTGTGAACACTCACATAGGATAACATTTTCAAGAGCTTTTAAAATCACAAAGCGATTATAAAAGCTCTTGTAGTGTGAACGAGCCCTAAAAGCTTGTTTTAAGGATATTGGGACAAAACATTAAGAAGGCCCAGACTTTCAGAGCTAAGTATGCACCTTTGGCTGTTTTCTCACTCCATCTTGTGGCCTCAATGTGCTACTGCAGTTTTGTTAGATGAGCCACTGATAGGCCCTGTGCACGCGTACGTTAAAAAGGGGCGCTGGGAAAAAAGGGCGCGGGGTTTTAAACGATAAGCATGGATAACGTTTAAAAATGTATTGTACTGTTTTTCGTTTAAAATTAATGTTTTATAAAGTTATAAATCTTTAAATAATGTACAATAAATCGGCAATTGTAAAAACGTTAATCTTCCGTTTAAATATTGAAACATATAATAACGTTTAAAAAAAAAATTACTAAGTAACCCTCCCTGTACCTACCCCTAACCCCTAGACCCCCCTGTTGGTGCCTAAACCTAAGACCCCCCTGTTGGTGCCTAAACCTAAGACCCCCCTGTTGGTGCCTAAACCTAAGACCCCCCTGTTGGTGCCTAAACCTAAGACCCCCCTGTTGGTGCCTAAACCTAAGACCCCCCTGTTGGTGCCTAAACCTAAGACCCCCCTGTTGGTGCCTAAACCTAAGACCCCCCCTGTTGGTGCCTAAGTAACCCTCCCTGTACCTACCCCTAACCCCTAGACCCCCCTGTTGGAGCCTAAACCTAAGACCCCCCTATTGGTGCCTAAACCTAAGACCCCCCTGTTGGTGCCTAAACCTAAGACCCCCCTGGTGGTGCCTAAACCTAAGACCCCCCTGTTGATACCTAAACCTAAGACACCCCTGATGGTCCCTAAACCTTAGACCCTCCTTAGTGATCACTGTATTGTGTGTAAAATAATGTTTTAAAAACAGTAAGGGATAAAATATATTACAATTTACATTACGTACTGATCGCTTTGTTTCGTGAATAATAATGTTTTACAAACAGTAAGGGATAACATTTAAAATAATGCTTTATTGAAATAAGAAACGTAAATCATCACAAGCAGTTATAAAAACATAAAATCTTCGGGCGCCGTTGGAAAACGTTATTATTCTCGGGTGCCCTTTTTTCCTGTTCGGCGCCCAGTAAACGATAATTATTATGGGAGTCAATGGCAGCGCCCGATTTGTCCACTAGCCTCCTGCGCCCTTTTTTACGGTTACCCCTGTGCACACCAAAAACCTCAGATCTGCAAGACGCTAGAGGTTTTTGAAGCAGATTTCAGAGCGATTCTAGACATGTTTCTAAACATGCCTAGAGTTTTTCGAGGTGGTTTTCCACTTTCCTATACATTAACATTGAGGCAGAAACGCCTCAGAAATCTAAAAAATGCTGCAGCCCCTGAGTTTGAATTTGTGGAAAAAAAACAAACCACTCTGGTGTGCACCATCCCATTCACTTTCATTAGCCAAGCGGTTTTCCCCCTGCAAGCGTTTTATAAAAACGCTCCAGAACCGCTTCGGTGTGAACCAGCCCATAATCAGGGAAAGTCATCATCCCAATCTACACGGTCTGCTGGAAGGAAGATTGTGTCCTGCTACTATCTCTGCAGAACCAGTGCTCGTGATATTTCATTAGATTCAATTAGTTATTGTCACACCTGCTTTTTAAATGGGCTTAGGGCCATGTATGACAATTTTTTTTTTGGACCAATCACAATGTCTCTAGCAACCAATAGGAATGAGGTGAGCTCTGGGCCCACACCTCTCTTCATTACACAAACACCATTTTGGATTAATTCCTCGCTGCTACTCAGTACAGCATGAAGAGGTTGTGTTGGAGAGGGCAGTGCTGTATATTTGGAATTTGCAATTGATTTGTGCTAATTTGAGACTAAATGTACGGTACCTGTAATTGTTAGCTTTGTGATTCAGTTAAGGTGGCCATACATCAGGCGACTTGGTGGCCAATTTACCATCCGATTCGATGATTATAATCCAATCGGCTAAAAATCAGTATGCCCGAAGATGTGACCAATTTCAGGTCAAAATTGGTTGCCTGTATCTATCGGACAAACTGCAAAATCTCAGGCCAATGTGCTTGAACAAGTTCACAGCTGTAACAGGGTGCGATATCGGGCTGAGCGACAACAAACACGATGGAACCCTGGTGCTACCCCCCTAGTGTGAAATGTGCCCCCCTCCATGCACATGCATGCATACTTTACCTGTCAGTGTACGCCACTGTAATGTGACACACCCGCTCATGTGCAATACAACGACAACCCTGTCGGGGCGCGTGTGTGTGAGAAAGAGGATGGAGGCGTGGCAGACACTGACAGGTAAAGTATTCATCCACAGATTGGGGGGGGGGGGAATGTGCACAGGGGTGGGGATATATACACATTTTACACTAGGGGGACATCAGCAGGGACAACAAGGCCTTTGGTTTATGGCAGCCACAGACCTCTCTCCGATCAAAGAGAGATCTGTCTCTTGGTTGATCGGCCACTGAAGTTGCTAGATGTAGAGTTTTAGCTTACTAATTGTTTGCTTCGTGATTCAGTTACAGGGTTATCTTACTGCACTGGTGAAGTGATAGTGTGTAGTCAGTGGTAGTTTAGAGATAGGGATTTCATACAGCAGTAGTAGTAGTTATTAGATGTCCCTAATGCTGGGGATACACGGGCCGAAGCGCCCTTATCAATCGATCATATCCAACAGATCCGATGACCCGCCGGATAGATTTCCCGCTCGATCCCCGTGGGCGGACAATAGCGGGGAATCGAGCGGAAGATAAAGAGCGCCCGTGGGTACACACGGGAATCGATCCGGCCGCCCGCGGGGATGAGCGGGGACGCGGCGGGAGTCGATCCGGTGGCTAATCGAGCCGCCGGATCGACCCGTGCATCCCCAGCATAACAGAGTAGTTAGGGAGAGCTTGATATTTAACTGATCCAAATGCAGGGTCTCCTTTTCCACTACCAAGCAGCACTGTACAGTAATGCTGACATCCTCCTTTGGGTCCTGATCACATCTCAAATCATGATAGTGGAAGCGGAGACCCCTTCCTGTGTCTGAATCAAGTAAAAGTCAAATGCTCCCTGCGCCACTCTGCATTAGGCTGGTGGAGGCAGCCAGAGTATAGCCAGTTGCAGAAACCCTGCCCTGAGTTATCGTACACAAGATAACGCAGGCAGTGCTGCTAAAAGGTTAAATAGTATCATCAGGTGACCATGTGTGCATCCCAGGTAGTAGTATTATGTTTCAGTAAGGGAGAGGAAGGTGAGGGTCTTGGAGAGAAAGAGGCCATGGATGATGGAAATGAGGCTGGGGGGAGGATGCTTGTAGGTGTGTGTATGTGTGTGTGTGTGTGTGTGGGGGGGGGGGGGTTGGAGTGGGTGGTGCAGTGGGGACAGGGGCTAGGTTGGCGTTTTGGTTGTTGGGTGGGGGGGAGTTGGTACAGAGGTGTGCGCCTATGCGGGGGCCGAGGGACCTGGGGCTAAGAAGTGTAGTGGGAAGTGGGCAGGGGATGGAGCCAGAACACAAGGTAGAGGTGGGGGTGAGCGGGTAAGGAGGAGCGGATATGAGGAGGGGACGCATATTGACGTGTAGGGTGTACATGCCGTTACCCTGGGAGTAGTGATGAGCGTAATTACCTAATTACGATTACGCAAAAGTTTGATTACAACTGTAAATTTTGAGAATTTCATGAGGTTACGCAAATTACGCAATATTTTGTGTTGATTTCATAATTACGATAGTTTTTGTAATTACAATCGTTTACATAACACAAACAAATCAGAATTTTGTGTTTAACACAGTTCTGGAAATTGTGTTCCAGTCCAGAGCCTCCTGATACATTTAAAGTGACAGCACGTGCAGGGACCTTTGCATTGTCAGATACTGCAAGGCCCCAAAACCAAGTGTCTTAGCATGCATGACCGCTAAGTGAACCTCAAAAAGAGCACCCTTTTTAGAAGTGGCTGCAGGTAGAGCCTCCTGATACATTTAAAGTGACTGCACGTGCAGGAACCTTTGCATTATCAGACATTGCAAGGTCCAAAACCAAGTGTCTCAACATGACCGCTAAGTGCACCATGGCAAAGAGCATCTGTCTTAGAAATGGCTGCAGATAGAGCCTCCTGATACATTTAAAGTGACAGCATGTGCAGGGGCCTTTGCATTATCAATAATTGCAATCAGTAATTGCAATCAATGAGTGACTTTCCTGAGTTTATTCATTACTATTAGAAACAAAATTACGTCCATTTTCGTAATTAAAATATCTTTGTTGCTATAGAAAACACAAAAATTTGGAAATTTTGCGTTAAACACAAATTTGTGCTGAAAAGCAAAATTATGAAACCAACATTTTACTTCCGGAATTTTGAATTACGTTTTATATGGCAATTATGAAATTATGAATTCATGACGTAGCGGCAAAATTCGCATCCCTAATTAAGGAAATGCGAAATTACGAACATTTTGGCACAAACACTACCTGGGAGCGGTAGTGTGGCTAGTGGGGAAGACAGCAGTAGTGCAGCAGCTGGGGGATATGTGGTGGTGGGATTGACCAAAGCAACAGAGAGCAGCAGCCGGGTGGTCATCAGTGGGGTGGCCAGCAGACAGGGGTCACTTCTTCAGGCTGCGATGGTGTTCAGCAATATAGGTGAATTACAACTTAGAGAAAATTACCTTGGTGTAATGCTGGATTCTGCTGAATTCTGGTAAATTTTTTGTAAGATCCTTAAAAGTGATCCTTTAAATGAGAGCCGACAATCATCAGAGATGACTATAGATAGTTTCTAGGGAGTGTCTGCAACACCTTAACCAGATAACTGTGTGTGCTAGGGCTCAAAAAGAGCAATTATATGGTAGAGGAAAAAAGCCCTTAAAAAATAGCACCTCCCACAGCAAAATTTGAAAAGTATAACAAAAATCTTTATTCAACATTGGGTATATTAATAATCACAGTACTGATGATTCAATAAAGAATAAAACCATTTAAAAACCAAACAAATATTCCAACATGATCCCTGCTGCATATGAAACAATCACTCTGAATGCAATATATTGTATAATGACACAATGCTGCTGTCAGATATAAAACCCCACTGTGGGCTCAATATTGAGCCCAACAGGGGGAGAACCCGGGTTCAGTATACAACCTAATGTGATGCAGGACCAATAAACACCTGTGCAATGAGAAAAAAAAAACAAAAAACAAAAAAAACACACGAATAAATATCGCATATATAAGATTATGAAATAAAGTGCACAATTGCTATCCAAGTATACAGTATTACTAGTGATAAGATGCCTAGTAAAAAAATTAAGGCAAAGGAGCAGCCCATAGGAAAAAGAGCATAAAGTGGAGTAGTGCAAAAAATAGGAGATATTTAGCCCAGAAATGGTAAAGTCAATCTCAGCAGCACAGCAGGGAACAAGGAATCCCCTCAGAGGACAAGATCCTACTAGTTCCGCGAGAGTCACCTCGCTTTATCAAGGAGAGATGACTATAGAGCAACCCTATGGATGTTACAGCCGGAACCCGAAGTCTGGACAAAATGTGAAGCAGCTGTCTTACTGCGACCAATGTGAGGAATGAATTGATTCTGGCGGCTCCGTGCTCCTCTCCTCAGCTCTGGCTCCTCCCCCTGCCCCCTCCTATTTACCTCTGGCAGCTGGACACACACACACACATACAGAGTTGTTTGTCGCTGCAGGGATTCGTGCCATGTGTTCCTATAGGTGGGCACTGCAAAGCAGGTGTTGGTGGAACAAATGTCTGCAGCGTTCCCGCTGTGCTTCCCTGCAGTGACGAACAACTCTGTGTGTGTATGTGTGTGTGTGTGTGTGTGTGTGTGTGTGTGTGTGTGTGTGTGTGTGTGTGTGTGTGTGTGTGTGTGTGTGTGTGTGTGTGGACCTGGCTGCCAGAGGTAAATAGGAGGGGGCAGGGGGAGGAGCCAGAGCCAAGCAGAGGAGCACAGAATCAATTAATTCCTCACATTGGCCGTAGTAAGACGTCCACTTCACAGATTTCGGGTTCTGGCCATAACATATACACAAAGACCAAGTGTCTGGATAAATTGGCCTACACTAGAATCAGCTGTGAGACTATCAGTAAGTTGATATGTCTCTAGTCTCTGCAAGTCTATGCCAATAATCAGGGCAGTGAGGGTGATAACGTGTGAAGCAAACTAACAGATGGATAACAGTAGCAGTAATGGGGATATAAAGGGAAAAGTATGGGAACAAAAGCCTGTGGTTAATTAATCAAAAAGTGATTCGAATGTAAAAATTATACTTAATATTTAGCAGATAAGATGCTCTTTCTTGATTCTTTAATCTAAAATATGTAGTTTTGCCTTCATTCATTTTTGATGCGCTAAGTTGACTGTGAGGGTAATTTTATATTATATTATATATTATAATTTTATATGACTACTACTTTGATTAGATAATAAAATAATAAAGATATAAATACATGTTGTGAATTACTGAAATTGTGTTTTAAGTTCCCCTCAATGCCCAAGTCATTATTATTATTTATACTGTGCTGACATCTTCCGCAGCACTGTACAAAGTATACAGACTTGTCACTTAAAGTGGAATGAAACCCAGCATTTCTTCTTTGCTCTAATAGATTATTTACAGCATATTACTGTATATGCAAGCAGCATTTTTTTTTACTAGAACAGCATTCAAAAGGTTACACACACAGGACTTGAAAGTTCAGTGCAGAGAAATCTGGACGCAGCCGAAGTTGTAGATAATGTTATCTTGTGTTTAATTGTATCAAGTGAGGAATGCAAATAAACACTTCTCCTATACTGCCGGGTTCCCTGAACAAAGTCAGACAATTTAGAAAGCATTTCTGCTTGTTAGAACATGAATAAAGCAGTTATAAATAAAATGCAACGTCAGCTTTGAAAACAAAAAAAGTGCACTTTGGTAACGTATAATTTCTAAATGAATACTAATACTTTTGCACAAAAGCAAATATGATAATAACCGCATGGCATATAAAAAGTAGGAAAACAGTGCACTGATTGGCCAGGCAGCGCACAGGGTCTCGGGGGGGCACCCTCTAATGCGGCTGGTAGCGGCAAATCGGCACGGGGCAGCAGCGATCGTAGGTAACACGCAGCGAGCAAAATGCTAGCTGCGTGTATAAAAAAAAATTATGCAAATCGGCCCAGCGGGGCCTGAGAAATCCTCCGCAGCGGCTTAACCCGTGTCCAGCACGGGTTACCACTAAGGAGGTTAAATAGCTTGCTTGGGTAATTTTATCGACCAAAGAGTTCTTTACACCCTATTCAATTTTCATGCTGCCGGTAAGGGATCCTTTGCCAGTACCACTAGACCTGTCGGCCCCCACCACAGCACCGTTCCTTCCAGCAACCCAGCACTGCACCACTGCCACCTCAATAGTGCTCGCTGGAACTCAGTTACTCTGTAATACTATGGACCCCTGCAAAGTATTTTGAAGCTCCTGCCAGGGCTCTTCAAAGGTCTACGGTCTGGACAAATAAGAATTCTCTAGGTTTTTCATTAGTCTATTAAACTGACAGGGACAATTCTATTTGGTCCAAACCATGAACCAATGGGGATCCCCAGTGGAAAATTAAAAAAATGTTCACAGTATTACAAAGCAACGTAATGCCAGCAAATAGTGGTGAGGAGCGGAGGGTGTTCAGCAATGCTGAATGGTGAGTAGGGATGGGGCAGGGGGTTCCCGGTTGAGCTGCTGGGAGGAGCAGCGGACGGTGCTGAGACAGAGATCGATGGAGTGGTGGGTAGAAACAATCAGCAGCAGTAGTCCGACAAGGAGGTTGTCCAGGAGGAGATCCATTAATCAACATTAAAGGAGAAGACAGAAGAAAAAAGCAAGAACTAAAAGAAGAAAGAAGGGAGAGATGGAAATCAGAAGAATACAGAAAGTTTTTTTCCCAACTTTTAATAAAGTGTATTTTTAAAGTGTATTTTTTTCACTAAACACAGTGGGTATTGAGTCAAAAATACCGATACCTATTTACCTGGAAAGGGGCAGACATCCGGAGGCCTCCTTATTAAAGGGGGGCTCCCAAATTCAAACATAAGTCCCCCAGTACATATCCACCCCCACATCTTGCTTGGCACCTGAGTTGGGAAGAGCCTCTTAAACATAATATGGGCTCTGTAGGAGAGTGGGAGGCTTTATCGCCCCTCTCTAACTGAGACCCCCATATCATGTACCATGTGGGTTGGTATGGTTAGCATAGCAGAGCACTACGCAGAGCAGGTGCAGGGACGAGCAACAAAATTGATACGTGGGATGGAAGGTCTCACTTACCAAGAAAAGGTTAGATAAACTGGGTTTATTTAGTCTAGAGAAAAGACGCCTTAGAGGGGATCTAATTAACATGTATAAATACATCAGAGGGCAATATAATAGCTTGGCGGATGAGCTTTTTGTCCTTAGGCCTTCTCAAAGGACTAGAGGACATGATCTACGCATGGAGGAAAAACGTTTTAGCCATTTATTTAGGAAAGGGTTCTTTACAGTAAGAGTGATTAAGATGTGGAATGCATTGCCATCATTATGGCAAACTCTATACCTGCATTTCAAGGGGGCTTAGATGCTTTCCTTGCGTTGAAAGACATCCATGGCTACAATTACTAGGTAATGCATAATGATGTTGATCCAGGGATTTTATCTGATTGCCATCTGGAGTCGGGAAGGAATTTTTCCCTTTTGGGGCTAATTGGACCATGCCTTGTGAGGGTTTTTTCGCCTTCCTCTGGATCAACCGGGATATGTGAGGGAGCAGGCTGGAGTTGTACTTTATACTGGTTGAACTCGATGGACGTATGTCTTTTTTTCAACCAAAATAACTATGTAACTATGTAACTATGTAACTTGGCTTTACCAGCCTGCATGGGTGTGAAGGGGTGAAAGAAAACTTAAAGAGGGGGGCATGCCTAGGCTTTAATAAAACCATTTTCACCCATGTCATGCAGCATGATATAGGATTGGACGGCTGAGTCTCAGCCTATTCAGTACCTTTGTGCCAATGTTGCCCCAGGAGGCTGTGACTTCTGCAGGCATATACAGGATGTAGAGTCTAAAGAAGGTATTACAATGTACTAATGGCTTACTCCATTACATGCAGTGAAACTTTTTTTTCTTACAACAAAATGAGGAACCAAACTAAAAACAAAGTAACTCCCCCCCCCCCCCCCCCCCCCCCCACACACACACACACACACATAAACCAATGACCACATTGCAACCACAGCACTATTATGGGTAGAAAATAAATACAACTATACTACCTAGCGTTTAAAATATGGGGCAAATTGCCCAAATTCTTGCGTGCCTAATTAAATGTACCTTTAAAGTGTTGCTAGCTTACATTTGTTAGAATTATTCAGATCGGAGTGAGCTGTGGGGTACCTCAGAGTTCACTCTAACCTGAATAATGACAAATAGCTTCTGTTTTAAGAAGGGAAACTTCTGTTCTGCATAGCATTTTAGTTCGCCGACTCTTTGATCTCTTTCAGCACCTTACATACTCCTAGGAGTTATGGTTCACCATGAGCTTGCTGGACAACCTGTCAAAATATTTATTTGATACAATCTTTAAAGCATATCAGTTGACTGAACATTCAGTAAACAAAGATGCGTTTTCAGACACATGTAGTGCTACTGTGTAACGAGAAGCTGGGCAGAGTTTCACTACGTCATGAGGCTAAAGCTGAAGGAAGTGAAAGTGGAAACTGCTGTCTGACTAGTTGGGTAATATGAAACCAGTCAGGCTTTTAGCTATTGCTGATGTAAGAAAGGACCTACCCGAGAAGAGTAAAGATCTGAGACCATTGTTGAGGGCTCATGTTCCCTGTGAACTGCTTGTGTGCATGAGAATTACCAACCACCTCTTGTATGTTCAGCTGAGCACCTGAAGGATTGCCACTTCACTCCTCTAACTTGTTATAGAAACACTGAGCAAAAACCACTATCTCAAAATGTAATATTGACACCTCAGGCAAAAAATAGACTATCTAATTAAAGAAAAGACTGCCCACTAGTGGTGAAAGGTTGTAATAAATATATTGAATAATATTGAGTTTATTTTTTGAAAGATTTGTTTGGAATGATTAATTTATTAAATTTATTACAACCTTTCACCACTAGTGGGCAGTCTTTTCTTTAATTAGATAGTCACTCCTCTAACTTGACACAAGCTGGTTACGTAAAGTGAAATACCAATTTCATGAAATCAAGCGCTATAAACATGTATTATGCTCTATTTTAGTGTAATTTCACCACAGCAAAATTGGACTTCAATGAAAACATAAAAATCTTTACTCTGAATAAAATGTGGCCTATCTTAACCACTTTACCACTTTTCCCCAGAGGCTATTTAACCCTTCCCGCCAAGAGCCATTTTCATCTTTCAGCGTCCCTCCCTTTGGCCATAAGTTTATCAGTGCTTCTCACATCAAAATGATCTGATCTACCCCTGCTGGAGTAGGGAGAAGGCATTGTGGGCTCTGGGGGAGGGAGAGGGCACTGTTGACTCGGGGGGAGGGAGGGAACTGTGGGTGCTGCAGGAAGTAGAGATCAGTGTTGATGCTGGGGGAAGAATAGGTATAGGGTACTGTGAGTGCTGGGGGAGGTAGAGGTAAGTGTGGGTGCTAGGGGAGGGGAGGTCACTGTGGGTACTGGGGAAGGGAGAAGTCACTGTGTGTGCTGTGTGTTGCGTTGGTACAGGTCACTGTGCGTGCTGGCGATGGAAGAGGTCACTGTTGGTGCTGCTGGGGGGAGGTCCCTGTGGGTGCTTCTGGGGAGAGGAGAAGTGCTGCTAGGGTAGGAAGATGTCACTGTGGTGGCTGGGGGAGGTGGAGGTAAATGTGGGTGCTGGATGAAGGGGAGGTCACAGTGCGTGCTGGAGAAGGGGGAGAGCACTGTGAGAACTGGTGGAGGGAGAGGTCATTGTGGGTGTTGGCGGAAAGGGAGGGAGAGATCAGGTAGCGGGGGAGGTAGAGGTCAGTGTGGGTGCTGGGGGGGCATACATTTAAAAAAGCTAATTTAGGTGCAACTATTTAATTGTGGTAAATTTACCGATAATGTTGAACTATAACCTAACCTATCCCTACTCTCACACAGAACCCTTCCCTGGTGGTGCCTAACCCTAAGACCCACCTAGTGGTGCCTAACCTTAACACCCCTGATTCCAATAATACGATAAATTTCAATGTAATTGCAGCCACCCGCTAAATAATGCAACAACTTTCCATATTACGATAAATACCAATTGTGCCCACATATATTGATACATTACAATTGCGCCCATTTTTGGCTGCAACTTTTCCAACTGCTCCTGCTGGGGGAAGGGGAGGTCAATGTGGATGCTGGGGGGAGAGGGAAGTCACTGTGTGTGCTGGATGTTGGTAGGGGTCACTGTGAGTGCTGGCTAACTATCTAGGGAGCACACATGGCTACCTAATACAATCCGGGGGCTCCACATGGATGCCTTCTACTACTATTGGAGTCGGGGGGGGGGGGGGAGAACACATCACTGTGCCTAACACTACTATTTGGGGGGCCTCACATGGCTACCTAATACATCTATCTGGAGGTGGACACCCATGGCTACCTAATACCACTCTCTTGGGTACAGACAAAGCACCCTATACTGATATCTATGAGCACAATGGCTCCCTAATATTTATACCTGGAGTGTACACATAGTTACCTAATAATGATATCTAGAGGCACTATGGCTGCCTCATATTACTATCTAAGGAAACAGATAGCTATCTGGGGTGCAAGGCTACTTGATTTTAAAATCTGGAGGACATTAGGCTACTTAGTTTTTGTACCTGAGGGGCCCATGTCTATTGGGTTCTTTATCTGGGGGAACATGACTAATTTTCTGTTGTATCTGGAGTGTACTGGGCTGTTTGATAATTTTATTTGGGGGGTACTTGGCAGCCATCTTGATGTTAGATAAAAGCAAAAAAAACAAACAAACAAAAACAAAACCCTGTTTATTCTACAAAGGCTAGACAGATTCCTAATATGGTGAATACACTTTACTACTGACCTTGTGTTTGTGTTTGATGTTCTTTTCTCGTCTGTTCTTTAGAAGATTGCTGATGCGACAATGAAAATAATATATTAATCAATCAGTTCAGAATTTAAAGGAATAGAAAATTATTCAGAATCTGTGTAGTAAATCAATATAGCTCTACTTTTATAAGTCATGCTGTCATATACTGTACATGTTATATATCATATATATTATCATATAATTTTACAGTCCATTGAAAAGTCTTTTTTTCAGTGATCCAAACGTTTTAAAAAAAATGGAAAGTCTTACAGCACAGAGGTTAAGACATTAAGTAACTATAAAAACAAAAACAGGTACATACTTACCCATGTCAGAAGGAAAGCCTCCAGTTGCACACCACCACCGTTGTGTAGGACCCCTCCAAACATGACCGGATATGTACTCATGGCCGTGCTCTCCTCTGTCTATGTGTACCTCAATTGACATATGAAGTAAGCTGAGGCTGCTCATGAACCATACTCGTGCCTGGACAGTACGGCCATGCTATACAAGGAAGTGTGTGCTCAAAGTGGACACGGGAAGCCTCTGGACCATACAAGGAACATGGGTAAATATGTGGGTTTTTTTATGTTTTGTTTTTTATGTTACAGGTTTGCTTTAATATCTGGAGAATTAAGCATGCACTTTAGTTTTCTTTTGCACATTTTATTGTTTGTATGTGGGACTGCATAGTAAGTTTCCCAACTGTCTGGAGTTTGGTGTTATCCAGGGTGCTGAAACTCTGTTGTTTCTGATTGCAGAGGTTCAACTCCTAAAACTATTTCTTTAATCAACCTCCCTGGCAGTGCATTCCTGTCTGGAATTTTGAGTCAAAAGCAGTACATTTTTTTTCAAGATTTTTAGGCCTCCAATTCTTAAGTCATAACTCACCAAAATATATCAGAATAAAAGCCTGGTAGACATTCTGCATATAAATAAAACACTGGAACACAAAATTGTTGAAATAATTACATTTATGAATAAACTTAAAACATTGTGAATCTGTGCAAATAAGGTAGGCAGAGATTAGTCAAAATCCAGGCAGAGGTCGGTGCAGGCGGCAGACAGAGAGTAGTCAAAATCCAGGCAGAGACCGGTGCAGGCGGCAGGCTGAGAGTAGTCAAAACTCAAGCAGATGTCGGTACATGCGGCAGGCAATGGGTAGTCAAAATCCATGCAGATATATCGATACAGGCGGCAGGCAGAGAGTAGTCAAAACCTAGGCAGAGGTCGTTGCAGACAGCAGGCAGAGAGTAGTCAAAATCCAGGCAGACGGTGCAGGCGGCAGGCAGAGGGTAGTCAAAATCCAGGCAATAATTTGGTAACAGTAAGGGAGAAGCATATATAGAGTGGCTTGCAAAAGTATTCGGCCCCCTTGAAGTTTTCCACATTTTGTCACATACTGTCACAAACATTAATCAATTTTATTGGAATTCCACGTGAAAGACCAATACAAAGTGGTGTACACGTGAGAAATGGAACAAAAATCATACATTATTCCAAACATTTTTTACAATTCAATAACTGCAAAGTGGGGTGTGCGTAATTATTCAGCCCCCTGAGTCAATACTTTGTAGAACCACCTTTTGCTGCAATTACAGCTGCCAGTCTTTTAGGGTATGTCTCTACCAGCTTTGCACATCTAGAGACTGAAATCCTTGCCCATTCTTCTTTGCAAAACAGCTCCAGCTCAGTCAGATTAGATGGACAGCATTTGTGAACAGCAGTTTTCAGATGTTGCCACAGATTCTCGATTGGATTTAGATCTGGACTTTGACTGGGCCATTCTAACACATGGCTATGTTTTGTTTTAAACCATTCCATTTTTACCCTGGCTTTATCTTTATGGTTGTTGTCCTGCTGGAAGGTGACCCTCCGCCCCAGTCTCAAGTCTTTTGCAGATTCCAAGAGGTTTTTTTCCAAGATTGCCCTGGATTTGGCCCCATCCATCTTCCTATCAACTTTGACCAGCTTCCCTGTCCCTGCTGAAGAGAAGCAACCCAAGAGCATGATGCTGCCACCACCATATTTGATAGTCGGAATGGTGTGTTCTGAGTGATGTGCAATGTTAGTTTTCTGCCACACATAGCGTTTTGCATTTTGGCCAAAAAGTTCCATTTTGGTTTCATCCGATCAGAGCACCTTCTTTCACATGTTTGCTGTGTCCCCCACATGGCTTGTGGCAAACTGCAAACGGGACTTCTTATGCTTTTCTGTTAACAATGGCTTTCTTCTTGTCACTCTTCCATAAGAGCCAACTTTGTGCAGTGCATGACTAATAGTTGTCCTATGGACAGATTCCCCCACCTGAGCTGTAGATCTCTGCTCTGAGTCACCATGGGCCTCTTGACTGCATTTCTGATTAGCGCTCTCCTTGTTCGGCCTGTGAGTTTAGGTGGACGGCCTTGTCTTAGTAGGTTTACAGTTGTGCCATACTCCTTCCATTTCTGAATGATCACTTGAACAGTGCTCTGTGGGATGTTCAAGGCTTTGGAAATCTTTTTGTAGCCTAAGCCTGCTTTACATTTCTCAATAATTTTATTCCTGTGTTCTTTGGACTTCATGGTGTTGTTGCTCCCAATATTCTTTTAGACAACCCCTGAGGCCATCACAGAGCAGCTGTATTTGTACTGACATTAGATTACACACAGGCGCACTCTATTTAGTCATTAGCACTCATCAGGCAATGTCTATGGGCAACTGACTGCACTCAGACCAAAGGGGGCTGAAAAATTACGCACACCCCACTTTGCAGTTATTGATTTGTAAAAAAATGTTTGGAACCATGTATGATTTTCGTTCCACTTCTCACGTGTACACCACTTTGTATTGGTCTTTCACGTGAAATTTCAATAAAATTGATTCATGTTTGTGGCAGTAATGTGACAAAATGTGGAAAACTTCAAGGGGGCCGAATACTTTTGCAAGCCACTGTATATATGTATATATGTATATATGCTTCTCCCTTAAAGCGTAACCAAGAGCTCCTGTCACTGCTTTCCTGTTGTGTGCTGTAGCCCCTCTGTATTTATATATTTCTTATGGAGACTGGGGATCTCCAGGCTGCGTGCATGCTTTGCATATTATTGCATATAATTTGGTTTGTGCTGCTCATCCCTTGGTATTTATTTATAATTTTCCCCTGTGAGCGTGCATAACCACGCCCACCTCTAGCACAGTTAAGCATATCAATGAGCGGAGCTCATAGTTCAGTCAGTAGCTAGTATAAGGTGAGGTGTTTTTAATTTCCTCTCTCCCATCTAGTTGACCATTGGGCTTTTGGCATGTTCCCAGTAGAACGCTGATAAAAGAACTAGCATTTTTGCCTGGTTAGAGTAGGACTCACCAGATTGGGGACACTGACGCAGTTGGTGAGCTTAAACGCGTTAAAGCGTAACCAAGAGGCCCTGTCACTGCTTTCCTGTTGTGTGCTGTAGCCCCTCTGTATTTATATATATATATAATGTATATACGGTATATATATATATATATATATATATATATATATATATATACATGTTTTTCCTTTTCTCTGTAAAAAATTGTGGGGCACCGTAAAAATTTGTTCCGCCCCCTGCCCCTGAGGACTCACCCCACTCCTCTGCTGTCATTGGCCGCCGGCTCCTGGACGGAAGAAGAGAGGACATGGGGATCCCTGCGGCAATAGAGGATGCTGATAGCTGAGGGTAGATGGGAGAAGCCTGGTGGGTCCCCGCAATCAGAGCGGGGAGATGGGGATCCCAGGGGCCAAAGATGATGCAGGTAGAGGGGGGAGAAGGCTGGCCACCAGAGAGGAATAGAAACAACTTGGGAAAGAAGCCTGGGTCCTCCTGCACAGCGCTGATTGTGCGTGGGAACCAGGCAGCCAATAGGAGGGGCGTATTTGGCCAGCCCGACCTGAGCTCGGGCTTACCGCTTCCAGCTCCTAAAACTGAGCCCGAGCTCAGGTCGGGATTACCGCCAGGGAGGTTAAAATATTTATTAAAAGACAGTGCAACCCTTTTCACAGATACAAGCTGAAGCAAGCAACCTACAGTACTTAATAGGGAGAGAGTAACTAAGAGTTCACCTCACCTGCACTGATTCAACAGGTTTCTTTGTCTTTCAGCAAACATTGAAGTTGGTAGGGCATTGCACACATCACTGTATACATCTAGAAGCATGACATACATAGCTTCATGCCACAGCTGGATGCAAGGAGGAGAAAGGGGTCCCTAACAGATTGGCTTTTAAACTATATGCAATCCTTTTACTCCTACACTAGTGGAATATTATTGCGGAAGCTTATATACTAAAGAGGTTACTTAACCATAAAGCGCTTAATTTGTCTCTTTACAGTTCTCCTTTAAAGTACCCCAACTCTACACAATTATTTTCAATTACTCCACTTGGGATGTGGGGAAAGTCTATATTAGACAAAAATATGCTATATAGAAAAATTGAGGGTAACTAATACCTGGATTTACTATCTCATGGGTCAAATAATAGTTCATAATTTGCTATTATTATTAATAATAATAATAATAATAATAAGATTATTATATTATTTTTCTAACACAATGTACCACTACTGCATCATATACTCTAGTGTGATTTATAAAAGTTACAGAAAAGTACAACTATCCAATATTATAATCTCATTTCATTTAAAAATGTGGTTGCTATGAGCCATTCCACATATTACCATTTTCTTTGCTTTAGCTGCAGTTAACATGTGTAGTAATTTTGGTGTCAATAGCATGTATGGGAGCTTTGCTATTAACTGCTAAAGTTGGCAAGAAATTACGCGAAATTTCATGAAATTTTATGTGAAATTATGAATTACTACACTAAATCAATTGAATTTGCAAATCATAATTACGTATAAGCATAATTATGAAAATTTACACGAAATTTAGCGAAATCGTGATTTGTTGATTACGATCATCACTACCCTAGCATAACATTTACAAGAGCACTAAATTTGCTAATATCCTTGCACCCAGCCATCTACGCAACACCACCACCTATACAGACCCAGACCCAGATTTTTCACATCACCTTCATAGAAACAATCCAGAAATGTACTGGATACAGTTAGATAACACTCATTCCAAGCGGTTTAAATGAACAGCTGGAGAAAATGTATTAATCACTTAGTTTATAATATAGTTTTTATCTAGTCCTCGTCTTTATCAAGTTTCTTTTTATTATTTTTATCTTTGACTTCTATCATGTTACTATTATGGTCATGGTATTATTATTTTTATCCCTGATCATATATTTATTTAAGTATTTATATAGCGCCAACATATTACGCAGCCTTGCATAGAGTATATAGTCTTGTCACTAACTGACCCTCAAAGGGCTCACAATCAAGTCCATACCATAGTCATATGTCTATGTATGTATGTATCGTGTAGTGCATGTTTCATAGACTAAGGACAATTTTAGGGGGAAGCCAATTAACTTATCTGTATGTTTTTGGTATGTGGAAGGAAACCTGAGTGCTGGGGGGAAACCCACGTTGACATGCAGAGAATATACAAACTCCTTGCAGATGTTGACCTGGCTGAGATTCAAATAGATTACTTATCCACTAGGTGGCGACTTTCCAGCTGTTTCCCAATCCATTGTCCCA
The DNA here is from genome assembly GCF_040937935.1 of Hyperolius riggenbachi. Taxonomy (NCBI): domain Eukaryota; kingdom Metazoa; phylum Chordata; class Amphibia; order Anura; family Hyperoliidae; genus Hyperolius; species Hyperolius riggenbachi. Next base: position 204,074,695 of record NC_090653.1, on the reverse strand, counting down.
AGAATCCTTCAGTTTTTTTCCACTATATAGTGCACATACACAATACCATCAGCATTTTGTGGATTGCGGTACGAGGACCGCAACTCACCGCATAAGTATACTTATTCTCTTAGGGCCAGTTTCCACTAGCGCGAATAAGCATACATTTTCTGCATGCAGATTCGCATAACCAATACAAGTAAATGGGCCTGTTTCCACTTGTCAGGAAAACTGAGTGTTTTGCTGTGCAGGAAAAATCTGCACAGCAGTGCCATCAGAATTCGCACACCGCGCACACCACTTGCGATTCACATGTAATGTATTTAATAGGAATTCACATTGCGTTTTCTCTATGCGAATTCTCCATGCGAATTCGCATACGTTTTCGTGTAAAAACACAGGCACTGACATGGTTAAAATCGCATACTTACAAAAATACATGAAAACGCATGCAAATTTGCATGAAAATTCGCATAGAAATGCATACCAATTCGCATCCGCATGCAAATTCGTTTATGCGTTTTCCGCAAAGAAATCACACCGTACTAGTGCAAATGAGCACTTACTGTTTCCCTTATGTAAAATGGCTGCTGCCACCTCTAGCGTGCAGCCGCGCTTGACGTCATGAGGTGCGCCCCCCGCACTATAATGACAGATTGATTCTCCACCCCTCCTATTGGTTAATTAACGACCTAAGATGTATATAAAGTGCCCTCTGAAACTATGACAGTTACAGAGGTGCTTGGCTCCTAGATCTGCATTGGTAAATGTTTGTTTGTTCTACATACATTGCTATTTTGTTTATTTCGTCACTTTGACATACATTGTTATTTTGTTTATTTGGTCACTTTGATGTAATCATCTTTATCTTGCTCTCACATCCACTCTATCTTGTTCCTTTTAACTTGTTACCATTACTCCTGCATTTAAATACTTATTGCCCACCTCCCTGGTACATTGGAATAGTCCTCATCCACCACCATACTCTGGCGCATCATGGTGTAATATAATCTTTAATAGTACAGTTATAAAATAATTGCACTTTGTCATACAGCATTAATATGATCATATAACATACCAATTATATATGTATTTTATTTTTATCAACTAATTGTTTAAAACTCAAATCTAATGCTGGGAACATACAATACAACATTTCCTGTCCGATGACAGGTGATCAAACGGGAAGTTGTACTGTGTGTACATGTCCAAACTGCTCCCAATCAATAAAGGGATCCATTTTTTAATAACTTTGCAAAATTGATTCCTTTATCGATCTGAAACAGATTGGACATGTCAACAATAACTGCCCGATTCCCGTCGATTGGGTGGGAAATTGCATTGTGTGTTGCCAGCATAACATCTAGTAATTGAGTATAATGTATGCCCATCCTCGAAGTAGGAAAAACAAATCTGCATTACACCAAGTATAACGATAGTCGAATGATAGTGTTTTACTTAATTAGGTTTTTATTGCATCCACCGAAGAACTAATATTTTCAGTTTCTATGGCATCTGGGTGATGTCACAGTTTCAGTGGTTAGGGTCATAATACAGTCATCTTCTGCAATGTTGTGTTTGCAGTCTTGTGGTTTCCTTTGTTTTTACCTTTTTTTTAACTACTTACAAGGTGTAAAGTAAGTTAATGGAACAATTTATATACATGTCTGTACATGTAATTAGATTTGCGAGTGCTGCGTCTTGACATGAAATGCAATCTAAGGTCGGGAATTATGTAATCGATTATTATCAATAGTAAAGCTAAGTCATCACAAAGTACAAAGTTTCCTCACTAAAACAAGTCACATAAGGGAGAAAAGTAAATATGCATATCTGTGTAAACTGCAAATGTATGTTTCTGTATACCACATGAATGCAGTTCATGTTTTATTGTAACATTCATTTCAAGTTAACTAAAAGACTTGTGATTTGTTCAGCAATGGAATTACCGGGCAGGAAGTCCTTTACACATAGAAGAAACTCTCTTTCCACATACAGCGTGGAGGATTTTCCACACAATCTCTACTGTTGGTTTAGCAAACAAAGAACGACCAAAGAAAAAGCTGCAAAGTCACACTGTGGAGTTGTTTCAAAAGACTTATTTAAAGAACTATCTAAGCTTACTTACTTATCTCTCAGTCCTAAAGCGGTATAAAACTCTGACATAATATTCAATAAAAACATGTTTTCCTACTTTTTATATCCCATACAGTTATCATATTTGCTTTTGTGCATAAGTATTATTATTCATTTAAAAATTACAGGTTCCCGAAGTACATTTTTTTGCTCTGAGAACTGACATTGCATTTTATTCATAACTGGTGTATTCATACTGTAATGCATCCAGAAATGCTTTCTGAGTGTCTGTCTGTGTTCTGGAGTGTCTGCACAGTCAAAGAAGTGTTTACATTCCTCACTTGATGCAATTAAGTAAACACAAGATAATGTTATCTTCAGTTCGGTTGCATCCAGCTTTCCCTGCAGGGAGCTTGTAAGTCCTGTGTTTAACTAGTTGAATGCCGCTCTAGTAAAAAAAAAAAAAAATTGGCGGTAGTACATAATATGCTGTAAATAATCTTTTAAAGCAAAGAACAAATGCTGGGTTTCATACCACTTTAAATCAGGATGTATCTCTCCTTAGCTGTTTATCTTAAAATGTATCTTTCCTTTTGCTAGATTTGGGGGCTATCTTGCCTTAAAGGAAAGGTTCAGGGAGGGTGGGTAAAAAATAAAAATCAATTTCCACTTACCTGGGGCTTCCTCCAGCCCGTGGCAGGCAGGAGGTGCCCTCGCCGCCGCTCCGCAGGCTCCCGGTGGTCTCCGGTGGCCGACCCGACCTGGCCAGGCCGGCTGCCAGGTCGGGCTCTTCTGCGCTCCAAGGCCCGGAACTTCTGCGTCCCACGCCGGCGCGCTGACGTCATCGGACGTCCTCCGGGCTCTACTGCGCATGCGCAGTAGTTCTGCGCCTGCGCAGTAGAGCCCGGAGGACGTCCGATGACGTCAGAGCGCCGGCGTGGGACGCAGAAGTTCCGGGCCTTGGAGCGCAGAAGAGCCCGACCTGGCAGCCGGCCTGGCCAGGTCGGGTCGGCCACCGGAGACCACCGGGAGCCTGCGGAGCGGCGGCGAGGGCACCTCCTGCCTGCCACGGGCTGGAGGAAGCCCCAGGTAAGTGGAAATTGATTTTTATTTTTTACCCACCCTCCCTGAACCTTCCCTTTAAATATCAATACTTATGCCCCAATCTCCTCCACACACTTTACCCTATGTGACACGTCCTTGGGCAGTTGAGGGATGGCCAGTGCATTGTCCCAACACTCGGTTACACACAGGCATTTAAGTGTGCAAGATATATACACTGATGAAATAGAAGGCAGAAGTACCATGAAATAAAGCCAGACAACACAGCAGGCAACAAAACGACAGTCTGGGGTAAAACACAGAGAGTTTAGTTACCAATCCAGGGAATTATTACTATTATTTATTGTATTTATTAGGGATGGGACGAATCCACAATTTTTTCGAATCCGAATCCGAATCTGAAAAGGTTCTCGAATATCTCGAACCTTTCGAATCCCGAATCTAACGAATCCTGCACATAAGAATTGTGCGATCCGTGGTATAGTTGCCCGCAGTATAGGTAGCGAGGTAAAGGTGCCTTCAGTATAGCTAGCTAGGTATGGGTGCCTTCAATATTGGTAGCTTTCAGTATAGGTAGCAAGGTATAGGGGCCTGCAGCATAGGTAGAAAGGTATATGGGCCTTCAGTATAGGTAGCAGGGTATATAGGCCTTCAGTATAGGTAGCAGGGTATATAGGCCTTCAGTATAGGTAGCAGGGTATATGGGCCTTCAGTATAGGTAACAGGGTATATAAAGGCCTTAATTATAGGTAGGTATGTAGGTAGGTATAGGGGCCTTTAGGTAGGTAAAGGGACCTTCAGTATAGGTAGCAGGGTATAGGGCCTTAAGTATAGGTAGGTATGTAGGTAGGTATAGGGGCCTTTAGGTAGGTAGGTAGGTAGGTAGGTACGTATAGGGGGCCTTTAGGTAGGTATAGTGGCCTGTAGGTAGGTAGGTATAGTGGCCAGTAGGTAGGTATAGTGTCCTGTAGGTAGGTAGGTAGTTAAAGGGACCTTCAGTATAGGTAGCAGGGTATAGGGGCTTAAGTATAGGTAGGTTTGTAGTTAGGTAGGTATAGGGGCCTTTAGGTAGGTAGGTAGGTATAGGTGCCTTTAGGTAGGTAGGCACGTATAGGGGGCCTTTAGGTAGGTATAGGGGCCTTTAGGTAGGTAGGTAGGTACATATAGGGGGCCTTTAGGTAGGTATAGGGGCCTGTAGGTAGGTAGGTATAGTGGTAGGTAGGTAGGTAGGTAGGTAGGTACGTATCCTTTAGGTAGGTATAGGGGCCTGTAGGTAGGTAGGTATAGTGGTCGGTAGGTAGGTAGGTACGTATAGGGGGCCTTTAGGTAGGTATAGGGGCCGGTAGGTAGGTAGGTAGGTAGGTAGGTAGGTGTTGCTCCCCCTCCCCCCCCCCCCCCCCGTGCCTCCTCCGCTCACCCCCACGGCCTCCTCCGTCCCCCGTGCCTCCTCGCTCACCCCTGCATAAGTATCAACTCACCTGTCCAGTGGAGCGCAGAGCGGCAGACCTTGTCATTACTTCTCGGTTCCCTCTAGTGGCCGGACCGGCTTTTACTGATGACGTCATTGTAAAAGCCGTCACTAGAGGGAACCATGAAGTGAGCGAGAGGTCTGCCGCTCTGCGCTCCACTGGACAGGTGAGTTGATACAATGTATGCGGGCGGGCGGAGGAGGCGCGGGGCGGGCGGAGGAGACACGGGGGGGGGGGGGGGTCGGAGGAGGACGAGTGCGAGCGGCGGATGCGCGGCAATGCAGCGTCGGGATTCGGCGGATTCGTAAAGTGGAAAATGGCGTCGGGATTCGAATCCACGAATCTCGAATATTTCCCAATATTCGAGGGATTCGTGGATTCGCCGGATTCGTGGATTCGCCGGATTCGTCGTCCCATCCCTAGTATTTATAAAGAACCAACATATTACACAGCCCTAGACAATAAATAGGGATATATACAATGTAAACAAGGGGTGGCAGACAGAGAGGTAGCATACGGCTATACAACATAGCACAAGGTTATCCATGCTGGTGTTACAAGATCAAGAAGGACACACTGGGGGGGGGGGGACCCTGCCAAAGGCTTACAATCTAAAGGGATATCAGAAGAGTGTTAAATCAAGGCAAGGTTTTAGTCCAGGCAGCTATCCATAAGAGTAGTAATGTCCAGACAAGGGGTCGGTCCAGGCAGCAATCAAAGTGAAATAAATTCCAGGCAAAAGGGCCAGTCCAGGCAACAATCAAAAGATTAGTCGGAGAGTCCAAGCAAAAGTGTCACAACTGTAGATAAGATACAGCACACCCAGCAACTAGATAAGCTAACACTATCACAGGGATCACCTGCTGTCAGACCACGCGTAGCTGTAGCTCTGTCTGCCACCCAAATGCCACGGAAACGCCACTGGCATCGGCAACAGGTAAGTTCATGACATCTTATAGCGTAGGTCAAAAATAAGTAAGATAATACCATTCAAACAAAAAGCATTGTGTATCAACCCCAATATAATTGACTCTTATGTAACTGATATGTCTTCTTTGAGAAGATTAATTCCCCTCTTTGGGCGCATTTTAGAAAATGACCCATTTGGAAAGAAGAAAATACTCAATTCCCTAAGAAAGGCCCTCTCTGCTCTCCAATTCTTCGCCTCCAGATCTCCTCTCACATAGCATAGCAGGGAAATCTTCAGAAAAATGTTTGTACTCTGATTTTCAGCTGCTCCCAGTTAAGGGTGTGCTGCTATGTGGGCATACACCCTGTAAATCAACCCCACCCAATCAATTAAAATGGTGTCAAATATTGGAAGGAGCTTGACTAGTGGCCAATCTCATCTTGGAAAATGTAGTAGTGTTCACCTTTGTCACTAGAAGGGATCTACGGCAATAAGAAAAAGAGAACAAAAGACCATAGGGATCCTTCCTGGGAAGATGTATGTAACCTTTTCTCTTCCCAGGTACTTCTTTGAGAATGAGAATTGGGGTATGGCTTCAAATGTGTATGGAGCTGCAATATTTTACTATTGCAATAATTCACTTTAATATAATGTCAGAAAAGCAAAGTTTTCAAGATAGAAGAATAGATCCCTAGAGCAAAGGTAGAACAGTAGCTGACTGCCAACCAATTAGGTGATTACTGTAAAAAATATGCTGACTACTGGCCATGTGCAACTGCTCTGCTTTTCAGATAACTTTGCACTGTCTTAGCTAATGAGAATTTGACATTTTCTCTGACAAAAAGTGAAGCTCTGTGCTACATGATTTATGCTTACTACATACTACAGAGTTGCTTCTTAATGTGACATCGTTAGTTACTGCCAAGGTATTTGTATATGAGAAATTGGTCCATTGTGCCATTTTTTTATGACGATTTACTGATTAGCATCCGTTTTCTGAGGTAGGCCCCATCCCTCTTCCCCTCAGAGTTTCCCATGGCTCCTCCATTGATCAGGTGACACTCCACAAATCTATTGTAGTTTACTAGTTGAAGTGGTTAAAGAAGTCCATCAATTAAGATTGCAATACAAAATACCAAAATACATCAAAAGATGGGGCATGTAATTAAAATACAAAACTATTTAGTAAACAATAATCAAATAAAAATATAAAGTATTTTTCATTCTATTAAAAAGTAATAAATATTCCTAAGAATTCTACACTGATTGCACTTCAACAGGGAACCTATGACATCGTTTTCGTAAAGCTCTATTGCACTGCATGTGTTGAGATCAATGCTTCAGTGCAGAACAAATATTCATTTCCAATTCAAATTCAGGATTTTTGTAGTTCTGAGTACAAGGTTACTGTGAAAAATAATGAGTAGTCTGCTAATAATAACAGTCCTTAATAATACACTCTGAATGAGGATAAGATACATTGAATCTAATTAAAATTCTATCCGTAATTGTTATGGTAATTATAAAACAGTCATTGCAATAAAAGGTAAAAGCTTTTACTGATGGCTAACATGGTACAATACTCTACTGAAATAAAGGTAGAACAGACACATAGCCTACTATAGGCATATACCTGTAGGTCTTTTTGGTGTGAGTGATTTGCTCTTTTCCCTATTTATAATTTTTGACTATTACCTGTAAGCTTCTTTAACATCATGTAACCCTCAATTGTCTAACCTCAAGTATCCTTATTGAAGAAGCACAAATTTTACACATCACAAAGTGGCAACTTTCTAGATACAAGGTCAAAAAGCTCTTGAATCTAGTTGGTTATGAGCAATCTGAAATTACCACAATTCTCCAACTCTCCTAGGCAAAAATATTTCATGCTTTATAGTCCCAGAAACCACTAACTGGAAACACTGAGATGCATGAAACTTAATTCTGATAAAACATAAACACATTAATCACACAAGCACAGGATTGCTTTGTTAGAAGCATGTTATCAGGCATAGGTCCGGGCAACACACTACTCATGTCTTCCAAGGAGAAAATAATTATCTGCCTCTCAGACTCTGTTCAAACGTTTTCCCATAGCAGCCCACATTAATGGTTGCCCAGTACACCTGCATAACTTTAATATCAGCAGAGGTAGTTGTTCCTTGAAACAGAAAAAAAGGGTGCAGGAGCCCTTATGGAAGAAAGAGCCAAAACAGGAAAAAAGGGCATAGGAGCCTTACGAAACAAAGGGCACCCCATAGGCGCAATTGTTAAAAGCTGCGATTAGCGACAGGAAAGGGAAATTTGGGCGCATGGTGGAGGCCAATATCAGGTGCCTGCTGGCACTGAAATTTACACTTTCTGCTGCAAATCAAAGCTTTTACTTTAGGACAAAGCAACTAATTTTGGGCGCCGGAAGGTGACCTATTAGTGGCATTCATTAAAGATTTCCGCATCCGCAGGCGCCTGATGCAATTGTGGGTGCAGGGGGTTTGTGGAAATGCAAATTGCGGCATTGCATAGTAGGCAACTGGTAATTTGGGCGTGAACAGCCCTGTAGAAGTTTGAGAATTGGCATAGGGCCCACAGGAATTTCGGTTATAGAAGGAAATGTGGGTGCTTCCAGCACCCAATAAATAGCCCGCTATTTATTGGCCACTGAAATTTCCTTCTGTAACTAAAATCCCAATGGGTGCCTATGGCAGCTCCCAAAAAATTTCGTTTTTTGTGGTGAATAAAAGGAGGGGAAGGAGGTGGGGTCAGGGATCAGGGGAGACAGGTAAAGGTTACGTTTAGCCATCAGGAATGGGGGGGGGGGGGTTAAGGTTAGGCGTGGGGGGGGGGGTTAAGGTTAGGCATCAGGAATAGGAGTTTTAGGCATGGGAGGGGTGTATAAGGTTAGGCCAGAGCCGGGCCGAGGCTGAGGCGAGAGAGGCTCCAGCCTCAGGGTGCAGTGTAGGAGGGGGCACACAACTCAGTCAGCTATCGTTCCCCTATTGTGTTTGAAGCTTAGAGAAATAAGAAAAGAGGATAGATGGCGGTGACTGCAAGCCAGATAACTAGAGATTAAGGTGTGTGTGTGTGTGTGTGTGTGTGTGTGGGTGGGGTGGGGGGGGGGGGGGGGTTCATGACGCCACTTAGTCTAACAGCAATCAGTGTGTGGTGGCTGCCTGGGATGGGAGGGATGGGGGTGCACTTTGTTGCCTCAGCCTTGTGTGCTGGAGGACCTAATCCTGGCTCTGGGTTAGGCGGGGGGGATGGGATGTGTTAGGTGGGGAAGAGTTTTGTGTGAGAACTATAGTAAAATATTGGTAAAATTTACCGGTATTATTACTATCAGTTATTCTCGGGTGCCCAAATTTCATGGTGCCTTTATTTTGCATAAGCATTTCTGCTAGTATTTTGTGGCTGCATTTATGTTTGTGCTGAAAAAGATTCGTTTCTCTGACCTTCACAAGTGAGAAAGCATTATAGCCACAACTCTTTTTCTGCCTCATTAACAGTGAAACCAGCTGGGCATTTCTTCTTTCTGGGGTGTGCACTGTGGAGCATGGAATATGTCTGCAGAGGAGAGCTGCAGGATCATGTTTATATCAGATAGCTTAATACCTTATCAATAAAATGCCTTTTAAAGGGAACCAGAGGCCCCAGGAAAAAGATTCTATACATACCTGGGGCTTCCTCCAGCCCCATACGCACAGATCGCTCCCACACCGCCGTCATTTTCTGCCTGGATCCGCCGGTACCGGGTCCCGTCATGGCCGCCAGTCGGCCAGTCAGCCGGCAGACGCGGCCAATTGTCCGCATCACACGGGGCTCCCTCCATATACGTACGCGTGAGGCTGCTTACTGCGCAGCCGCATGCGTACGGGTATGGAGGGAGCCCCTGTGATGCGGACAATTGGCCGCGTCCGCTGGAAGTGACTGGACCCGGTACCGCCGATCCAGAAAGCGGAGGATGGCGGCGTGGGAGCGATCCAGGCGTATGGGGCTGGAAGTAGCCCCGGGTATGTATAAAAGCTTTTTCTTTTTTTTTTTTACTTTCCTCTCTGGTTCCCTTTAAGCCATGAGCAAGTTGAATATTTTTATAGTGCTTTTTCACTTACTTTTTATATCTTTTTCAATTGCAGTTTGCTGAAAAGATATTTTAGGCAAGACAAGATGAATATTATCTCCCAGGAGAAAACTTAGGGGGAGAGAAAGTGATTTGAAAAAGGACCAAGATGTTTTGTGGTTTAAAATGCTGGCAACAGAGGAAGGAGCTACATTTTTTGACACACACTGATTATCATTTATTGTCCTTTTCACCTAACTTTAATTCCTTGTTGGCATCTAACTATTATCATCACTGAATAAGAACCAATCTAGACATTAATGTTTCCTAGCCTTTGCTTTCCATTGTGCTTTAAACTTTCATTGCCTTGTTCCCTAATCCTAACCAGCTTCCATATTCCTTCTCATATACAGTATATCTTATATCTGTAAGGCAATAAGTTGTTGTTAAAGCGGATCCAAACCAAACATTTTTTTAATTCAAAATATTTAGTTGCAGCACTCTGACACATACAAATATAAATAAACACTCCTTCAAACCTATGAGCATTTCAGTGCATGCTTTTCACCCTTCTCTTTTCATCATAACTAGGGTTATACAGGTGGCAGCCATTAGCAATTCCTCCTTTGCTGGACAGTGGAAACCATCTACTTCACCAGTTTGCCGGATTATTTGCCGGCAATATGAAAGGAAGGGAGAGGTTTCTCCAATAAATGTAAAATATTGTATATTTGTCATCATGCAGCTGAAAAAGGCTGCTATTTATTATTATAATTTAGAAAATAGATTTTATTTCTGAAATCTTGTATTTTTAGTTCGGGTCCACTGTAAATATTATCTAGACCCAGCTACCTCAGTGCAGGGTATACCCAGGCCCAGGCTGAGGCTACATGTGACTTTCAGTGAGCGGCTGAAAGACTGTTTGGCACGCGAACTACTAAAGCTGCTCCAGCCTATATAATAAAATCCAAGTGTCTCTGCGTCCGTGTGTGTCCCTGTGTGTGTGTGTGTCCCTGCTCATAACGAACTGTAGAGACACTGAGGGGTAGAGACGTGCGGCTTCAAGGGGCGGACGGGGCCAACGGGCGGGAATGTGTGCGCGCAATGGGTATACACGCCGTGGGTGCACGCCACGGGTGCCATGCGGTGACAGACCTAGAGCCCGTTTTTAGGTAAGCTAGTATAGGAATAATTGGCTTGTATTGGATTGCATAATTTCTGTTGTCATTAAGAGATAGATAGGGACCCATGCAGGGCTGGGACTTATGTACAGACACCATCAATAGTATCTTACCAAGAAGGGACTAAGGTGATCTGATAACATTTTCCAAATGCTTGAGTAGAAAACCACCAGCCAATTTGGCAGAGATCCTGCAAAGATGAAATTGTTCTTTAACCACTTGAGGTCCACAGGTTTATACCCCCCTAGTGACCAGGCCATTTTTTTCAGAGGAGAGGGAAAAGGGGAGGTGATGGCCATGCATGACGGAGGACAGAGCAGTGGAAATAAGCTCTACCTCCTCCTAATAACATTATATTCGACCAAACTGGTGAAATATGTATAAATGAGATTTTGGGTGCCAGACTGCAGCAATTTATAAGAAAAGTGGACTAAGCAGCACAGGAGAGAGTGTCAAGGCTGTCTTCTGTACAGCGCTGCGCTAGATTGCAGCACTGTACACATATTTATTTATTTATTTATTTTTGTTGGATTACATCCTGCCAGCTCCGATTTTGGCTGGCAGGCTGTTTGCAGTGTCCTGCACTGTTTATTGCAGGGAATGCGCGTTTGTGCTTGTTCACTGTAAATCTAGGCTCTTGCAAGGTCACTTCATCTGGTGTGACTGAGGAACGAGAAAGCCACTCTACGGCCGCCATTCTGCGTCAGGACAGTCTCAGAGTAGTTAATATGGTAAAAAAACAAAAACAAATGGCCACACTGAGCAACTGTTGTCGATAGATACAATCACTAAGAGCAAAGCACCTTTTTAGAGATTTAGAATTCTATACTTTCTGTGAAAATTTGCAACGGTCAAAGCCAGTTAATAATTACATTGGTATCTATAGTTTTAGAAATGCTAGCCATATTTGTGTCACAAAGTTTAAACCAGTGAAATGCAGCTTATAATACATATGATTAGCGGTTAGCGGTGGCCAGAAATGGCACTTTCCGATTCTGCAGAAATTGCGATTTCCGCCAATGCCGATTAACAATTTCGTGAATTTCCGATAGTTTTCAAGTTCTGATTTCCGAGTAGTATTTTTTGTCATGTTCTGCATTCTCTGATTGGTCCAATGCTTCTGAGTTTTGTAATAGGGCTAAAATTACCGAGATGAGGTAATGTAGTATTTCCACAGAATTCGATTTCCGAGTTCTGTGTTCCGATTTCCAAGTTCTGATCAGAAAATACAGATTTCCGATCGTAAATGAAGACATTTCCATTCTGTGAAATCCGAATGAGCACGAGAAATGCAGATGTCCTGGTATAGCAAATAAATCCATTCTCTTGCGAATTGATGTAGTTCTGGACCTTATTCTTGCCCTTCTGCGCCTTTGAATCACTCTCAGCTGATACATAACCACTTCAAATGGCTCCATCTTCTCTGTCAGCAATGATCTGACAGGAATAACGACAGAGCAGTGAAGGAGATAACTAATCCTAAACTTAACGCTAAACCACTCCCACTTTCATTTTCATGAATTGCACTTTCTTCCGTTTTATCGCATCATTATGTCAAAAACCTGAGCGGTTTTTGCCTTTTTCATGATTGCTAACTCAGTAAAGGACCAGCCCTTAAAGCGTTGCTATCATATAAATCCGGCATAGTGGGGTCTGAACCCTCTATAACAGTAATTATAGATTGACGGTATACCTTGAAATGAATCAGAGCACTCAGTATATGATTTTATATAAAAAATTGTATTTGCTTATCATACAGCATATATACAAAATATGAACAGTTCCAAGTAGTGTTTCCTTATAACAGTATTCCATCTCATCAAGGCTTTATAGCCAAGCAATTATCAATCTTCTAAGTACATTCAAAAAAGAATATAACAGTTGTGTTATGTAGAATAAGATCAAAAGTAGTCTCATCTGTATCAATAGCTATGTATCTAGTAAAATGATTACAGAATGCTCGCTAACTGCTGTAGAAGACTTTGATGAATCCTAAAATCAACTTATTGAGTTCGGTATTTTACCGAGCTGTCAGTAATTGATTCAATAAGTCTTGATGAATCGAGGCCAAAGTGTTTTGTTGCATATGTGTTTGTGCGTTTTAGTGCGTTTCATGTGCATTTTCTGTGTGTTCACGTTTTTTCCCACTTTTCTTGTGTTTTGTGTGCGTTTTAATGCATTTGCGGTTTGCATATATAAATTGCATATGTGTTTTGTATGCACTTTGCATGCATTTTTTATGCGTTTTATACAAATTACTTAGAAGTCAACAGGAAGTGGAAATACATCATCAAACCTGTTTAAAAAAAAAAAAAGCATATAAAAATGCATGCAAAACGCATACAAAACGCACTAAAACGCAATACCTCTGTGTCTCTCTCTCTGTGTTTTTGAATAATGTGCAACAAAACTAGTGTTTTTAAAAAAACACATTACAGAACGCAAGCATATGCATTTTTTCATGTGGCCCATTGACTTGCAATATGTGTGTTTTCGCTGCGTTTTCCGCAACGCTAGCATTAAATTTCTGATTGGTGTGTTCCCAGCCTTCTGATAGCTTAGTAAGCAGAGTGCTCAAATTTGCCTTTTTCTGTTAAAAGTTGCTTATGGAAACAAAAATCCTAGTTTAAATATTTTACTAGGGGACAGTGACATAAAGCAGTACTGTACAACTAAAGGACATAAAAACAGGCTCTGTGGGGAAGATGTCTGCTACTGCTTTCCTTAGCATCGTCATGTTGTTCAAGGGGTGGTTAATTTGAGCTGTGTCAAAAATGAGTGAGGACCTCTGCCCTCGAAGGACTAGTTTGACATCCCTGGTCTAGGGTAAGGCTTATGCTATTTTAGCAGCTATGAAGTGGCATAAGCAATGCATATTTGTGATTACCTCGTCCATGCCTGCTGGTTTGTGTACCAATGATGATGACGTGAACCCTTTTCTCAACAGCATGATCAGTTTCATGTACATTTGCTAACTATGCATTGATGTGTGTTGGGAATCCCCTCTCATGAAAAATAGTAACAACCTGGAATTTGTCAGCTGGGAATTCCCGAAAGCATTCATACCTACAAGCTGAAAAAGCAGTAGATGAACCACAGATAACTTGCACGTTTCAGCATTAACGGTCCACACTTGTCAGGTTGCAGAACAAAATGTGTTTTAAACTGATCAGTTTCTCTAAAAACAGATCCGTTTTTCAAAATGTTGTGCTTTTGCAGCATACGTTTGCAGTCTGTTTAAACATATGTCAAAAACGTGTCCTTCCTTCCTGTGTGTTTCTATTGGCTAAAGATGTCTGCAAAGACGACGCTGAGGGGAGGAGCAGGCAGTAGACAATCTACTTTGTGCGCAAAAGTTCTCTGTGTAGAGGGAAATCCATTGTTGTATTGCCTTTCATTGCCTACGCAGATATCTGGGCTCCGTGAAAATGTGGCAAATCTGGACTCTCCATTCAGTTTTTTTAAAACAGAGCCCACAGGTACGTTTTTTGAAGTGTGAAGATGGCCACTATTTTTATAACATTAGTATCCGTAGCTCTGTTTTTGTTCAGGGCAAAAAAACAGGGCCAAGGATCCAGTTTTGAAACAAGTGTGAACCGACCCTTCGGCTTGGTTCACACAAAAATCTGCACATTTCATTTCCAGTCCAGTCCTGTTTTGTCAGTTTTGCATCAGTTTTCTATCAGTTTTACCTGACAAGAATGGAACTGTACACCTTTGTTGTGTGAACACACCCACTGAACACTAATACAAAACTGACAGGACAGGATAGGACTGGTCCGGAAATGTACACCTTTTTACAGTATGTGTGAACCCAGTAGAAACGCATACAAAACTGACAGGAAAGGACTGGATCAAAAATGTACAGTTTTATGTGTTAACACAACCACAGAAACACAGTCAAAACTGATGCCAACTGTCAAAAACAAACAAGACTCGACACCTTTTTATGTGTAAACCCAGCTTTAATGTATGGAAATGAGGGCGGTTGCCTCTTTGATACCACTTGCATGATGGTTAGCTGGCGTGGCAGCCTAATTCTAACATTTTTCTGACTACCATTACATCTCCTAGTTAGAGATGTCGCAAACATAGAATTTTCTGTTCGGGACCAGCGAATGTCCGCAAAATGTTCGCGAACAGGTGAATCTGACGAACCGCCATAAACTTCAATGGGCAGGCGAATTTTAAAACTAACAAAGACTGTTTCTGGCCACAAAAGTGATGAAAAAGTTGTTTCAAGGGGTCTAACACCTGGACTGTGGTATGCCAGAGTGGGAGCCATGCCAAAAGTCTCACCAAAAAATATGGAGTTGACGCAGTCTGGTTTTAACCACTTCGCATCCAGACCTTGTTTTCCCCTTATTGACCAGAGCAGTTTTGACGCTTTAGCGGTGTCCCTATTTAATCACCTATAACTTCATTTGTACTCGTGCCACATAAATGATCTATATATCTTTTTTTCAAGACAAACTAAGCTTTCATTGGGGGGTATTTGGTCCCAAGTAAAATGTTCCTCTATATGCATGTTAATGGGAAAAAGGGGGGAAAAATAAAAAAAAAATCACTATTTCTCAATTTTGAACAATTTCTGTTTAAAAATTAAAAGTGCGATTGACATAAAAACTGTGCCACCAGTTAAGGTCGCCCCAGTATAGATATCCAGATGTGTCCCCAGTATCACCCCACCCCCCCAGTATAGCCAGATGTGTCCCCAATATCAGCCCCCCAGCATAGCCAGATGAGTGCCCTGTGTTTGCCACCCCCAGAATAGATTGACAGATGCACCCCCAGGAATAGTGCCCCTCTTTATATCCAGAGGTGTCCCCAGATCAGGATTACCCCCATTATGGCCAGATGTACACCCAGGATTAGCGCTGCCGCCCCATTATAGCCAAATGTGCCCCCAGTATTAAGGTATGCCCCCCCCCCCCCAGGTGGCCAGATGCGCAAAATTTGTAAACTCCCCCTCCCCTTGGTTACTCATATGTCCCCCAGTAAGCATGTATGACCCCCTTTGCATATCCCCCTCCCCTCCCCCCAAGAATCTATAGCCAGATGTCCCCCCCCATCAGGCAGCCCCCTCCATGCAGAGATAGTTTAAAAAAATGCACAAGCAAGCAGCCACACTCACCTACCTCGGTCCTGCGACTATCCTGAAGCCTGTTCCTCCGATCACCGCTCTGCAGTCAGCCGCATATTGCCGGTAACCCGGGTCCCGGCTTGATGACATCATCAAGCCGGGACCCGGATTACCGGCAATATGCGGCTGACTTCAGCGCAGTGATCGGAGGATCAGGCTTCAGGATCGTCGCAGGAACGAGGTTGGTGAGTGTGGCTGCTTGCTTGTGCATTTTTATTAACTATTTGTGCGCCGAGGGGGACAGATGAAGGATCGCTGCAGTTCACTACTGCAGCGATCATTCATGGGAGGGAGGTGGACTAATTGGCCAAAAGGGAACATGTTCCCTTCCACCAATTAGTATTGCAGCTGACAGTGCCGGAGGGTGCACTCTAAAGAGCACCCGACCGTGCACAGCAGGGCTGCAGCCAGGTCAGTATATCTACGTCGCTGTGGCTTGGAGGGTGCCACAGCTGACGTAGATATACTGTAGTGGAGGGGAAAGTGGTTAAACCCTAATGGGCAGAAATCACATTATGCACAGCTCTGGGTGTCAGTGGGCTGTGGAGTGTCACACAGAGAAATGCAATAGTGCTATCAGAATACAGTGAAATAATAATGCATTGGAGTGGTTCTGCGCCTGGCAAATTAATGAGGCAACAGCAGTAGTGTGCCCACAGCTCTTTGTGTCAGTAGGCTGTGGAGTGTCACACACACAAAAAAAACACAGGCGACCGATGTGCTAGCCCTCAATAGGGCTGTTTGGAGTACTTTGACAGAAAGTAAGGAACAAGAACACAGACCTAGCTAATATATATTTTCCCTACCTATCTGCAGCTAGTCTGACCCTGCTCTCACTAACAGTCAACAGCCAGCAGAGAATTGATCCAATATAGTCCAACGCAACTGCTTTTTGATAGGTGGGTGAAGTGGTGCTAGCTGATTGGCTGACATGTGTCTGCTGACCTGTGAGGTAAGGGGTCAAAGTTTAGCTCAATGATGATGTATAGGGCGCGAATTGAACACGCCAAATGTTCCCTGTTAGCCGCGAATGCGAACAGACGATGTTTGCAGATTACTGCTCGCCGGCGAACTGTTCAAGCCATCTCTACTCTTAGCCCCCTAACTCTTGTCAGTAGAGTTAGGTAAGTAGTGTGACTACTTGACTAGTATTAGCTGGTACAGCTAGGGAAGTAGATATTTAACCCACCTGGCGTTAATCCTGAACTGAGCTCGGGCTCCATTCTAGGAGCTGAGAGCAGTAAGCCCGAGCTCAGTTTGGGCTGGCCTCTATCCCCACGCGCAGTATTCTCCCCCACAGCCGCCGGGATCCCATTACCTTTATTCTTTTTCCAGGGATCCCGGCGATCAATCAGGGCGGCCGAGCAGTGGTGTGTGGCAGTGCGGCATGAGATCGGTTGGCATGACATCATCGTGGGGCGGGACAAAAATTAAAGTGGACCTGGACCCAGATCTGTATATATATATAGTGGGATGCGAAGGTTTGGGCAACCTTGTTAATCGCCATGATTTTCCTGAATAAATCGTTGGTTGTCACGATAAAAAGTGTCAGTTAAATATATCATGTAGGAGACACACAGTGATATTTGAGAAGTGGAATTAAGTTTATTGGATTTACAGAAAGTGTGCAATATTTGTTTAAACAAAATTAGGCAGGTGCATTAATTTGGGCACCACAAAAAAGAAATGAAATCAATATTTCGTAGATCCTCCTTTTGCAGAAATTACAGCCCCTAAATGCTTCTTGTAGGTTCCAATGAGAGTCTGGATTCTGGTTGAAGGTATTTTGGACCATTCCTCTTTACAATACATCTCTAGTTCATTCAGGTTTGATGGCCTCCAAGCATGGACAGCTCTCTTTAACTCACACCACAGATTTTCAATTATCTTCAAGTCTGGGGACTGAGATGAATGGCCATTCCAGAACATTGTACTTGTTCTTCTGCATGAATGCCTTAGCGGATTTTGAGCAGTGTTATGGGCGTTGTCTAGTTGAAAGATCCAGCCCCGGTGCTGCTTCAGCTTTGTCACTGATTCCTGGACATTGGTCTCTAGAATCTGCTGATACTGAAGGAATCCATGTGCCCCTCAACTTTGACAAGATTCCCAGTCCCTGCACTGGCCAAACAGCCCCACAGCATGATGGAACCACCACCATATTTTACTGTATGTAGCAGGTGTTTTTCTTGGAATGCTGTGTTGTTTTTACTCCATGCTTTACGCTCCTTGTTACGCCCAAATAACTCAATTTTAGTTTCATCACTCCACAGCACCTTATTCCAAAATGATATGCAGGAGAGCAGAGGCGCCAAAAGGATAAAAGGAAGCTAAATGAGCTTAACAACCAAATTCTTGGTAAATAGAGGAGGTAGTGGTGGACTTACCTCCTCCAAGTAGACACACAACGACTGTAGTAAACACAGTCAATATATTTTATTTATGAACTCCAAATATGCAACGCATTTCGCAGGTTTGATCCCGCTTCATCAGGCAATAACAACGGAGCAATAGCATATGTGGTCAGTAGAAGAGCCAGAGGTGCCTGGCTCTTCTACTGACCACATATGCTATTGCTGACATTTTTTATCGTAACAACCAACGATTTATACAGGAAAATCATGATGATTAACAAGGCTGCCCAAACTTTTGCATCCCACTGTATGTATAGATATAGAGAGAGAGAAAGAGAGAGTTTAGCTTGTCCAATTCCCCCATCTGGACCCGATCTGCTGCACATATGTATATATATATATATATATATATATATATATATATACATACATATATATATATATATATATATATATATATATATATATATATATATATATATATATATATATATATGTGCACACACACACATGTAAAGTTTAGCCTGCCTGATCTACCCATCTGGACCCGATCTGCTGCACGGGACAGAAGGTAAACAGAGAAACTCTGCCTGCATGTATATAGAGAGTTTAGCATGCCAATTCCTCCTCATTTATCTCTAATCACAAATTGTAATTTAATCTCTCCCCTGTCACCTGACTGCCATGGCAGATAAGCTAATTTGAAAGCACAGGATGTTAACAATATATAGCCATTTGGTTCCCAACTGCTTCTGAGCTAACTGCTTCTGCCCTACTGTTACATATTTTTGCCTGGATTTTGACTACTCTCTACCTGCCACCTGTACTGACCTCTGCGTGGATTTTGTCTACTCTCTGCTTGCCACCTGTACCAACCTCTGCCTGTATTTTGACTGTTCTCTGCCGGCCGCCTGCACCAACTTCTCCTGGGGTTTTGAGTACTCCCCTGCCTGCCGCCTTCACCGATCTCTGCCTAGATTTTGACTACTCTCTGACGGCCGCCTGCACTGACCTCTGCCTGTATTTTGACTACTTTCTGCCTGCTGCCTAAGACTGATAAAGGGAATAAAGTCCGAAAAGAATCACGCTTCTACTGCCCCGATTGTAATGTCACCCTCTGTGCCATTCCCTGTTTCAAAATGTACCACACACGGGAGGTGTATTAGGTACATATGTACCTGTACACACTGTATAATAATCTGCTGCCTTATTTGTAGCCAGTTTTGTTATTTTTTCAGTTAAATGATACATTTAATTATTTCAACAATTTTGCGTTCCAGACTTTTATTTATTGCAGGATGTCTACCAGGCCTTTATTATTGATTTTGGTGAGTTAAGACTTAGGCCTCGTTCACATCATTTAGCGCAGATGGCTGTGCGATTGGAACGCAACGCGTCCGATCGCACGCCATCTGCGCTCCTATGCGCTGCGCTGCAGATCCCATTCATTACAATGAATGGGATCTGCGCTGCGATTCCCAAAAATGCGTGCAGCACGCGATAGCGCAATCGCGCTGCCACGCAGCGCATATAATGGGAACGGTAGAAGGGCTGTCTATGCCCTTCTACCGTTCTTGCATGTCACACACTATACGCGCTGCCAAAATGCGCACGGCAGCGCGTATAGTCTGAACGAGGCCTTAAGAATTGGAGGCCTAAAATTCTTGAAAAAAATGTACCGCTTAGATTCATAATTCTAGACAGAAATGCATCGCCAGGGAGGTTAACAGATGTCACTTTCTGCGGCTTGTTAGGTCTGGGTTATATAAATTTGAGGAGGACAAGGATGTCCTATTCCCTTTCAGCTTTATACCATTCCCACTGCAAACTATGGTAGTATTTCATGCGATAAGACCTCTCCTCCATGAATGACTTCCCTGTTCCCTTCAACCATTTGCTGATTTACAGGCAACTCAGAAAACATCCAGTCTGAGATTCATTCTCAGCATGACTGCTAAATAAAGGCTTGTATGTGATAGGTGTGTGCACCAACCTAGTTTTGCTGATACATGATGACTGCTGCAACAGATGGGCTCCTCCACTTTTCATGCCTAAAGGAATGTCTTCCTGGGAGCAGTAAAAAAGGCGCCGGCATCTAGTGGACGAAAAGGGCGCTGCCGTTCACTCCCATAATAAATATTGTTTAATGGGAGCTGAACAGGAAAAAAGGGCGCCGGAGATTATTAGCGTTTTATAACTGTAAAGATTTAGGGAAAAACCGGTGCACAGGCCCATTTAAATAACGCAGAGATCACCCCAGAGTTCTGGGGGAAGGCAGGTTGAAAATTGAATACTGCATACATATATAAAAATACAACCGCCACTCAATGATCATTTGCTGCAAAACATATTTATTCAATATAGAAAAAACGTGGAAACCACCCTATAAAACCAAGAACCCCCATAAAAACACGATGTGGGCATCATTTTAGGAGTACTCCTGGAAAACACGCACGCCTCCTCTTCAACTCACACGCACACACACACAGATAGGTCGGCCGACCCTTTTAACTGCTAGCTATGTTTGAATCGGGGGTGCATTCGTGAGCTTGCTTTGTGAAGGAAGAAACTTCCACGTCAGGAACAGTTCTTTTGGTAAAATCCCTAAACGTGCGAACAACAGTTCAATCTTCAGACAAGAAGCCTCACCAGATCATGAGCCAGGAAACGTCACTATGAATCCTGCGTCATACAACTGACATGGATGATATTGCACAAAGTCTCTGTGAGCCACACTTAACTGCTCATTACAAGGTTCAGAACATTCTTGATACCTCTCAGAGTTCTTCTTTTCTCTTCCGCGGCGTCCCGCGGGTGGCAGGTACCTGCTCCGTTATCCGGCTCGCAATAGCGCCTCCCGGCTCACCACGTGTTCAGCGGGAGTGCGTCATGTCTCTACTCCAAGTAGTTCCTCCAGCCCATCATCCTCAAGCCTCGCCCACATACGTTACGCCCACATCACGTGGGCTTCGTCAGTGTGATGCTGCGATGGTGGCTTGCTGGGACAGGTTTCCTCCCTTTTGAGTTCAGCATCAAGCCTCGTTCTAGTGCTACTTCCTGGTTATGCGTTTCAGCAGACAATCCGCTGCTCCTCATCTTCATAGTGGTGTAAACTAGTATGACACTGTCCATTTCTATCAGCATTCACTTAAGAACTTATGGATTTTATGAGACCAAGAAATTCTTCATTTTGATTAATAATCATTTCTTATTTGTAACACCCTTCTTTCTCCGATCATTTAAAGGGGAACCCCAACCCACCCACAGTACATGCAACAAAATCCTGCGATTCCCACGGTAGATGTATCCATATTCCTAATATTATTTGATCAGAATACTTTAATCAGGATCTCCCAGTAGACAAAGGCTAGGATAGCAAGGGTAACATTCATCCCACAGGCGATCATGGATACTCATTCAGGACCCCTGGTTCATCACGTCCATGCATACTGATGCCCAGATCTTTTGCATACATGGTGCTCACACACCCTAGAACAGAGGACCCTGATTTTAAGCAACCTTAAAGAAGGGAGGGGCAACCCAAGCTAACCAAATTATCTTAAAATAGCTGTAAATGTATAAAGAGATCAATGGGCTACCCTGGCCAGGACATAATACCCTAAGGGAGGACCAGAGTTCTCAAAGTTGAGAAGGGGAGTGATCCAAACTTGGACCAATGGAGAGGTAGTCCTTCTCCCCTATTACACCCTTAATATTCCCTTAAAAAATGGACCAAGTTCAAATCAGTATTTAGCCCATTTGGTATGAGCATTCCTAAATTGTAGATCCACCTGTTTTCAATCTGATACAGGAGCTTTTCATGATCTCCTCCCCTATTACTCCTTTTAGGCCTAATAATTCCCTTGAATCTCATACATTCTGGGTCACTATCATGAAAGAGAGCGAAGTGTGTCCCTAGTGGGCTCTTTTCGTCCGCTGTGTTAATGTTCGTCACATGCTCCCCTATACGTTCCTTTAAGGGTCTTTTTGTCTTGCCCACATATTTTAAACCACAAGGGCATGTGATCATATAGATCACTCCCTCAGTGTTACAGTTCACATAATTTCTGATTTCAAATTCTCTTGTCCTTTTGGCATTCTCAAACTTCTTTGTTTTTTCTACTAATCTGCAGTATCTGCATGACCCACATGGGTACATACCTGTAGGAAATGGGCCAAGAAAGCCCCTCCCTTTATCTTTACTTCTTGTTTCAGAATACACCTCTGCTCTAACTAACGAATCCCTTAAATTTGGCGCTCTCCTGGGTGTCAACAACGGGCATGGGCCAACTATTTTCAAAATCTCTGGGTCCATTCTCAAAATGTGCCAGTGCCGCTCAAGCACTTTTCTCAACTGAGGCCAATGAGAACCGTAAGTTGTGATCAACCTTACTTTTTCATTTGCCATTTTGTTGTCCCTCTTTTTCTTTTTGGATTCTAAACACGTTTTCCGTTCTAAACCCGACACTCTTTCCATTGCATCATGGAGGACATCCTCTGGATATCCCCTTTTGCGGAAACGTTCACACATTTTGGCCGCCTCCTGCTCAAAATCATCCTCCTCAGAGCAATTCCGTCGAACCCTAACTAGTTGCCCATATGGTATACCACGTTTTTGACACCCAGGGTGAAAACTGGAATTATGCAAATACGTATTTCCTGCTGTGGCCTTTCTGTATACTGAAGTTTCAAGTTTGTGATCCTTTTTGCGGATCATCACATCCAGAAATGCCATTTGTGTCGATTCTACTGTATATGTGACTCTAAGATTTTTACTGATGTTATTTAGACCCATCAAGAACACATCCAGGGTTTCTCTTGGTCCCCTCCAGACGAGGAAGACGTCGTCAATGTAACGAAGCCAGAGGGCCGCGTGCGCGCCAAATGCCTCCTGGGTGTAGACGTCCTGTCTCTCCCACGCACCCAAATGCAAACATGCATAGGATGGCGCGCACGCTGCCCCCATCGACGTCCCCCTCGTCTGTCGGTACAATTCCCCGTCTGCCATGAAACAGTTGTTAAACAACACCAACTCCAGCAAATCAACCACCACCTGGTTTCTTTTCTCCTTCCATCCCCTGTATTCTCGCAGGAAATATTTTGTAGCTTCTACTCCAACCTCATGAGGTATGGAGGTGTATAATGACTCTATGTCAATACTGACCAACAAGTCATCTTCCTCCACTTTAAACTCCTGTATCAGATTGAGCAACTCTCTCGTATCTTTGATAAATGATGGCAATTCCTCTACCAAGCCCTTTAGGTTTTCATCAACGAAAATCCCTATTTTTTCCAAGGGCCCATCAATGGCCGCTACAATGGGCCGCCCTGGGGGGCTAACACTGATCTTATGAATCTTTGGAATGAGATAAAGGACTGGTTTCCTATAATGTTCAGACTTCATGTATTTTAACTCTGCGGCAGAAATTGCTCCCTCAGCATATGCTTTTTCAATAATTTTATCTCTCCTTGAAACTATGTCTGGGAAGGGGTCCCGCACAAGTCTTTTGTAAGTGTCCTGCATCTCCAACTGTCTCTTCATTTCTGTGAAATATGCCCCTCTGCTCCATAGGACGACATTTCCACCTTTGTCACTCCCACGTATGATGACCTCCTCGGCTTCTTTCAACTCAAGCACTGCCTGTCTCTCTTGGGGGGACAGGTTATCAAACCCCGGTCCCCATCGTATTTTTTCCAAGTCCCGACTTACCAAGTCGGAAAACACTTGTATGTTCTTATCCATAGAGAGAGAAGGCATGTACCGGGAGAATCGCCTGAGGTCAGAGTAAACAACCCCGGTTTTTCTGCCATCCCACGAAGCAGAGGGGCCCCCCTCATCCAACAAACCCTCCAGTTCTCTCAACAACCTCCTCTCTTCTAATGATCTCACCCCCTGTGTCTGTTGCATTTCACTTTCAGGGGAATTGGAGGGTGAATCATGCTTGTCCGAGTACATCTTTTTAAGTAGAACTTTACGCAGGAAAATTGCACATCTTTGTAAGTGTCGAAGGGATCCCCCCCAACCACCGGGGAAAATGACAACCCCTTGTTCAGAACTGATATATGGTGCTCATTTAATACAAAATCCGTCAAATTAAAAATATTGTTTCTATCCTCTGAGTCTCCTTTTTCAGGGTCCTCCTCTAATTCCTGTTGTTTTTCCCTTTCCGGGGGAGAGTCCGGGGGGGCTGGACTCTCTTCTTCAAAATGGACTGTGTTTCTTTCTTTGAGTTGTATCTGGTCTGTTTTCTCTGATGTTTGGACCTCTCTATTTCTTGCCTGTCGCCACCCCTTCTGCTTACTATGGGGGCCTCTTCTTCTTCTTCTTCTTCCCCTTCTGTGTCCCCGCCATCTCCTAAAAAAGAGACCGGTCCTGCAGAAGAGGAAGGAGATCCCCTTAGGTCTTCCTCTTCATCAGAGTCCTTATCTCTCCGCCCTCTGGAGCGAGACCTCGCTCGTCCCTGAAGACAATTATAATATTCCCCTTGGTTCCATTCTTTAACATCTATTTGAAATTTGTTTTGTTTCACCAATTTGATTTTCTTCTGCGTAATCTCTACCTCGCGTTTTACCATCTCATTGAGTCTTACAAACTCACTGTTTGAGCGGTATCCCTAGTCTCGCTATGCTCTCCTTAATTTCTGTCTTAAGTTCCTCCAGCTGTATAGTCTCCTCTTCTATGGTAATGCGCATGACATTTAAGTCATATGCAATAGCCATAGCTTTCCATCTTGGGATGAAACGAGGATTTCTCAGATGACCTGCTGGGACAAACCTATTTCTCATTCCCCAGGGGACAACTCCTTTGTCTACATAGGACTGCATAGTAGAAATACTCCATTTGCGTCTGAGATGTCTCAGTGTTAGTTTCTTATGAACTCTGAACAGTTTCTTTAAATCATTCAAGTCCTCCCGATCAACAATATTAGTCTCATTAATTGTTTGCTGAAACGCATAACCAGGAAGTGGCACTAGAACGAGGCTTGATGCTGAACTCAAAAGGGAGGAAACCTGTCCCAGCAAGCCACCATCGCAGCATCACACTGACGAAGCCCACGTGATGTGGGCGTAACGTATGTGAGCGAGGCTTGAGGATGATGGGCTGGAGGAACTACTTGGAGTAGAGACATGACGCACGCCCGCTGAACACGCGGTGAGCCGGGAGGCGCTGTTGCGAGCCGGATCACGGAGCAGGTACCTGCCACCCGCGGGACGCCGCGGAAGAGAAAAGAAGAACTCTGAGAGGTATCAAGAATGTTCTGAACCTTGTAATGAGCAGTTAAGTGTGGCTCACAGAGACTTTGTGCAATATCATCCATGTCAGTTGTATGACGCAGGATTCATAGTGGCGTTTCCTGGCTCATGATCTGGTGAGGCTTCTTGTCTGAAGATTGAACTGTTGTTCGCACGTTTAGGGATTTTACCAAAAGAACTGTTCCTGACGTGGAAGTTTCTTCCTTCACAAAGCAAGCTCACTAATGCACCCCCGATTCAAACATAGCTAGCAGTTAAAAGGGTCGGCCGACCTATCTGTGTGTGTGTGCGTGTGAGTTGAAGAGGAGGCGTGCGTGTTTTCCAGGAGTACTCCTAAAATGATGCCCACATCGTGTTTTTATGGGGGTTCTTGGTTTTATAGGGTGGTTTCCACGTTTTTTCTATATTGAATAAATATGTTTTGCAGCAAATGATCATTTGAGTGGCGGTTGTATTTTTATATATGTATGCACGTTTTATAACTGTGCCTGGAGATTATTAACGTTTTATAACTGCGCCTGTGACAAATCACGTTTACAAATATACTAAACATATCTATCGTATTTAACTAAACCGTTATTTAAAATGTTATCACTTACTGTTTGTAAAACATTATTATCCACACAATAAAGCGATCATTAAGGGGGGTCTTAGGGTTAGGCACCACCAGGGTGGATTTAGGGTTGGGCACCTCCAGGGGGGTCTTAGGGTTAGGCACCACCAGGGGGGGTGGTTAGGGTTAGGCACCATCAGGGGGGGTCTTAGGGTTGGGCACCACCAGGGGGGGTCTAAGGGTTAGGGATAGGTAGAGGGAGGGTTCTGTGTGAGAGTAGAGTTAGGTTTAGTTGTAGAAAAATGTTAGTAATATTTACTAATGTTTTACTACAGTTATTTTTCATTGTTACAAACAATATTTTCAGATTTGATTATATGAAGAAACGATAAATGAAGGTACACAATATTATACAAGTATAATGATTATACATATATTATCATTTTTTAACAAACGTAATTATAAGTTTCACTTTCAAAACAGGGAAGATTATCGTATTCACAATTTGCGATTTCATAGACATTATTAAATGTTTTCAATTTGTAAAACATTATTGTAAACGAAATACAACAATATTTTTTATAAACGTTATTGACAACTTATCGTTTACACCCCGTGCTCTTTCTTCCCGACGCCCTTTTTGCATGGACGCTGTGTTTCTTTTGGCTGCTATCATACCTGCTGTGATAACTGGTATCTTATCTGCTGATGTTCTGGGGATGGCAGTCAAGGTCTATCCTTGTCATTTTATGTCAAGGATGAAAAGTCTGGCCCCATATCAACATAATCAGCAACTTTTATGCTGGGTACACACGATGCGTTTTTTCGGTCGATTTTCCGTACGATCGATTTTTTATTCTATTTTCCGGTCGATTTCCCACTCGATTCTCTTATCTATTTCCATTCACTTCTATGAGAAATCGATCCGAAATAAGACTGGACATGTCGGAAATTATCTATCAAACTGTAACGATTGTGGAATTCTCTCCGTGATCAGCGCACAGGGCGTGCGCTGACACTGCGGAAATCCTCCACAAGCGTATAATTTGAGGGAACCCAGCAAAAGGTGCAATGCACCTGTAGAGGGAAATTCCTGTCGACAGGTGGAGCTGTGGAGTGCAGAGGAACAGCTCCTCTGCCCTGCCACAGACGCCAGACAGGAATTGTACGAAGGGAAGAAATGCAGGGCAAGATAGCCCTGAAAGAGAGAGATCAAAGCGACAAAGGGTATGTGTGTCCACCAATCTAGTCGCCACCCTGCGACGATGAACACACAACCATGAAGATAAAGTGAGAAGGCAATCGCCAGAGATGGCGATTGCTAACAGCGACACAAGACCGAATAAGCACAGATGAGGAATGTATGTATGTCCACCAATCTAGCCGCCAACCTGCGACGGTGGACACGCAACAGAAGAAGCCAAGTGAGAACGCAATCGCAAGAGAAGCAATTGCGGAAGAGAATGAGCACAGGGACAGAATGTATGTATGTGCCCCAATCTAGTCTCCAACCCGAGACGGTGCACATACAACAGCAGATATGAAGTAGGAACGCAATCGCGCGAGAGGCGATTGCCAGAGGTGACACAAGGCTACAGCAAGGCAGAGCCCGAGAGTAGCAAAGGCACAGCAAATCATACAAAGAGAAGATAAGGAAAATAACAAACGCTAACTAAACGCGAACACCGCACTCATTCGCAACAGTGCACGCGTTTATGCGCGGTCTCCGCGTGTTAAGCACAACAGAGACAAGCACGCCTAACTAACCACCGACAGACAAACATGAAACAGAGGACGCGAGCGCTTGCTTAACGGTTACCTCACCGAGCCTCCAGCAAGCGTTCGTAGCAGACAAGACAGATACACGAAAACAGGAATAAGTGAGAGAGAAGGATCCACAGCACTAGCGCAAGGCGAGTGCGATCCAGGCAAGACAGATTAGATGAGATAGCTGGTAGCAACCGCTGCTCCAGCTATACTCCAAGAACAAAGATCAGAACGACTTCCTGTCGACCACCGCTGGGACAGAACAATCGCAACAGACAAACAAAACAGATATGCAATCCTAACTGCACTAGGGAATCTGCCTAGTGCAGTCCCAGGAATTACTCTAAGCTAATCTTTAAACAATGAGCAAGGCTGACACTCCAGGAGTGTTTCACAGGACTAACCCTTATGACCAGCACAGGTCTGTGATATCACATGGTATTTGTAGTACAAACCTCCAGAGGATATGGCTAGGCAATTTGCATTACAAACGCATGCAAATTCCTCAGCAGCAAGCTGCAAAACTGACAAAAGGTCTCTCTTCCAGAGACCTGCAGAATGCAGACCTGAACAGTGGTCAAAAAGCTGCCTGCCTGCGCAGGCAGCCGAGCAGATCCTCACACGAACCATCTATCTGCGGAAAAAATGTATGGTGTATTACACCTACTGTGCATTACACCTACTGACTTCTGCTCAAGACTTTGCTTTTTTTCAGGAATCAGGATTTTTAAACGAGGCAGTTGTACCTCCCTTTTCATCCACAGGTCTACATCATCTTGGAACAGTACTCTTGAGGAGTACTGTTCTGGGTCTGAGAATCTGTTATGGAG
Source organism: Hyperolius riggenbachi (assembly GCF_040937935.1). NCBI lineage: Eukaryota > Metazoa > Chordata > Amphibia > Anura > Hyperoliidae > Hyperolius > Hyperolius riggenbachi. The sequence continues at coordinate 204,046,066 of NC_090653.1, read as the reverse complement.
ACCGTCTCAGTAGAGATCATTATTGTTTAGATGGAGGTGGTAGTAGTGCCTTGCTACTTTGCAGAAGTTAGTTACTAAGATTTTTGAGTTTGTTGAATTGCAAGTAAATGGCTAAGGATTTATGTTGTAGCTAATTATGTAAATGTTTAGGTAGCTTGGACTGTTTCCATGTAAAGCAACATTTTGGAGGAAGGTGGAGATCTTAACCACTAGGCGACCATATATATGTGATCTCCTGAAATACTCTTGCCTCAAATGTAAAAAAAAGGCCAGGCACACACTTGCATGTGCAATTCTCTTTCAAAAGGCTGAAAGTTATTTTGCAATTTGATTTTGCAGAGATTTCAAGAGCAGTATAAAGGAAAGCAATTTTGAGCCCTGCTCTTCTCTATTAAATCATTACAATAATGTTGAAGGGCCCATAATTGCAATTTTAGCAAACTGAAATCGCTTCTGTGAGCTCATCTCCATTCACTTCCATTAGCCTAGTATTTCAGAATCACTGTGGCAACTTCGTAATTCGGCTAAAAATGCTCTAGCGGGCAATAGGTCTTAGGATGTTTCTGCATTTTTATTCCATTTTTTCACTATTTGTGATTCTGCATTTTTAGATTTTTCACATTTAATTCTCTTATTTTTTGTGAGTTTTTGATGCGAATCTTTACTTTCCGATTTTTCCTTGTATCAATGAAATTAATTTACGTAAATTTGTATGTAATCATTTGCATGGATATGCAAGTTTTTTGCATTTGGGATGCGAAAGTTCAGATTTTCATTCACATGCATTGTTTAAGATGTGCACATCCATTCTGAAGAAAAAAAAAGCACACGTGTGAAACATGTTGGGTTGTATGGGGGAGTGATGTGTGTTTAGGTAAGACACGCCTGGGAAAGAGGGGTTACCTATGGTGTGAGGATTTAGGCCTCTTGCACACTGCACGTGATTCCGATTCCGCTTTTAAATCAGTTTTTACATCCGATTCAAATTCTGATTTGCAGTTTTCTCCCTGCACACTGCAAATCGGAATCTGAATCGGATGTAAAAACTGATTAAAAAGCGGAATCTGAATCGGAATCGCGCGCAGTGTGCAAGAGGCCCTATACAGCCTCACTGACAGCGCTCTGTGAATTTCCTCCCCGTATCTCATTTACTTTTGGAAGGCGATCGGAGGCGCTCGGAGACTGTTAGATGGCAAAATCGCCATCTAGTATACATGTACAGTGCTGCGATCTAAGGCAACGCTGTACTGGGGACACCCATGTGACACAGCTGTCCCCCTGGGGGACAAAGAAGCAATCAGCGGTGATAGGCTGAAGCCTATCACAGCCGATCACAGTGATTGGCTGGCCAGGGGAGGGAAGATGTGGGGAGAGTAAAAAAGATTTAAAAATAAATAAATAACATAAATATGTATTTTAGAAAATAAACACCGGGGGGGGGGGGGGGGGGGTAATCAGACCCCACCAACAGAGAGCTCTGTTGGTGGGGAGAAAAGGGGGGGGGGAAATCACTTTTGTGCCGAGCTGTGCAGCCCTGCAGCTAGGCCTTAAAGTGAACCTTAAGTCATGCCAAAAAAAGGGGAGGCCGCAATAGCAGCATAGCGGGCGATATTTTGGCTGGGAACGCGAAGAATCACTCGCGTTCCCATGCCTGTCAGGTCCTGACGGTGAAACCGGAAGTGGTCGCCGGCGGGGACGGGAGGATCAGAGAGACACGGCGAGGGCACCGATCGGCTGCAGGGGGCTGAGGGAAGCCCCAGGTGAGTAAAACTCATTTTTTTTTTGGCATGACTTAAGTGCCTCTTTAAAGCTGCAGTTGCATGTGAAAATTCACATTAAAATGCACAAGTGTGATGCCATTCATTTGCATTAGATGTGCGGTGAAAGCGAGTTCGGAAAAAGCACAATTCACATACAAATTGTGTTGGCAAGATTTTATTACACCTTTTATGTTGTACCTTACATTATTTTAGGAGCTGAGTCATGAAACAGATGGCAGCCTCAGATGTCACAAGCATCAGCCAGCGTGACCTTCTGAGTGCACAAAAGATATTAAGCATCCATGGCCCAACAATAATCTGTGGAATTAGTACTGGTTCCACTTTTTTGTGATCACAATTTTGAATTGTGATGTCTGGCAGATTGGCCAGTACCTGTCTTTTTGGATCTGAAAGTCTCACAGGACCTTAGCCCTTATATTCTCTACAGCCTTCTGTGGAATGTCCCATCAAGATTTCAGAGGTTCTAGCCCATACACTGTGCAGATGTCCCCATACATGATGCCAGCTATTTGGCTGTGTTGTTCATTGTATGCTATTAATGCTTGTATGTTGCCACTACTGCTGCTGTATTCTGTGGCTGAATACATCTTATCCCTTGCTTAATTTAGGGTCTGTTTTCACTATATCATGTACATTGTACGGTGCACAAAGTATGACTGAATGACTGTGCTGTGTGACTGGATATCAGAAAACAAAGAACTGGCTAGAAAAAAAATGCTAGTCATTTGACAAGTGTTATATTTCATGTGTATTATATTACAAAAATGCACTATACCGTCTGTGTAGAGTTACTATCCTTAGTGACCTCATTACGCGCTGATTAACTGCAGTGCCGATGTGGATAGATAAACAAAGTAACTTGACTCATAAAAAATATAGTAGGGAAGGACAAGGAGAATGAAGATGAATGAGTTAACTCATGGTGAATCCACATTGACCATGGTGCAACAATTATAGCAAATTACGAACTCCTTAACCACTTCACAACTGAGGGGCTTTACCCCTTGAGCACCAGAGCAACTTTCACCTTTTAGCGCTCCTTCCATTCATTCGCCGATAACTTTATCACTAATTATCACAATGAAATGAACTATATCTTGGTTTTTTTTCGCCACCAATTAGGCTTTCTTTGAGTGGTACATTATGCCAAGAATTATTTTATTAATGGGAAAATAAAAAAAAAAATCAGTTTACAGCCATTATTGTTTTTAAATAATTCAAGCTACCGCAATTAAAATCCATGTAATGTATTTGCTTATTTGTCCCGGTTATTACACATTTTATATTTTGTCCCTATCATAATGTATGGTGCCAATATTTTATTTGATGCATCTTTTTCAGTTTTGCATCCATCACTATTTACAAGCCCATGATTTTAAAAATAACACTTATATACCCTTTTGACATACATATTTAAAAAGTTTAGTCCCTAAGATAACTATTTATGTATTTTTTTTTATTGTCAATTATTTTTTATTACAATAAAAAAAGTTGATTACCTTGGGGAGAGAGAGAGAGAGAGAGAGAGAGAGAGAGAGAGAGAGAGAGAGAGAGAGAGAGAGAGTGTGTGTGTGTGTGTGTGTGTGTGTGTGTGGGGGGGGCAATAATTAATTTTAAATATAAAAAATGCTTGTAATTCTTAAAAAAGTATATTGATCTAATTTTACTATTTGGCCACAAGATAGCCTCAGTCATTTTTTTTAATGCGTCCTGTAAGCGTACATAGTATGCTTACAGCAAGTGCACTGTAAATGGGAAACTTTTTTTTCACAATGATCACATGGCTTTTCATAGAAGCCGCAGATCATTGCTTAGGGGACATAGATCAATGAATTCCAATTCATTGATCTCCGGGCGAATGGGTGGCGATGTGACCGAGCACAGGAGTGCACCCACGAGTGAGCGGGAGCACGGACAGCAGCATTAGCAGCGAGGGTGCGTGTATCTATGCTCCGGACAGGGAAGTAAAGTTAAAAGGCGTGTAGATATACTGTACCCGGGTGGGGAAGTGGTTAAATATAGCATATTTTCTCGGCCATATCCTATTAAAAAACTCACCAGCAATAAGCGCTAGTGAGTTCTTAAATTAGGCGATGGGAGTATCTCCTAATCTAATCAAATTTAACACCCCCCGGGCAGTAAAGAACTCGCTTGGGAGATATAATATCTAGCAAGTTCTTTACACCCTATCCAATTGTTTTCATGCTGCTGGGAATGTCAGACATGAGCGTTAGCTTAGACCTGCAAAAAAGCAGGTCTAAACATGCTAACGCACGTCTTCACTGTTGCATCTGGGCATCTCCTTAAATAAAGGAGACTCTGAGAGCTCCCCGCCGGTCCATCCAATGTTGCCCAAAGCCCCCCACAGCTGAGGCAGGCACCCCTGATCAATATACCTGCATGCTGCATCTCCACAACGCACACCTGCCGCAAGTCCTGTCGCTGTAGGCCCTGGCAAAGCATCTTTGAAGCTCCCGCCGGGGTTCCCCATTTATCCACTGTGTGAACCATTTTCAAATGGGGGACAGCAGGTGTTTGGTGCGCAGATACAGCGTGCAGGTATTTTTTTTTCCCCAACAATACATTTTTATTGTTAGCGTTCAGGTAAATTGTTCTTGCTGCAGCAGGATTCGGGCAATGAAGGATGGACCGACGGGGAGCTCTGGGGGTCTCCTTACTAAAGGAGATCCCCAGATGCAGCGGCATTTGGGGAGCGAGGTAGCAGTGCTGTGTTGCTGAAAGACAGCTGTTTTCAATGTAGACAAAGTGTTTGCAAAGTGGCACTCCCCATGTGTGCGTATATATATGACAATATGCAGGTAGCGTGAGGGAAAGAAACGAACAAGGCAAACAGTTTCTCACCCTTCCTCCAGTAACCCTTAAGGCTTGTTCGCACAGGCGTGTGCTCAACGGATCCATTACAGAAAGAGGAATCGCATATGTGATCAAGAAGAAAAAGATTGTATCCGGGCACCTTCCGTCTTATTCTTTATTGCGTTACTCATGCCAAAAGTGGGTAACATACCAAGGGTGTGTTCACCTGTAGGTTCACGTTGGTGGTGGTGAGTTGGAGGTGGGGGTGTCGGGCATCAGTTGGGGCTTGCTACTTGCCCCAACTGATGCCCGACACCCCCACCTCCAACTCACCACCACCAACGTGAACCTACAGGTGAACACACCCTTGGTATGTAATCCACTTTTGGCATGAGTAACGCAATAAAGAATAAGACGGAAGGTGCCCGGATACAATCTTTTTCTTCTTGATCACATTGCTGAAGGACAGCACCACAGCGCAAAACCTCAGCACAAAACTTTGCTCCCTATCGCCCGAAATATGGGAGCATTGCTCAGGCTTTTTATTGCTTCTCCCTTCTATGATATACAGTACCCCATTCTTTTTCTAAATGCATCAGCTCCCTTCTTCAATGTGCAACATGAGTTTCACATCTGTGAGCTGCTCCCCTCTACCTGAAACAGAAATACCCATCCCTATTCCATATGCTGTAGACCCCCATGAGTAACCAGCCTAACGTATTTACATTCCCCACCTTTCATGAGCAACAATTTTAGCCTTACATGTTCAGCATAACATCAGGCTATGTGGCCTCTGCAGAAATGCCTTGCACATCACTTGACAGTGCAAAATAGTGGTTGTGCACTACAGCTCCACTTATCTCAGCACAAATATATGAAGCAGGTATTAATATGAGTTATAAGTTATTGCGCCACTCTGAATCTTGCCCTAAATTAAGTTTCCAATTGCAAAGTCATACACACTATTAAGAATTGATTTTATGATGCAGATCACTTAGTATAGAGTACTATTATACATGTTTTGTTACAATGGTAACAGTGGTTTAGTTTGCCAGTAATACATTAGTCCCTATTCAATTAACTTTTCTCCTGAGTTTTCTCCCAGCAGATGTTTTCACACCTTGGGTCATATGCAATTCGAAGTAATAAGAAGCTCAAAATGTGCAAGCTTCTTATCACCTCACATCACTCAGGATTTACCAGCAAATTCAATTGCCGGTTTTACCTGCTCAGAGAAGGTGAAAAGTTTACACCTATTTTGCTTCCCGGGGGGGAAGGGGGGGGAGGGGCAAGGAACTCGCTGGGCAATTATATCGCCCAATTGAGTTCTTCATCGCCACGGGGGTTGTTAAGTTCAATTGCATTAGGCTTATCACTGTTGAGTTTGTTAATTGCATAGGGCCCCTTAGATCAATAAAACACCTCTTAAAGTGTACCTGAGACAAAAACTGTCTTACCTATACTTACTTACATACTTACCTAGGGCTTCCTTAAGCCCCCTTGAGAGACCGCTCGGTCAGGGAGACGGCGAGGGACCGAGCGGCCTTAACCACTTCACCACTGAGGGGTTTTACCCCCTGACCACCAGAGCAATTTTCACCTTTCAGCGCTCCTTCCATTCATTCGTCTATAACTTTATCATTACTTATCGCAATGAAATGAACTATATCTTGTTTTTTCCGCCACCAATTAGGCTTTCTTTAGGTGGGACATTATGCCAAGAATTATTTTTTTCTAAATGTGTTTTAATGGGAAAATAGGAAAAATGTGGGGAAAAAAAAAATTATTTTTCAGTTTTCGGCCATTATAGTTTTTAAATAATGCATGCTACTGTAATTAAAACCCATGAAATGTATGTGCCCTTTTGTCCCGGTTATAAAACCGTTTAAATTATGTCCCTATCACAATGTTTGGCGCCAATATTTCATTTGGAAATAAAGGTGCATTTTTTTCAGTTTTGCGTCCATCCCTAATTACAAGCCCATAGTTTATAAAGTAACAGTGTTATACCTTCTTGACTTAAATATTTAAAAAGTTCAGTCCCTAAGGTAACTAATTATGTATTTTTTTTAATTGTAAATTTTTGAATTTTTTTTTAATTACAAAAAAAAAAAAAATGGGGAGTGTGGGAGGTAATGAGTTAATTTTTTGTGTAAAAGTCATTTATTTGTATGTGAAAAATGTGTAGGGTGTAGTTTACTATTTGGCCACAAGATGGCCACAGTAACTTTTTGCTTTATTGCGACCTCCAAGCCTCCTTCCGGAAGCTTGGAGGAAGAATAAGGAGGCTGGACACGTGAGTTTCTTCTCACAATGATCGCGCTGCCCATAGGAGAGCAGCGGGTCATTGTGGGGCTTAGATCAACGAACGGGAATGGATTTTCCCGTTCATTGATCTCCGGGCGAGCGGGCGGCGGCGGTTTTACTAGCGGCGGGCGGCGTGTTTACGAGCGGGAGCGCGGACAGCGTCGGGAACGCGGAAAGTACGTGTTTCTCCGTCCCTGGTTTTTAAAGGATGGAAAAAGGGGCGGAGAAATACGTACGCGCGGGGGTAAAGTGGTTAAGGGGGCTTAAGGAAGATCCAGGTAAGTATGGTACCTGAGACTTCTTTCGTCTCTTCTCTTCATCTTTTCATGATTTTTCTGAGATAGTATGGCTCACAGCTCCTCTTTAAACCACCAGCAAGCAAATAAATGCACACAATTAGCTTGGCATAACTTTTTTTTAACCTACTTTTAAATGTCATTCACATTATATATGAATTTCTTTTTAGGATAAGAACACCTTTCACATATTTAAAGAAAGCTATACCTATTACTTTTAGTATCCATTGTTATAGCATTCCTACATAGAATTTAGTGCAGTAGGTCAAATGATTAGAGGGTATAGATAAAATTATTCTCAAAAATTCTATCTATCTATCTATCTATCTATCTACCTACCTGTCTGTCTGTCTGTCTGTCTGTCCATCGATCGTTCACATAAATTAACAGTATGGCAACACAATTTACTGCAGTTTTACACTTATGTTGAAACTCGCCAGTGAACAAACAATGAAAATGACATAAGGTAATGGGGAAATATCTTACCGTTTGATTGCTTAGTACAAGCACCAAAGTTGTAGCTGTACAGACTAGACAGAGTGCACAGGCAGTGCAGCTGATATAGCACAATTGTTTCTTGATGGCACGCAGCTCACTGCTAGCGAGATCTTGTGGTTCCATCATTTTCAGCTTCTGAAGGTTTTCTGTGTCGCAGGAACTGTTTTGCAATACATACAGCTATTCTTGTCTCACCATATAAACTCCCACACTGTACGTTATCTACTCTAGATCTTTTCAGTGCTAGGAAGAAATCAAAGTATCTTTTCCCTCTGCTTCGCACTGTTTATCAAAATTTGTACAAAAAAAAAAAAAAAAAAGGTTTAAACCCAATTTAAAAAGTACCCGACTTACGGATCCAATGACTAAACATACCACAAAAGGAGGAGCTCTTCATGACCAATAAAGTATATATGTTCACAAATAAGTCATCAAAAGTATTTCTTTTTTTATAGTTTAACTGTAGGAAGTTTCTTTTCTGGCTTCTTTAGCATCTGCATTTTTAAAGTTTATCTCCAAGGCACAGCCTATATAAACCACCAGATAGCTTAGTAAGAATATGCCCAAATGTAATGTTTTGTGTCAAATTAGGCACTCAATCTGAATGACTTAACACGCTCTGGGGAAGGGGAACTTTTGCATCATTAGAATCCTGGTCAGATTGTAAGGGGTGGAGTAAAAAAAAAACACCACACTGTTACCTTGCTTTCAAGATGGCAACCTGCAGTTCTAGAGTTTCATGGTGCAGAAAGTGTTAAGTGGAAGAGTTTTGACAAGACACTTTAAAGAGACACTGAAGCGAAAAAAAAAATATGATATAGTGAATTGGTTGTGTACTATGAATAATTACTAGAACATTAGCAGCAAAGAAAATATTCTCATACTTTTATTTTCAGGTATATAGTGTTTTTTCTAACATTGCATCATTCTATAATATGTGCAGATTACACAACACTCAGCATTCAAAATGAGTCTTTCAGAGCAGTCTGTGAAGTAATGACCTCTCCTCTAGCAGAGGAAAAGTAAATAGTCCAGGAACAGTTGAGATAATAAAAGTCAGATAACAGCCCTCTCCAGGACTAACTTAGTCGGAGAGCTTAATGGCTTGTTTGCATAGAGATAACAACTGGAGTTTCTCAACTCTTCCTGTACTGGAAACAATTACACTGATGTATCTGATCTTAATGTTTGATTTCTTAGCTGTGCTACACATACAAATCATATCATCATCATTTTTTTTCGCTTCAGTGTCTCTTTAAAGTGGTTATTTTTAACATGTAATAACAAAATATAGTAAAATAAAAACAAATTCTACTTTGATGTGTCTACAAAGCAATAGGATATGAATTTGTATTAAAATGATGAACACACTTGTAAAACACAGTGCAGTTATTCATTTGTGTATAGGCACTCTGTTTCCAATAGGTTGTTGTAAGTATGGCGAAGGGGCTTAGTATTAAACTGTATGGCCACCCCCAGCCTCCACACTAAGGATGAGTGAGAACATTTTCTCAAAAAGCAAAATGGTCCTGGTGATCACCCACTGTTATGAACTACCAACCCGTTGCAGCGTCGGGCACTCCCTGTTTTGTCCCCCTGTGAGGTCATCTTCCCTTGCCTGTTGCCTCCACTCCATTGTGTAAAATAAATTAGGCTCAGTGCGGCTTACGTCACAAGTGATTCCAGTGGTGATCAGTAGAGATGGCTTGAACCTCCAATTTTCGGTTCGCGAACCTCGCAAGCGAACTTCCGCAAAAGTTCGGTTCGCGCAAACTTTTGCGAACCGCAATAGACTTCAATGGGGATGCAAACTTTGAAAACTAGAAACATTTATGCTGGGCAGAAAAGTGATGGAAAAGCTGTTTCAAGGGGCCTAACATATGAGTTTTTGCATGGATGAGTGGGATAGACGCCAAAAGTCCCGGGGAAAAATCTGAATTTGACACACAGCAGCATTTTAAGCATTTTAAGAGCAGAAATCAGAGTGCATGCTAAATTGGAGGCCTAAAGTGCTTAAAAACATCTTGCATGTGTATACATCAATCAGGGAGTGTAATTAGAGTTCTGTTTCACACTGACACACCAAACTCACTGTGTAACGCACCGCACACAGCTGTTTGTGTAGTGATGGCCGTGCTGGACTGGTGCGCACCATAGCGTGCAGGTCATGGCGTTTTTAAAGCCCATATGGTCGCCGGGCTGAGGTAGCTTAATGACAGAACAACAGTGACTGTCCAGCTGATCGAATTTGGTCTGTCCACAATGAAGCAATGACCTTATTATCTTGGGTTTGACCCCCCCCCCCTGAGACACTCATATAGCCGGTGGTCATTGCTTCATTGTGATACGCAAGCCCCTTGACTGCGGCAAGGTAATGATCACGAAGGGGAATGGCCACATGTACATACCTTTTGTTTAGTTGTTGCAGCTGCAGTGCAGCCAGAAAAATTAGGCAGGCATGTACACGCACCAGAAAAATTATTATAGCGGCCTAAAATTCAGGAGTTCGCCTGGAGTCCTGGACCCTGTTGGTGGTGGAGGCGGAGAAGGCAGTCAGGCGGCCTGCAGGCAGAGATGCTGTATATGGGGACTGACTTAGTCCAGTTGTGCCTGGATGAGTAAATCTGTGAATGCATTTGTTTGAACATTTGCATGCGTGAGTGTGAGGGGTTAATAGATTTTTTGCTGTTTTCTAGCCACACCCCCTTCAGCACCTCCCTTTCCTTAATAACTTATATAATGTCCTAACTAGAGGCGATGTGCCTGGATATATGTATTTTTTCTTGTTACTGACCCCTGTGGCTAGGGTCTAATTTAGTGCACTCCCTCCTTCCCCTGTATGTGTTTGTCAGCATGCACACAGCTTATGCTGGTGTATGTGCATGGTGCACATGGATACATTACGTTAGCTCCCTTGTGCGATTGGTAAGATGCACTATCTGTCCCAGGAGAGGACGTCAGGATGTGTGCTCCAAATCCATTGATAGGTTTGATGCAATGAATGTGTTTGCATGTCTACACTATGCATGTTACAGGGCCAGAGTTAGGACACCTATGTTTACCTGGGTATTTCTGCGCAGTATAGGTGACTAAGCATAAGAATGCATTCTTTTGTGAACTAAGACCCGGCTTTTAACTTAGCTGTAGGGATAACAGTTGTACCTGGATGAGTGAATCTGTGAATGCATTTGTTTGAACATTTGCATGCGTGAGTGCAAGGGGTTAATAGATTTTTTGCTGTTTTCTAGCCACATCCCCTTCAGCACCTACCTTTCCCTAATAACTTATATAATGTCCTAACTAGAGGCGATGTGCCTGGATATATGTATTTTTTTTATATTTTGCCTTAGTCTTCGGGCGGGCAGTAGTCCTCCGGGATCCATGCCTTAAACCATTTTGATAAAGGTGAGGTACTGAACACGTTTGTGACTTAGGCGACTTCTCTTCTCAGTGACAATGCCTCCAGCTGCGCTGAAGGTCCTTTCTGACAGGACGCTTGAGGCAGGGCAAGACAGAAGTTGGATGGCAAGTTGTGACAGCTCTTGCCACAGGTCAAGCCTGTGCACCCAGTAGTCCAAGGGTTCATCGCTGCTCACAGTGTCTACATCCACACTTAAGGCCAGGTAGTCGGCTACCTGCCGGTCGAGGCATTGGTGGAGGGTGGATCCGGAAGGGCTAAGGCGAAGCGTTGGACTAAATAATGTCCGACATCACCATGAGGTCGCTAGAGCATCCTGTCCTTGCCTGCATGGACATTGGAGAAGGATTACTGGCAGTGGTTCCTTTATTCCGTTGTGCTGTGACATCACCCTTAAATGCAGTGTAAAGCATAGTTGCCAGCTTGTTCTGCAAGTGCTGCATCCTTTCTGCCTTCAGGTGAGTTGGTAACATCTCCACCACTTTGTGCCTATACCGAGGATCTAGTAGCATGGCCACTCAGTACAGCTCATTCCCCATGAGTTTTTTTATGCGGGGGTCCCTCAACAGGCCGGACAGCATAAAAGATGCCATCTGCACAAATTTGGATCCAGATGTACTATCCATCTCCTCTTGCTCTTCCTCAGTGACGTCAGGTAAGTTCTCCTCCCCCCACCCAGCCATGAACAATACCACGGGAAAGTTGAGCAGCACAAGCCCCCTGCGACGCCTGCTGCGTTTTTTCTTCTGCCGCTTCCTCCTACTCCTCCAAAAAAAAACCTTCCTCATCATCTGACTCCTCTTCCCCACACGACTCTTCCTCCTCCCCCTCTGTGCTGCCGCAGGTGTTGAGTAAACATCTGGTTCTGAGGAGAATTGATCCCACAACTCTTCCTCCTGTAACTGTACCTGTTCACGCTCCTCCACAGCTTGATCCACCACTCTACGCACGGCACACTCCAGGAAGAAAGCATATGGGATCAAGTCGCTGATGGCGCCTTCACTGCGACTCACCATGTTTGTCACCTCCTCAAACGGCCGCATGAGCCTGCAGGCATTTCAAATAAGTGGCCAGTTCTTCGGTCAGAACATCCCCATCTCCCCAGAGTGTGTCCTTCTACTGTAGTTGTAGAGATACTGGGTGATGGCTTTCTCCTGTTGTAGCAGGCGGTCGACCATCAGGAGGGTCGAATTCCAGCGAGTTGGGATATCGCAAATCAAGCGTCTCACCGGCAAGTTGTTTCTCTGCTGAATATCGGCAAAGCGTGCCATGGCCGTGTAAGACCGCTCGAAACGCCCATACACCTTCCTGGCCTGCTTCAGGACATCCTGTAAGCCTGGGTACTTAGACACAAATTTCTGAATTATGAGATTCAGCAAATGTGCCATGCAGGGTACATGTGTCAACTCTCCCAAATTCAAAGCCGAAATGAGATTGCTGCCGTTGTCACACACCATGTTGCCAATCTCCAGTTGGTGCGGGGTCAGCCACTGATCCACCTGTTTGTTAAGAGCAGCCAGGAGAGCTGCTCCAGTGTGACTCTCTGCTTTGAGGCAAGACATGTCTAAGATGGCGTGACACCGTCGTACCTGGCATGCAGCATAGGCCCTGGGGAGCTAGGGCTGTGTAGCTGGAGAGGAAATCGCAGCACCAGTAGAGTTGAACTGCCACTCAGCCAAGGAGGAGGAGGAGGACGACAGCGAAGAGGATGTAGCAGGAGGAGTAGTAGGAGGAGAAGGAGAGAAGATGGCTGCAGGCCTGCCTGCAAGCCGTGGAGGTGTCACAAGTAGGTCCGCTGCACAGCCAGATACTCCCTACTTGCCAGTGGTCACCATGTTGACCCAATGGGCTGTGTAAGTAATGTAACTGCCCTGACCGTGCTTGGCAGACCAGGCATCCGTGGTCAGATGGACCCTAGACCCAACGCTGTGTGTCAGAGATGACACCACTTGCCTTTCAACTTCACGGTACAGTTTGGGTATCGCCTTTTTTGAGAAATAATTGTGGCCTGGTATCTTCCACTGAGGTGTCCCAATGGCCACAAATTTTCGGAAGGCCTCAGAGTCCAACAGCTGGTATGGCAACAGCTGGCGAGCTAACGGTTCCACCAAGCCAGCTGTCAGACGCCGGGCAAGGGGGTGTCCCCTTGGTCATCTTGTCTCTTAGAAACCCACGTGGCATCCGTATCATCATAATCATCCTCCCCAGCTTTGCTTCCCTCAGACACCTCAGAAACTGCACCAACAGCAGGTACTTCATCATCTTCCTCCTCACACGTTACGTTCATAGTGTCACCTAACTCAGACATATGAGGTGGTGTAACTTGCTTAGCCCTTTCATCTGTTTCTAACAATAATGTCTGTGAATAAGTTAATACCCCACCAAATAACTCCTGCGAAGTGTCAAATGCAGCGGATGTGGTGCTTGTAGTAGCGCTGGTGGCTGCGTAAGATGAGGTGTTCTGTGTTAAATAGTCAACCACGTCCTGACAATCATGGGAGTTGATGGGACATGCATTCTTCTGAGCACTGTACTTTGGTCCAGCACCGCACGAGATCACGTCAGCACAACCTCAAACAGACCTGCCGGGTGGCCTGCCTCTGGGTCTGCCTCTGCCTCTACCTGTTTTGTCCATATCGGGGGGGGGGGGGGGGGGTGATGAAGTGAAAGGTATGCACTGACTTGACTAATACAATGTGCAGGCACACAGGTGCAGTGAAAGGTATGCAGTGACTGGTATTACAATACAATGTGCAGCTGTCACACAGGTGCAGTTAACAGGTATGCACGGACTGGTATATTACACAGCGTGCGGTCACACAGGTACTTTGAACAATTATGCAATGACTGGTATTACAAATTTTCAGCTGTCACACACACAGGTACCGTGAACAGGTGCAGTGACACTGCGTGCGGTCATGTAGTTAGGTAGGTGCACTGAACAACAACAGGTGGATATGCAGTGATTGGTATTACAAATGTGCACCTGTCTCACACACACACACACAGGTACCGTGAACATGTGCAGTGACACTGCGTGTGATAACGTAGGTAGGTAGGTAGGTGCACTGAACAACAACAGGTGGATATGCAGTGATTGGTATTAGAAATGTGCACCTGTCTCACACACACACACACACACAGGTACCGTGAACAGGTGCAGTGACACTGCGTGCAGTCACGTAGGTAGGTAGGTGCACTGAACAACAACAGGTGGGTATGCAGTGATTGGTATTACAAATGTGCACCTGTCACACACACACACACACACACACACACACACACACACACACACACACACACACACACACACACACACACACACACACGTACCATGAACAGGTGCAGTGACACTGCGTGCGGTCACATAGGTAGGTACATAGGTAGGTGCACTGAACAACAACAGATGGGTATGCAGTGATTGGTATTACAAATGTGCAGTTGCCTGTCACACACACAGGTAGTCACTGAAAGTGCTGGGACTGGCAGTGGCACAGTAGGAATTAACAAGGCTGTATATGCAACACAAGTGTCTGTGGGACACACACACACAAAAATAAAAAATAGATCACAAGTACAACATTAGCTCTCAAAAGAGCTGTTGAGTATGAGGGGTGCTTTTTAGCAATAAGATCAGCAAGAAGGAGCAAGCTAACAAGCCAAACAGAAGAGCCTAACTAAGCTTTCCCTATGTCAGCAGCAGAGTGAGTGAAATGGCTGACGCTGCCTGCGTTTTATAAGGAGGGGGTGGTGGTGGCTTCAGGAGGGAGTGTAGCCTGATTAGCTACCCTGTGCCTGCTGACTGTGATGTAGAGGGTCAAAGTTGACCCTAATGATGTAATATAGGGGGCTGATCAAACCGCCATAAAGTTCGCGTTCGATCGCAAACCACCAAAGTTCGCGTGAATAAGTTCGCGGGCGAACCGTTGGGCCATCTTTAGCGATCAGCAGACCTTTTCTTTTCCACACGTCTCCCCCTAGTGAAGACTTATGCTGATGACTAGTGATGACTGATCACTAGGGGGAGCCGCCAGGAGTGGACACAGGGGGCCAGGCAGGGATACAGGGAGACCGGAAGGAACACAGGGGGAACAGGAGGGGACACAGGGGCAACCAGAGGAGACATGTGGGGACCATGAGGGGACACAGGGGATACAGGATGGGACATGGGGAACAGGAGGGGACACAGGGGGAGAGGAGGGGACATGGGGCAGCAGGAGGAGACATGTGGGGGCCATGAGGGGATACAGGGGGAATAGGAGGGGACACAGAGAATACAGGATGGGACATGGGGGAACAGGAGGGGACACAAGCGGAATAGGAGGGGTTACAGAATGGGACACGGGGGACCAAGAGGGAACACAGAGGGAACAGGAGCGGACACAGGGGCAACGGGAGGGGACACATGGGTAACAGGAGTGGACACATGGGTAACAGGAGGGAACACAAGGGGAACGAGAGGAGACATAGGGGCAACAGGAGGGGACACAGCGGGAACAGGAGCAGACACAGGGACAACAGGAGAGGACATAAAGGGAACAGGAGGGGACACAGGGGGGCAGGAATGGACACAGGGATACACAGGAGAACAGAAGGGCACACAAGGGGACATAAGTTAAGTGGGCAAAGAAGCACACAGTGGGGTACACAGGACACCTTTGAGACCATTGCTCCTCTGTGCACCAAATATCTTATTTCACACCATCATGCACAGTGGTTTGATAACGCTATAAAAGAGCTGAAAAGACAAGGCCGAAAACTTGAGAGACTGTGGCGCAAATCTCAGTCCCCAGAAGACAAACATGCCTTAATCCTCCAATTGAAGAACTACCAAAAGGTAATCACGGGAAAAAAATCATCCTTTCGATCACAAGAGATTGCAAATGCAGTTAACAACCCAGCCCAACTGTTCCGCACAGTGGAAAAACTCTGCAACCCGGCATGTCAAAAACTTAATATCGAGTCTTCAAAGGACCTCTGTGACCAATTTGCCCATTTCTTCACAGACAAAGTCTCCGCTATAAGGTCCGCCATCCAACTTATAGCATCTGAGCCTAATATATCGCCCAAGACCATTAGCAGAGACAACGTAACACCTTGGTCAAACTTCAAAGAAATTGATGAAGAAGTCACATCAAGCATCCCCCTTCACCTCCGCCTAACTACCTGTGACCTGGATCCTGGCCCAACACAGTTCATGTTGAACTGCCCCGACCTGTTCGTACCGGTATTCCTCAAAATTGTTAACTGTTCCTTACAATCAGGGATATTTCCTGCTTTACTGAAGGAAGCAATCATCAGGCCTCTCCTCCAAAAACCCTCCCTGGACCCAGATGCAATGACCAGCTACAGACCTGTCTCTAACCTCCCCTTTCTGGGAAAGCTAATTGAAAAAGCTGTTTACCTCCAGCTAGAAGCCAAAATCCTACAAAACAACAGTTATGACCCATTCCAGTCTGGCTTCAGGAAACACCACAGCACTGAAACTGCCCTCATCCAAATATGCAACCACCTGCTCATGGCAAGAGACAGAGGAAAGTGCTCGATCCTCATACTGCTAGACCTTTCTGCAGCCTTTGATACAGTTGACCATGACATCTTGATAAACAGGCTACAGGAATACTGTGGCATTGATGGCATAGTTCTTCAGTGGTTCCAATCCTTCTTGAGTGGCAGAACCCACAAAGTATCTATGGGGCCCTTCCTGTCCACCCCTGTATCACTTAAGTATGGGGTGCCCCAGGTAGGGTTGCCACCCAGCCGGTATCTGGCCGGCCCAGCCGTTAATTCTGCTACAAAGCCGGCGCCGGAATTTTTTTTTTACCTGCAAGTCATTTGCCGGTAAAAGGCTAAACTGACTCCTGCCCTCCTTACTGTGCAGTGGCCGGGCTACGCATTGTACCAGCCTGCTCCGCCCCTTCTCCCTGTCACCTGTGAAGATTCGGACACGCTTAAGCTCCGCCTCCCAGCAAGTTTTGAATGGAGCGTGTTCTTGCTGGGGCTGATGGGGAGCAGAAGCTGCCGCCAAGACTTCAAGGAGAGGGCTGCGGGACCTGGCACTTCACCGCACTGAAGAGGACTCGGAGCGATGGAGCAGAACAGCAAACTGAGGAAGGGGAGAAGAAAGCCAGAGCCAGCAGCAGCGTAATGAAGAATGCATGTCGGGGAGGAGGTCGTATACGCTGTCTGGCTTTCAGTCTGGCTTGTTTACTTTTTGTGTCTCCTCCCCTCCTCTCCCTCCTGAATGTTGTGTGTGGTGTGGGCAGAAAAGGTGTGTATGTGTCTGTGTGTACAGTGTGTGTGTGTACAGTGTGTGTGTGTGTGTGTGTGTGTGTACAGTGTGTGTGTGTACAGTGTGTGTGTGTGTGTGTGTGTGTGTACAGTGTGTGTGTAAATTGTGTACAGTGTGTGTGTGTGTGTGTGTACAGTGTGTGTGTGTGTGTGTGTGTACAGTGTGTGTGTGTGTGTGTGTGTACAGTGTGTGTGTGTGTGTGTGTGTGTGTACAGTGTGTGTGTGTGTGTACAGTGTGTGTGTGTGTGTGGTGTGGGCAGAAAAGGGTGAAGACAGAGATCTGTGTGTCTGTGTGCGTTCGTGCGTGTGTGTTTTTGAGTGGTGTATGTTCGTGTTCTAAATTGGGGTAGTGTTTTGTGTCTCTCTGTTTGTGTCTGTCCTGTGTGTGTCTGTGCCACATCCTCTGCGTGTTTATCTCTCTGTGCCCCTTCCTCTGTGTGTGCGCCTCTCTCTGTCGCCCGTCCTCTGTCCATCTCTCTGTGTGCCCATTCATGTGGCACTGACATTGTCGGCAGCACTTTATAGAGTATATAGTCATGTCACTGACTGTCCCCAGAGGAGCTCACACTCTAATCCTACCATAGTCATAGTCTAATGTCCTACCATATTATTATTATGATGTATTTATATAGCACTGACATCTCCTGCAGCACATTACAGAGTACATAGTCATGTCACTGACTGTCCTCAGAGGAGCTCACAACCTAATCCTACCATAGCCATAGTCTAATGCCCTACCATATTATTAGTATGTATTTATATAGCACTGACATCTCCTGCAGCACATTACAGAGTACAAAGTCATGTCACTGACTGTCCTCAGAGGAGCTCACAATCTAATCCTACCATAGCCATAGTCTAATGCCCTACCATATTATTATTATTATTATTATGTATTTATATAGCACTGACATCTCCTGCAGCACATTACAGAGTACATAGTCATGTCACTGACTGTCCTCAGAGGAGCTCACACTTTAATTCTACCATAGTCATAGTCTAATGCACTACCATATTATTATTATTACTATTATTATTATGTATTTATACAGCACTGGCATCTTCTGCAGCACATTACATAGTACATAGTCATGTCAGGGTCTGTCCTCAGAGGAGCTCACAATCTAATCCTGCCATAGTCCTAGTCTAATGTCCTAACATTATTATATGTATTAATATAGCACTGACCTCTTCTGCAGCACTTTACAGAGTACATTCATGTCACTGACTGTCCTCAGAGGAGCTCACACTCTAATCCTACCATAGTCATAGCCTAATGTCCGACCATATTATTATTATGTATTTATATAGCCCTGACATCTTCTGCAGCACATTACAGAGTACATAGTCATGTCACTGACTGTCCACAGAGGAGCTCACACTCTAATCCTACCATAGTCATAGCCTAATGTCTGACCATATTATTATGTACTTATATAGCACTGACATCTTCTGCAGCACTTTATAGAGTACATAGTCATGTCGCTGATTGTTCACAGAGGAGCTCATAACCCTACCATAGTCATAGTCTAATGTCCTACCATATTATTATTATTGTGTATTTATATAGCACTGACATCTTCCGCAGCACATTACAGAGAACATAGTCACGTCACTGACTGTCCACAGAGGAGCCCACACTCTAATCCTACCATAGTCTAATGTCCTACCATATTATTATTATGTATTTATATAGCACTGACATCTTCTGCAGCACGTTACAGAGTACATAGTCATGTCACTGACTGTCCTCAGAGGGGCTCACAATCTAATCTTACGATAGTCATAGTCTAATGTCCTACCATATTATCATTATGTATTTAAATAGCACTGACATCTGCTGCAGCACATTACAAACTACATAGTCATGTCACTGACTGTCCTCAGAGGAGACCACAATTTAATCTGTATTATAGTGTACCATAAGTCCTAGACTTTTTTTTCCCACTGCATTTTGTTACTTAGCTTCCACTGCACCCTAGCACCTACTGTATGTCTGTCACCCACTACTTGTTAGCATCTTCTCATGCTGGATCCACACCATACAATTTTTTGGCAGATTTACCTGCCAGATCGATTATTTACAGCATGTCCAATCTGAGCATCAATCTTTTTTTTTTAGCAATTTTCTGATCGATTTCTTTTCGTTTCTATGGAAATCTATCAGAAAATGGCTAAAAAAAAATCGATCCTCAGATCGGACATGCTGGAAATAATCGATCTGGTTGGTAAATCTGCCAAAAAATTGAGAATGAGAAGATGCTAACAAGTTGTGGGTGACAGACATGCATGGTGTGCATCCAGCATTACTACTGTCACTTGTCTCCTGCTGCCTGCCTATCACTACCTGCTTTCCACTAAAATATATTAATTAATATCTACCTTTAACTAGAATCTACTGATCACCACAAGCCTCTCATGTGAATCGACCAATCACTACCAACCTGCCACTATCGTCCGATCACTACCAGCCTGCCACTAGAATAGTTGATTAATTAAGGTAATCAAGACGGGTAAGTGTACCTTTCTGAATTTGATTTGCCCCATCCAAAGAAGTGATATAGCCCCTGCGAAAGCTTATACTCTGTGACTGTACTGATAGTAAACTCACTGAAGTGTTGCCTGATCTTTACTCCCTCCAGTATGAACAGTGTAAGCGGTTACTCTGTGCATGTACTGATAGTAAACTAGCCGCAGTGTGTGCTGATCTCTGCTACCCCCAGTATGTACAGTATAAGCTGTTTCTCTGTGCATGTACTTATAGTAAACTAGCTGCAGTGTGTTCTAACCTCTGCTACTTCCAGTATGTACAGTATAAGCTATTACTCTGTGTCTGTACTGAGAGTAAACTAGCTTCAGTGTGTGCTGATCTCTTCTGCCTCCAGTATGTACAGTATAAGCTGTTACTCTGTGCCTGTACTGATAGTAAACTAGTTGCAGTGTGTGCTGATCTCTGCTACCTCCAGTATGTACAGTATAATCTGTTACTCTGTGCATGTACTGATTGTAAACCAGCAGTATTGTATGTACAGCATTAGCTGTAAAGCCTGATTCACACATACAATTTTGATTAGCCAATTTTACTACTTCTAGGTATTATGAGAGCTCAGCTCTGTTCATAGTACTGTATATAAAGTCTGTTGGCTCTCATACTACATGGGGGTGGTAAAATTGGTCAGTGATTGATCAATCAAAATTGAATGTGTGTATGCATCTTTACTCTACGCCTATACTGATAGTAAAATATCTAATTAAAGGATAGGGGCTCCATCCAGCATTTTGCTGGGCAGGCCCTTCATCTTTAGGTTACACGCTGCTAAGTTCATGTACATTTGGCCACGCCCACTCTCTGAATTACCACACCCATTTTTTCCGCTGGTTCTCCCTGCCTGGTGCCCGGATCTCCTGGGATCCTAGCAACGCCCCTGCCTTTCACCCCTCTTCTAAGATTGGCATCAATTCCAGCCAATCACCAGCGAGTGTTGCCGCGCCCCCTGGCTGTGTTATTCACTCGCACAGGCTGGGGTAGGAGGAGGAGTCGGCAGCTGACAGTTCTTGTTGCCTTTGTGAGCTGCACATGTGCCCGGTCTCTGTGCTGGCATGCTCCACTTTACGCAACAATAATGGCTGGCTGTATAATAGATAGGACCTTTTAATTTCTCTTCACCGGCTGGGAGTCCCATCTAAGGGATACCATAAATAGGTCTCTATATTTTAATGTTATGCCTATTATCAACCATAATCTGTTGTAATCATGCCCTCTTCTTACTGTTCTTGTTCAATTTTGGCAGCCATCTTGTGCAATCTTGAAAAAAAGGGCGTAACAGACCACACCCACTTTTAGGCCACACCCCACAGACCACACCCCCAAGCCGGTATTTTTTTACCCAAAAGGTGGCAACCCTAGCCCCAGGGCTCAATCCACTCTCCCCTGCTTTTCACAATTTACATGTTACCGCTTGGAAAACTAATCCAAAAACATGGCCTGACATACTACTGCTATGCAGACGACACCCAACTATATCTTTCCTTCAAGCCTGGTGTGACAGACCCAACTCTAACTATAAACGCCTGCTTACGTGAACTACAGCAATGGATGAATGACAACTGGCTGAAACTAAATGCAGACAAAACTGAAGTCCTTCTGATTGGAGGGCAGAGCATGATAACAAAACAACTTAACTTGCAGTCTTCATCACTGGGAATAGGAGGCACGGATCTACGCAGCTCTGATCATGTGCGTAGCCTGGGAGTTCTAATTGAATTTAAACTTCAGAACTCAAATCTCTGCTGTGGTGATATCATCCTATTTTCACCTGAAGAACATTGCAAAAATCAAGCAACTCATCCCCCCAGATGATCTGCCAACCTTAGTCCATGCCTTCATCACATCCTGACTGGACTACTGTAATGCTCTCTACACTGGCCTTCCAAAAAAGGTCTTGTACCGCCTACAGCTGATACAGAACACTGCTGCCAGACTGCTAACCAACCAACCCCGTCACTGCCACATAACGCCAGTCCTGCACTCCCTTCACTGGCTACCTATAGAATTGAGGGTCCTATTTAAGATCGGCCTACTGACATTTAAATCCCTACATAATCTGGGCCCTGGATACATGAAAGATATGTTGCAGCTGCGTAGCAATCCCCGCATTCTCAGATCCACAGGTTCTAATAATCTAGTCATACCCAGAGTCCACTTGGAAAGTTTGGGTCCCAGAGCCTTCTGTCATGCTGCCCCTACGTTTTGGAACTCCCTACCTCAACAGATCAGGACAGCTCCATCCCTGGCCGTGTTTAAATCCAAACTGAAAACCCAACTGTTCAGTTTGGCATTTGCAGAATTATAACTTTTGTGTGAATACTTCATCCTACTACCAATTACTGAATCTGAGAGAGCCTAAGCGCTTTGAGTCCTATGGGAGAAAAGCGCTATAGAAATGTTATTGTATTGTATTACTGGGGAAAGAAGGGGACACACAAGGGGAGTAAAGGAGGATGCAGTGGGACGCAGGAGGACAAGAGGACAATTATTGGAGGAGAACATCTACAAGACACTCCTGGAACATGGATGCACCAAGTTTAATATACTTTTTTTACCCTGGTTTTTGCCCTCTAAACCTAGGTGCTACTTATATCCCGGAGCATCTTATATTGCAAAAAATGTGGTAACTTTTTCTCCTGAGTTGTCTCCCAGGAGATCATTTTTATATTCTCATCAAAATACGGTAACTTTTAAGCATTTTACAATTGAGAAGGTACCTAAAAGTATGTGAAAAAAGTACTGTCAACATTATTTTGAGTATTTTCTTGCTTGCTTGTGGTTTAACCACTTCACCTCCAAGGGTTTTCCTATTAAGAAACCAGAGCAATTTTCACCTGTCACGGCTCCTTCCATTCATTTGCCAATAACTTTGTTACTACTTATCACAGCGAAACAATCTATATCTTGGGTTTTTTTTTGCTTTCTTTGAGGGGTACTTTTTGCTAAGAATTGTTTTATTCTAACAACATTTTAACAGGAAAAAGAAAAAAGTTTTCTACCATTATAGTTTTAAAATAATACATGCTACGGTAACTAAAACACATTTTATTTGTCCATTTGTTATTGCAACATTTACAATTTTTCCCTAGTGCAATATATGGTGCCAATATTTTATTTGGAATAAAGGTGCATTTTTTCAGTTTTGCATCCATTCCTAATTACAAGCCCCTAATTTATAAATTAACAGTAATATACCCTCTTGACATACATATTAAAAAAAGTTCAGTCCCTAAGGTAACTATTTATGTATTTTGTTTTTGTTTTTCTTAACAACAACATTTTTTGGGTAACTATTGGGGAGTGTGGGAGGTAAGGGGTTAATTTTAGATGTTAAAATATGTCTTTTAATGAAAAAAAGTATGTAGATGTAATTTTACTGTTTGGCCACAAGAAGTCCTCACGCATAACTTCTCTATGCATAGTATTACTGTGCAAAGAGGAAGTAATGTGTGGATGTGTAAGTATTGTTTTTTGTGAATGACGGCGCTGTCTGATAGACAGCTGCAGTCATTCACACGGGGACTTAGGTCAATGAATGGGAGCTATGTTCCCATTCATTGATCTCCCGGCTAATGATTTACAGCGGTAATGATCGCGGGAGCGCGGGGAGGTGAGCAGGGGGTGAGCAGGAAGGGACGTAGTAGCTATGTCCCTGCATGCAAATATGGGATTTTTCAGGGACATAGTTTCTGGTCCCAGGGGAGGGGAAGTGGTTAAAAGGCATTTTATGAAAAGGGCTCATATGCAATTAGCTTTTTCTCCTTTAGTTTTCTCCACCATGATATCTTTTCAACTTGTTAAAAAATCCCTTTTAAACCACCAGAGAACAATATAATATTAAAAATTATTTTGGTAATACCCTTTCACCTACTTTTGATAATTTTTTTTATTGAAAAGTGCTGAAAAGGTATTTAAAACAGAAGATGAAAAAGTATCTCCTAGGAGAAAACTTAAGAGAAAAAGTGAACTGCATAGGCCCCTTTTCAATTCCCTTTTTTTCTCCCTGGTGATATTTGTACACCTTATTAATAAAATGCCTTTTAAGCTACAAGCAATAATTTTTCAGTTGCTAAGTGCAAAACCGATATTGAATAGAGAAGATAAAAAATATCTACCAGGAGAAAAAAAAACATGAGAAAAGGTGAATTGAATAAGGGCCAAAGGACCATACGCAATTCACTTTTTCTCCTCAATTTTCTCCTAGGTGATCATTTTTCATTCTCTATTCGGAATAACTTTCAGCATTTTTCAATTGAAAAAGTACCAAAAAGTAGGTGAAAAAGTACTGTCAACACTATTTTAAGTATTGTATTGCTTGCTGAGGATTTAAAATGCATTCTACAGATGAGTTTGAAAATAACACTTCTCAAGAGAAAAAGTTAATTGCATATGGGCCCGTGGTCTTTTTAAACAATTATTTTGACTTATTCCCTCTATTCCTCTTAACATTTGTAGCAATTTTGCTAAAGTTGGTGAGAAATTACACACAATTATGCACAATTATGGATCCTGATTATGGTTACAAACTAAATTAATAAAGTATTTTTCCCAAAGTTTTGTATTATGATTTTGAATCGGAATTGTGCATTACAATGCAAAATGACATGAAATTATGCAAAATTCATGCTCATAACTATTCCTCATCATCTGTGATATATGATTATCTCACCAGGGCATCCATGTGTTCATAATGGGGCTATCCCAGGGGCTATGACCTGATAACTACTTGTAGCAAAGTAATTCCATGTCAGGTTAACCACCTCTTCCTTATGATTAGAGATGGACCGAACAGTTCGCCGGCGGACAGTTCCCGGCAAACTTGGGCTGTTCGCCTTTCGCGTTTAACGCAATTTTTTAAAAGAAAATTGCATTTGCATTTTACATTTAAGTCAATGGCCGCCAACTTTAGTGGTAGCAAAGCCCTCTTATGTGTTCAGAGTGTGAGGAGGATCTCCATTGGTCTGTTAAGGAACCAATGGGGAGCATTGGAGGGAAATTCAAAGATGCTTTTGCTCTCAGCTATATTTAGTATAGCTTAGAGCTCCGTCCTATGTGGATGCTTCTCTGCCGGGGTCTCACTGTCCTCTCCACCTGCCCACACCTATCACCCTCACCCATGCTGGCATCCAGTGCACCCATAGGTGGTCAAGATTCCAGCATGGGTGGGGGTGACAGGTGGAGTGTTGGGAGGGACAGGGCTCTCAGCTATACGTAGTATAGCTGAGAGCTGTGGTGGAGAACGACGTGTGTGGCGGCGGCCAGTGAAGATCTTTTATTAAGTTCATTAGAGGATATTGGCGTGGTACTTTTCCAAAGATATTGGTGTGGGAACTTTTTTTTAAAGGAGTAGTGAAGTATTTATGGTTAATTAAGAATATTAGAGGACTTTTTTGTTGTTGTGTTTTTATTTCATTTAACCTTTTATTGAAATGGGTAAGCGGTAGGGAGGGGGTGGGTATCTGGGGGTCTCCCAGATGCCACCATGAACACCCCCCCCCAGGACATTGGCGGCCCCCACCTTCTCCTGGGGCACTGGAGGTAAGGAAGAGAACCTTGTCCATGGATTGGACAAGGGCTCTGGGGAGAGGGGGAAGTTTGGCCATCCCCTCTCCCCATTGCCCCCCATACCATGGACCTTGCAGGCTGGCATAGCTAATGGTGGGAAGCCCCATGCGATCAGGGCTCCGCATTCTTGCTATCCCAGCCTGTATGGGGGAAAAGGGGTTAAAGAATCTCGGGAGGGGGACCCCACGTCATTTTTTTAAATATTTCCCACACTCTGAACATATATATAATAAAAAAATAAATACATTTACAGTGGGTTGCAAAAGTATTCGGCCCCCTTGAAGTTTTCCACATTTTGTCACATTACTGCCACAAACATGCATCAATTTTATTGGAATTCCACATGAAAGACCAATACAAAGTGGTGTTCACGTGAGAAGTGGAAAGAAACTCATACATGATTCCAAACATTTTTTACAAATCAATAACTGCAAAGTGGGGTGTGCGTAATTATTCGGCCCCCTGAGTCAATACTTTGTAGAACCACCTTTTGCTGCAATTACAGCTGCCAGTCTTTTAGGGTGTGTCTCTACCAGCTTTGCACATCTAAAGACTGAAATCCTTGCCCATTCTTCTTTGTAAAACAGCTCCAGCTCAGTCAGATTAGATGGACAGCGTTTGTGAACAGCAGTTTTCAGATCTTGCCACAGATTCTCGATTGGATTTAGATCTGGACTTTGACTGGGCCATTCTAACACATAGATATGTTTTGTTTTAAACCATTCCATTGTTGCCCTGGCTTTATGTTTAGGGTCAGTGTCCTGCTGGAAGGTGAACCTCCGCCCCAGTCTCGAGTCTTTTGCAGTCTCCAAGAGAGTTTATGCCAAGTTTGCCCTTTATTTGGCTCCATCCATCTTCCCATCAACTCTGACCAGCTTCCCTGTCCCTAGCCTAAGCCTGCTTTAAATTTCTCAATAACTTGATCCCTGACCTGTCTTGTGTGTTCTTTGGACTTCACGGTGTTGTTGCTCCCAATATTCTCTTAGACAACCTCTGAGGCCCTCACAGAGCAGCTGTATTTGTACTGACATTAGATTACACATAGGTGCACTCTATTTAGTCATTAGCACTCATCAGGCAATGTCTATAGGCAACTGACTGCACTCAGATCAAAGGGGGCCGAATAATTATGCACACACCACTTTGCCGTTATTTATTTGTAAATATGTTTGGAATCATGTATGATTTTCGTTCCACTTCTCATGTGTACACCACTTTGTGTTGGTCTTTCATGTTAAATCCCAATAAAATTGATTCATGTTTGTGGCAGTAATATGACAAAATGTGGAAAACTTCAAGGGGGCCGAATACTTTTGTAACCCACTGTATATACATGTCGATACATTATCTCTCATTTTACAGCAGTAAGTTTGCTACTTTTTTCTTCTAACTTTAACTTTGATTTTCTCAAAAACTATGAGGTCTTTTGGAAAAATGTTTTTGTACTCATTGTCCTCCTCCACATACCCTGCAAATTTGGTTTTCATATCAGGTAAGGGGGCTTTGCTATTAACCGTCTATATTCAGTTTAACAGGAAAGATCTATACCCACAACACAATTTTTCAGGAGACGTTTTCAAGGCATAAAAATGCTTTCACGATATCTCGTAACCACTTAAGCCTTTAGTGTTTTTTCAGCACATCCTCCCATTCATTAGCCAATAACTGTATCACTAATTATCACAACTAAATGATCTATATTTTGTTTTTTTCTGGCACCAATTAGGCTTTCTTTGGGAGGTACATTTTGCTAAGATTTTTGTTTCTCAAATGCATTTTAATGGGAATATTAAGAAAAAAAAATGGAAAAATTCATAATTTTTCAGTTTTCAGGCATTATAGTTTTAAAATAATACATGATACCATGATTAAACCCCACATATTTTATAATAACCAATTTGTCCCAGTTATTACACCATTTTATCACAATAAATAACGCCAATATTTGGCAATAAAGGTGCATTTTTTAAGTTTTGCATCCATCACCATTTATAAACCCCAAATTAAAAAAAAATAACAAATAAATACATTTTTATTGTCATTTTTTTTATTATGCCCAAAATGTTTGGGGGGTACCATGGGAGAGTGTGGGAGGGAAGAAGTTAATTTTATATGTAATTGTGGCTTTTTTTTTTTTATTTATAAATTTATGTACCTGTAATTTTACTATTTGGCCACAAGATGTCCTTAGAATTTTTTTTCTTTTCCTGGATACAGAGATGGCGGCATACTCTTGGGTTAGGCTCCGCCCACTGACCCCCCCCCCCACCCCCCCACCCCCCGGCCTTTCTCTTTTTTTTCTGTCCTCGCATGGACAGGTTTGCTTTTTTTTTTCTCTCTTTTTATCTGCCACTTTTTGTACCGTTTTTTTTTATAAGGCAGTCTTGGGCGGGTTCAGCCTCTCCTGCCCTGCGGGCCGCGGCGAGCATTGCGGCCTCTAAAGGGGGCTTACAGATGCAGGGAGGACCTTCCCTTAGAGCCGCTCCCTGGTGCTGGAAGCAGATTCTTCTGCTTGTAATGGCGGATTCTTCCGCCCTCGCTCCCTCTCGCTACATCCCTCCTGCAGAGTGACGTCACAGGTCTTGCGAGACTTTGGCTGCTTTTTTCTATGGACGGACACCAGAGGAGTCAGAGCATTCCCGGAAGCAGCCAGAGCGGGTGTCAGCGTGTCAGCTGCGGTACCGCTCCGTGAAGCAGTGCAGGAGTCGTGGTGGTCGTTGGCAGCCTGTTCTTCTGTCCACTGTGCCTGGTCCTAGCTGTAGTCTGGTGTATGAAGGTAGGGGGGCACGCAGAGGTCTCTTCAAGACAGGTAATATGCATTATTCTTAGTTATTTATGCCAGTATATGTGTTTTTCTTTTTAAGATGGAGGATTCTCAGGATATTCCTAATGCGCAGGAGAGGTATTTGAGCAAGGTTTTTTCTATTTGTTATTTTCTGGCACCAGGGTGTTTTTATGTAGTGTATATTTGTGCACATGGGAAAAAGAGAGCTATCTCCCTTAGGATATGAGGTGGATGTTTTTAGTGGAAACATATTTTTTTGTGTCTCCACAGTCCGCAAGAGGGAGGAATGAGGAGCGTGGGGTCTAAAAGTCGCCAATCCTCTGATGTGCCTCGTTCTCGGTCAAAGTCTAGAAGAGCGGAGAGAGCATCAAGAAAGAATTCTCCAAGGAAATATGACAAGAAGTCTGATAAGAAAAGACAATCGCCCCAGAGGCGTTACTCTAATAGACGATCTCCAAGTAGGAGCAGGTCTCCTAGGAGATATTATTCTAGTAGACATTATGGTTCCCGCAGGAGCTGTTCACCAAGACGTGGACATTATTATAGAAGATCTCCTTCAAGGGATTATTCTCCAAATTATAGATCTCACAGATATAGATCAAGTAGACATTCACCTAGTCCTTATCAGAGGCATAGGTCTCCAGTAGAGCAAGACCAAGCTACTAGATATGTCCAGCCTGAAAAATCGGCTTGCTGGTCATGTGGTCAACCGGCCATGCCGGATAAAATGGTGTGTGAGTCCTGTTTTATGGAATTAGAAAGGGAGAAGGAATCTGACAAGCAGATAATGTCCTTTATCCAGCAAGCAGTGCAGGAGTCATTTAATAAGTTATCGGCTGCTCAAGCAACTTCTGTAGCACAACAGGCTCAATCTGAAGAAGCGTCAACCTCAGCAGTACCATCGCCAGTGGGGTTTGACTTCGCTTTAATTCCCGCTTTTGTGTCTGAAATTAAATCAGCAATAGGTTGGGAGGAAGACAAAGCAACGCTACAGGAGCCTGATAAATACTATCCTCATTTGGATAGGCAGCCAAGTAACTTTCCCTTTATGAAAGTAATTAAAGAAATCTTTACGAAGGAATGGAGTAAAGTTGATAAGAAGCAATCGCTATCAAATCGCTTTGCAAAATTATATCCATTAAGTGATGAGGACGCAAAAGTAATGGAATCTGCACCAGTGGTGGATGCATCCATCATGAGGCTGGCACGTCATGTAACTCTCCCCATGGATGACGCTGTATCCTTCAGCAACCCTCTTGACAGGAAAGTTGACACAGGTATCAAGAAAGCGTTTCTGGCGGCAGGGGCAGCTTGCAGGCCGGCGGTAGCTTTAACCTCGCTGGCAAAGGCTGC
This sequence comes from Hyperolius riggenbachi, assembly GCF_040937935.1. Classification (NCBI taxonomy): domain Eukaryota; kingdom Metazoa; phylum Chordata; class Amphibia; order Anura; family Hyperoliidae; genus Hyperolius; species Hyperolius riggenbachi. The sequence continues at coordinate 204,016,409 of NC_090653.1, read as the reverse complement.
CAAAGTATGCATAGAGAATATCGAATCAGCTTTAAATTCTGGTGCTGACACGCAGGATATAGTGAAGGCATTGGATGAATTAAAATTAACCAGTGACTTTATGGGAGAAGCAGCCATAGACACCATTAGGTCATCGGCTAGAGCAATGCTTCATAATGTGACGGCAAGAAGAGCTCTTTGGCTAAAACCATGGTCAGCAGATCAGTCGTCTAGAAACAATTGGTGCAGGATCCCTTTTGATGGGAAGCATCTCTTTGGCCCAGAAATGGATGAAGCAATATCAAAAGTGACGGGGGGAAAGTCGGGGTTACTACCCCAGGATAGGAAAACCCGTCCTTTTCGTCAGCAAACTTCCAGAAAACAAACCTCAGCAAGATTTCAGCAAGCAAAATCTTATAGGCCAGGAAAGCAGTTTAACAAGAACTGGAAAGGGTCGCAATCATCATTTCTCAAAACAGGAAAACCAAAGTCTACCCTCAGTTCAGGAAATTAGAAGGCATTCTGAAGGTGCGCCCACCCAGTCACCCCCGGTAGGAGCAAGATTGCGCTACTTTTGGAAGAACTGGGTGGAATCAGTAGACGATCCCTGGGTTCTAAGGACCTTGGAAAAGGGGCATTCTTAGAAATTCAAGAAGACTCCTCCGCGAGCAAGGTTTGTGGAAACAAGATTGCCAAGAAATATGCAGAAACATCTGGTTTTGGAGGAGAATGTCGACTCCCTAGTACAAGTGGGGGCAGTACTACGGGTGTCCGCCAGAGACAGGTCCAGAGGAATTTACTCTCCCTTATTCTTAGTGCCAAAAACATCAGGGGGTTTGAGACCGGTCCTAGACCTAAAATTCATGAACAAGTATATAAGAATCCGACATTTCAGGAAGGAGTCTTTGCAAACCATTATAAAAATGGTGAATATAGGAGATTGGATGTCAACGGTCGATCTCTCGGATGCATACCTCCACATACTAATCAGACGCAGCTTTCAGAAGTAGCTGAGATTCTCAATCAACAACAAGCATTGGCAGTTCCAGAGTTTGCCATTCGGTCTCTCGACGGCCCCCAGAACCTTTTCCAAGGTTCTTCTTCCTGTAATAGCATCCTTGAGACAGAGAGGTCTAAGAGTTTTCCACTACCTAGACGACATCCTGCTTGTCAATCAGAGTCGGTCAGTGTTACTGTAACATCAACAGCTGCTTCTAGAGGAATTACAGAGATTAGGATGGTTGGTGAACTTCCAAAAGAGCCAGCTGACTCCTTCACAGGACATGATATTCTTGGGGGCCAGGTTCATCACGAAAGAGAACAAAGTGTGTTTGCCCAAACAGAAGATCATGATGATTCAGCAGAAGGTGAGGGCTAGTGTTGACACAACGCACCATTCTAGCAAAGCAATGCCTACGTCTTTTGGGGACGTTTTCTTTTGTGATCCCGATGGTAAAGTGGGCCCATTGGAATTTGAGGCTGTTCCAGAACTTTTTTCTCAGGGCATGGAACAAGAGGAATCTATTGCAGAAGCTCATCCTGCCTTTGTCAGTAAGGAACTCTCTTTATTGGTGGACTTGCGAACACCATCTGCAGTTATGCCATCAGATTCAGCAGGAAGAAGCTGTGGTAATCACAACAGATGCGAGTTTCAAAAGATGGGGGGCACACTGCAAGGATGTGTGTGTCCTGGAGAAGTGGAGAATCTTTCCTCATCAGATTCCATCAAACATTTTGGAGCTCAGAGCAGCCTTCTTAGCACTCAGAGCCTTCCGCCACTTGATATTAGGCAGGTCAGTTCTACTCCAGATAGACAACACAACAGCGGTCTCCTATGTCAGAAGGCAAGGGGGGACAAGGAGTCAGGCTATGCTACGAGAAGCTACGCACATCATGAATTGGGCACAGAACAATCTTTCCAATCTATCAGCAACTTACCTTCCAGGATGCCGCAATACCCTAGCAGATCAACTCAGCAGTAGTGTTGGGCGAACACCTAGATGTTCGGGTTCGCGAACGTTCGCCGAACATCGCCGCGATGTTCGGGTGTTCGCGCCGAACTCCGAACATAATGGAAGTCAATGGGGACCCGAACTTTCGTGCTTTGTAAAGCTTCCTTACATGCTACATACCCCAAATTTGCAGGGTATGTGCACCTTGGGAGTGGGTACAAGAGGGAAAAAAATATTTGAAAAAGAGCTTATAGTTTTTGAGAAAATTGATTGTAAAGTTTCAAAGGAAAAACTGTCTTTTAAATGTGGAAAATGTCATGTTTCTTTGCACAGGTAACATGCTTTTTGTCGCCATGCAGTCATAAATGTAATACAGAGAAGAGGTTCCAGGAAAAGGGACCGGTAACGCTAACCCAGCACCAGCAGCAGCACACGTGATGGAACAGGAGGAGGAGGCGCAGGAGGAGAAGGCCACGCTTTTTGAGACACCAACAACCCAGGCCTTGCATGAGGACAAGAAGCGTGCGGATAGCATGCTTTTTACCGCCATGCAGTCATAAATGTAATAAAGATGAGAGGTTCCATAAACAGGGACCGGCAACGCTAACCCAGCAGCAGCACACGTGATGGAACAGGAGGAGGCGCAGGAGGAGAAGGCCACGCTTTGAGACACAACAACCCAGGCCTTGCATGAGGACAAGAAGCGTGCGGATAGCATGCTTTTTACCGCTATGCAGTCATAAATGTAATAAAGATGAGAGGTTCCATAAACAGGGACCGGCAACACTAACCCAGCAGCAGCAGCAGCAGCACACGTGATGGAACAGGAGGCGGCGCAGGAGGAGAAGGCCACGCTTTCAGGCGCAACTCAGGCCTTGCATGAGGACAAGAAGCGTGCGGATAGCATGCTTTGTCCAGCCATGCAGTCATAAATGTAAAAAAGATAAGATGTTCAATAAACAGGGACCAGGCGGCAACGCTAACCCAGCAGCAGCAGACGTGATGGAACAGGAGGAGGCGCAGGAGGAGAAGGCCACGCTTTCATGCGCAACTCAGGCCTTGCATGAGGACAAAAAAATGCGTGCGCAAAGCAATGCAATGAGTAGTTTTCAGGACACAATGGGCTATTCGGAGGAGCTATTCCCACCCCCACAATCTTCTACCTGTGAAAGGTCAATGGAACAGCCACAAATGTTGTGCCCGGATTCACAACCTTTTTCTGTGGAAAATGCACCTCGCACTGAAATGCAAGGCGAGGCCGAGGATGAACATGACGTCAACAACTCAACATGACGCAAAATGGGGGCGGAACAGAAAGCTGCTTTTAATGTTTTGAAGGCCTTAATTGCCTCCGGTGGCCAGTTAGATGCATCATTCATCACACCCAAATCCCAGAGCAAAGTGTGCAGGAATTTGAATCGCAGGAGGTGTACCGAGATCATCTGGACAAGTGACCAAGTGACCAAGTGACAAGTGACAAAGTGAAAAGTGACAAAGTGACCAGTGACAAAGTGACAAAGTGACTGACAAAGTGACAAAATGACAAAGTGACAAAATGTCAAAGTGACAAAGTGACAAGTGACAAAGTGACAAGTGACAAAGTGACAAAATGACAAAGTGACCAGTGACAAAGTGACAAGTAAGAGGTTGTTCTGGGGAGCTCTACTCCACTGCACACAGTCACATATGAGGAGAGGTCTCGTCGGGACTGCTGATCCTCCTCAGCTTGCTCAAAGCCTTGAGGGTTCCTGAAGATCCTCTGCTTGGAGTTCGCCGGGGTTCAGCTTGGTGTCGGGGTCGGCGGCGTCCTCCTCACTCCAACGTGGCAGATCTTCTGTTGAAGGAAAAAAAAAATCATTTTTTAAAGTCCAGTACCACTTCTGAAGGACTCACCAAGAGATGCAGGAGCGCTTCAATGTAGCGCACCATCGCTCGCTGGGTGATGTCCCTCCCTACGCGCTGGAATTCTACGCTGCACATGCTAGCACGCTTTTCCGCAGTGCCGAGGCGCATTCCAGCAGCTAGCTACCAAGCTTCTGTGGATCTGATTGTTCCACCATGTTGGATCTCTGCCAAGTCCTACAAAATTTTGAGCAATCCACATTGCTTGTGACTGAGCAGTGACAACTCTACAGTCAGCATTACAATACCACTGCTGTGTTTACTGAAGAAATCAATGTTGAAGATGGAAACCGCTGGCATGATGCAAGTGGGGGATTCTGAAGATGAGAACGATCAGCGTGATGATACCAACATCAGGCAACCTGCCTCAGGAAACGCTGGTCCCAGCTATGACAAAGAACAGGACGAGGAACAGCTGGAGTTGGAGCAGGAATTGGATGCCCCCACTGCCGAGGGACAGAGCGGTGCACGTTGGACTTCCACAATTTAGCGGGAATGGACAGCAGAAGAGGAAGAAAGTGATGCTGGTGACGAATATGGTGCATCACAACAATCACAACGCTCACAAGAACATGAAGACAGAGGAGTCTGACAGGATTCTCTGGCACACATGGCTCAATTCATGCTAGACTGCATTGAACGCGGCCCGCGCATTATTCACTATTCATTATTATTCATTATTCTGGACAACACCAATTACTGGGTTTATACCCAGTTTATACAAACACAATGTTAAAAAACTGATTGAAGAAAGTGTCAGACAGGTCAAAAATGGAACAATTCCAGCAGGCCCTTGAGGATGGAGACTTTAGAGAGGAGATTGACATCCTCCTCCTTCTCTAGCCAGTTGTACGCCGACAGACTGACTTCAGCAAACCCAGGAGGACCAAGAGGGCAGCAAAGAACACAAGCTGCTGCTAGTGCCCAAAAGGGAATGGTATTGGCAGTGTCCTTGGAGTGGTAACATTTTCTGACACCCATGCAGCAGCCCACAGAACAGCAATCGGGCAGTTCCACATCCTCCAACACCAATCGCCTGGAGAAGATGGTCAAGGACTACATGTCAGATGGCGTAGCTGTGTTGAACAATCCATCTGCAGACAGACGGTGAGTGTGACAGCACAGAAGGACCATGGCAACTCACTCATAGTACCACAGTTTGATAGTGCTGCCCAAAAAATTATATGGATCCGTGGACCCGGGCAGTACTGGGAAGTGGGAACGCAGATTTTAGTACCTAAACACACGATACAACATGTTTTCCGGGGTCGGACTCTGAGGCACATACAGATGGTCCCGATCATCATCCTCATCATACAACTCTTCTCCTGAGTCTGACCCACCCACCACCTCTGCCACCCCAACATCCCCAGACACAGACCCCTCATCGTCCTCAACATTAATTTGGGATGCTGGCCTGAGCCCGACCTCCTCCTCCACATCAGGCCCCATCATCTCCTCAATGGCAGCCCTCAATAATCGCTCTGGCGCTGGACCGATGGACACAACGTTCTCCTCCGGGGAGGGCTGCTGCTGACCACTGGCTGCTGGGGTGGATGTTATAGCTTGCGTGGGGCGTTGGCTGTTGCTGTTGTTGGGAGTGCTGCTCACAGCGGAGGTCTCTGAGGAACTCATGGTGAGCTCATATAGTGGTTGACGTTGAGTGGAGTATTACTGATCCCAGCAATATACACACTGACTGGCAGTGTACGGCAGTACGGCAGTGACTGAGTGAGCGGCAGTGTACTACTGTTCCCAGCAGACACAGAGTGGCAGTAAACACAATGCTATATAGTGTGGCTGAGCGAGGTACACAGAGTGGCAGTAAACACAATGCTATATAGTGTGGCTGAGCGAGGTACACAGAGTGGCAGTAAACACAATGCTATATAGTGTGGCTGAGCGAGCAGTGTAGTACTGTTCCCAGCAGACACAGAGTGGCAGTAAACACAATGCTATATAGTGTGGCTGAGCGAGGTACACAGAGTGGCAGTAAACAGAATGCTATATAGTGTGGCTGAGCGAGCGGTGTACTACTATTCCCAGCAGACACAGAGTGGCAGTAAACAGAATGCTATATAGTGTGGCTGAGCGAGGTACACAGATTGGCAGTAAACACAATGCTATATAGTGTGGCTGAGCGAGCGGTGTAGTACTGTTCCCAGCAGACACAGAGTGGCAGTAAACACAATGCTATATAGTGTGGCTGAGCGAGGTACACAGAGTGGCAGTAAACACAATGCTATATAGTGTGGCTGAGCGAGCGGTGTACTACTATTCCCAGCAGACACAAAGTGGCAGTAAACACAATGCTATATAGTGTGGCTGAGCGAGGTACACAGAGTGGCAGTAAACAGAATGCTATATAGTGTGGCTGAGCGAGCGGTGTACTACTATTCCCAGCAGACACAGAGTGGCAGTAAACACAATGCTATATAGTGTGGCTGAGCGAGCAGTGTACTACTATTCCCAGCAGACACAAAGTGGCAGTAAACACAATGCTATATAGTGTGGCTGAGCGAGGTACACAGAGTGGCAGTAAACAGAATGCTATATAGTGTGGCTGAGCGAGCGGTGTACTACTATTCCCAGCAGACACAGAGTGGCAGTAAACACAATGCTATATAGTGTGGCTGAGCAAGGTACACAGAGTGGCAGTAAACAGAATGCTATATAGTGTGGCTGAGCGAGCGGTGTACTACTATTCCCAGCAGACACAGAGTGGCAGTAAACAGAATGCTATATAGTGTGGCTGAGCGAGGTACACAGAGTGGCAGTAAACACAATGCTATATAGTGTGGCTGAGCGAGCGGTGTAGTACTGTTCCCAGCAGACACAGAGTGGCAGTAAACACAATGCTATATAGTGTGGCTGAGCGAGGTACACAGAGTGGCAGTAAACACAATGCTATATAGTGTGGCTGAGCGAGCGGTGTACTACTATTCCCAGCAGACACAAAGTGGCAGTAAACACAATGCTATATAGTGTGGCTGAGCGAGGTACACAGAGTGGAACATGGAATGGTGTCCGCACACTTGAAAGGAAAAGTGTGCTAGGGCTCAAAAAAGCATAACTAGTGACCAAGGAAAAGAAAGCCCATATAACTAGCACCACTTATTTGAAGTCTATTATCATTTATTCAAAACATATTTAGAAATGGTTATATACATCTATGACATATTGGAGTATCAAAAAAGTGTACATAAAAACAATTAAAACCGACCATGTGGTCACAAATGGTAACAGCTGCAAACAATCATGTCCATATAAGTGATCAAAAACGGTTATAATAACACTATATAAATCACAAGAAGTAGCAATATATGCTCAAATAAACACCCCAGTGTGCATCAAAATAGAGCACACTCAAGGTTGAACCCGGGTTCAGTAAAGTGCAAAGCATATAAGTGAAAACATGCATCAATGAATAAAAATATATATAAGTAAAACATACAAATAGCCAAAAATGTTCGTGCAGAAGATATATATATATAAAAAGAACTGCTGTATGCACAATAATCTAGGAGCAGCCTATACCTGGAGTGCACAGTGAAAGAAGAGGTGCAAAAAATATGGAGAATACTTAGCCCGGGAAGACCAAGGAGGCAAGGACAGTGCAGCTGAAGATATAAGGGAGTCCCTTCAAGACAGTCCCGCAAGCTCCGCGGGCGTCACCCCGCTTTGGAAGGAGAGGAGAGGGATACCTATTGCCCCACGCCAGATCGGCGTTTAAATAACAAAGATGGAGAGTGAGCAGGAACGCCCCAGAGATCGCCGCGCGTCCACCGGATGTGACGTCACGGAAGAGGAAGTAGAGCGAAGTGAATAGTCAGGAAGAAAGAGCCACGCTGGAGCGCAAGCCGGAAGGTGAGTAGATACAAGTCAAACCAATACGGAAGAGTGCGCCTGGAGATCAAGAGAGAACAAGCAGCCCAGAGACAGAGAAATGACCACCAGAGGGAGCCAGACCCTACTTTACTGATAATAGCATAATATATCAATGCATTATACCGCATAAGCCTACATAAATACATACACAATCTATCTAACATAATATTGTCATATACCCATAAATGACTTTGAACTGGTAATATTAAGGGTAAAGAGGGGGTTCAGATATATATTACTGGGGTCCAAAAAGGGGGGAACAGTCCAAAGTTCTCTAATGTTCATACAATGACATGTTTAAAGGGGCAGGCAGTCCAAAAAGGAGGAGAAACTGGGGCACAAAAGTTCTCTGTAATCCATGTAAGTCTCATATTCCTCATGTTCAAAAGGTAAGCAATGCAACAGAAATGGATGGTCCACAAACAGAGCCATTTTACAGGAACGATAATCCAAAGGATGTCCACAAACAAACAAACTTGGGTCCATCTCATGGCCATAGGGTCCCAATATACGTAGATGGATAATAGCACAAACAGAAATCCTGGGCAGTGTCCATAGAGTCCATACATCAGATAAGCATATTACAGATATCAAAATGATCTATGTGAAAATATATAAGAAAGGAAAAAATTAAACATTGGTCATTAATCACAGATACATATAATGCCCATAGGAGTACACATACATCTGCACATCCATGCAGAACATCAAAAAACATTTCACATAGTGCATATGACCAAGTCCTAAAGAAACCAAACTCCAAGGTGGCTTCCCTATATGTATATTATTATTGATGGAACAGGATCAGAGGCCAAAAAATATATTAAGGAGGAAGAAAATGATGATGATAATAATGATGGTAAAAATCCAAACCAAAAACGCATATGTAAACATAACTCTTAAGCCAAAAATCCCGTCCAATCAATCTCCTCATTCAGTCCTTGTGGGGCCATACTATTAAGTTGGTAAATCCATCTGGCCTCATGTTTGAGTAGGGTGGCCACCAGGTCACCACCCCTTAAGCCTAATCTGATTTGGTCAATACCACAGACTCGTAAGCCTGCTGTGCTCCCACCATGTTCTAAAAGGAAATGTGATGCCACCGATGTTAATGTTTGATTGTTCTCTAGGTCACGTTTAGCCAATCTGATTTTAGACAAATGCTGCTGGATCCGCGTTTTCAACATATTTTTGGTTTGCCCAACATATATCTTCCCACAGGGACAAGTCAAAGTGTATATCACCCCCCTCGTTTTGCAGTTGATATAACCATATAATTGAAATTGTCTGGTCCCACTGGTGTCATGGATGACTTGTTCAGGATGCATGTGAACACATACATTGCATCCGCCACATGGATAGCTACCTTTTAACGGTCCTCTGCATTTCTTCTTCCCTTCAACAAAATGGCTTGAGCATAATTTATCTTTTAAGCTAGGACATCTCTTGGCTGTAATAGAGGCATTAGGAGTAATAAATCTAGCAATAGTTGTATCAGACAACAAAACAGACCAGGATTTTTTGAGGATCCTGTAAAGGTCTCTCCATTGGTTATTAAAGGTGGTACTCAATCTTACCAGCTGATCCGAAGGTTTGAATGTCTGGTGAAGTAATGATGCTCTGTCCACCACTTTGGCTCTCTGATATGCCTGGGAGATCACTCTCTTAGGATATCCTCTATCCTTGAAACGCTCAGTCAGCCCACGTGCCTGTGTAGAGAAGTCATTAGTATTTGAGCAAACACGGCGTACACGCAAAAATTGACCAGTTGGTATATTATCACGAAGGGATTTGGTATGCGCACTTTGATAATGTAATAGAGAATTCACTGATGTAGGCTTGCGGAAAAGGTCCGTGCTGAGTTGACCCTCCGCACTAATCCTGATCTTGATGTCCAGGAAGTCGATTTCTGTAGATGAAATATGGCTGGTTAGGTGAATATTCATCATATTTGTATTTAAAGCGGCTAGAAATCTAGTACAGTCCTCCTGGGAACCTCCCCACAACATGAATATGTCGTCGATAAATCTGTGCCATCCCAAAATATGGGGCTGGAACTCTTCCAGAGAGGGCCCAAATACTACTTCACGTTCCCAGAATCCTAGGAACAGGTTAGCTATGGACGGAGCACATTTCGCGCCCATAGCTACACCGCATGTCTGTTTAAAGAACTGTCCATTGAAAAGAAAATAATTGTGGCGCAGAACAAAATCTGCTAGACTCACAAGCAAACGTTTCAAATCGCCTTGTTGATTGCTTTCCATATCAAGGAAATATGTCATTGTTTTAAGAGCCCATTGATGTGAGATGTTGGTGTATAGGGACTCAACATCAAATGAGACCAAAAGAGTACCAGGGGCCACTGTTAAGTCCTCTAAAGTCCTTAGAAGGTCAGAACTGTCCTTCAAGTATGAGTCCAGGCTAACCACATGTCTCTGTAAAAAGAAGTCTATAAATTCGCAGGATGGAGCTGTCAAACCCCCAATCCCAGCCACAATTGGCCTGCCAGGTGGACAGGAGGCATTTTTATGAATTTTTGGTAATAAGTAAAAAGTGGGGATCACCGGGTGTTTTACAGATAAAAATTCAAACTCCTTTTTAGTGATTGTACCTGCATACCTAGCCGAGGCTAGGAGTAGTGTTGGGCGAACAGTGTTCGCCACTGTTCGGGTTCTGCAGAACATCACCCTGTTCGGGTGATGTTCGAGTTCGGCCGAACACCTGACGGTGCTCGGCCAAACCGTTCGGCCATATGGCCGAACTAAGAGCGCATGGCCGAACGTTCCCCGAACGTTCGGCTAGCGCTGTGATTGGCCGAACGGGTCACGTGGTTCGGACCCAAACGCGCTCTGATTGGCCGAACGGTCACGTGGTTCGGGTAAATAAATACCCGAACCACGTCATATCTCCGCCATTTGTCTGTGGGTTTAGCTTTGGGTAGGCAGGCAGGGTAGTTCGCGCTCCAGCCACGCTAGCCAGGGTCCCCCCTGTCATTGTGTCACTGCTGGGAACAGTAGTACACCGCTTGCTCAGCCACACTATATAGCATTCTGTTTACTGCCACTCTGTGTACCTCGCTCAGCCACACTATATAGCATTCTGTTTACTGCCACTCTGTGTCTGCTGGGAATAGTAGCACACCGCTTGCTCAGCCACACTATATAGCATTCTGTTTACTGCCACTCTGTGTACCTCGCTCAGCCACACTATATAGCATTCTGTTTACTGCCACTCTGTGTCTGCTGGGAATAGTGGTACACCGCTCGCTCAGCCACACTATATAGCATTCTGTTCACTGTTCTGTGTCTGCTTGGAATAGTGGTACACCGCTCGCTCAGCCACACTATATAGCATTCTGTTTACTGTTCTGTGTCTGCTGGGAATAGTGGTACACCGCTCGCTCAGCCACACTATATAGCATTCTGTTTACTGTTCTGTGTCTGCTGGGAATAGTGGTACACCGCTCGCTCAGCCACACTATATAGCATTCTGTGCACTGTTCTGTGTCTGCTGGGAATAGTGGTACACCGCTCGCTCAGCCACACTATATAGCATTCTGTTCACTGTTCTGTGTCTGCTGGGAATAGTGGTACACCGCTCGCTCAGCCACACTATATAGCATTCTGTTTACTGTTCTGTGTCTGCTGGGAATAGTGGTACACCGCTCGCTCATCCACACTATATAGCATTCTGTTCACTGTTCTGTGTCTGCTGGGAATAGTGGTACACCGCCCGCTCAGCCACACTATATAGCATTCTGTTCACTGTTCTGTGTCTGCTGGGAATAGTGGTACACCGCTCGCTCAGCCACACTATATAGCATTCTGTTCACTGTTCTGTGTCTGCTGGGAACAGTAGTACACCGCTCGCTCAGCCAGAGTATATAGCATTGTGTTTACTGCCACTCTGTGTACACCGCTCAGCCAGACTATATACCATTGTTTACTGACACTCTGTGTACACCGCTCAGCCAGACTATATACCATTGTTTACTGACACTCTGTGTACACCGCTCAGCCAGACTATATACCATTGTTTACTGCCACTCTGATTCTGCTGGGAACAGTAGTACACCGCTCGCTCAGCCAGACTATATAGCATTGTGTTTACTGCCACTCTGTGTACACCGCTCAGCCAGACTATATACCATTGTTTACTGACACTCTGTGTACACCGCTCAGCCAGACTATATACCATTGTTTACTGCCACTCTGATTCTGCTGGGAACAGTAGTACACCGCTCGCTCAGCCAGACTATATACCATTGTTTACTGACACTATATAGCAGACTATATAGCATTGTGTGTACACCGCTCAGCCAGACTATATACCATTGTTTACTGACACTCTGTGTACACCGCTCAGCCAGACTATATACCATTGTTTACTGCCACTCTGATTCTGCTGGGAACAGTAGTACACCGCTCGCTCAGCCAGACTATATACCATTGTTTACTGACACTCTGTGTACACCGCTCAGCCAGACTATATACCATTGTTTACTGCCACTCTGATTCTGCTGGGAACAGTAGTACACCGCTCGCTCAGCCAGACTATATAGCATTGTGTTTACTGCCACTCTGTGTACACCGCTCAGCCACACTATATAGCATTGCGTACTCTGCCAGTCAGTGTGTATATTGCTGGGATCAGTAATACTCCACTCACCGTCAACCACTATATGAGCTCAACATGAGTTCCCCAGAGACCTCCGCTGTGAGCAGCACTCCCAACAACAGCAACAGCCAACGCCCCACGCAAGCTATAACATCCACCCCAGCAGCCAGTGGTCAGCAGCAGCCCTCCCCGGAGGAGAACGTTGTGTCCATCAGTCCGTCGCCAGAGCGATTAATGAGGGCTGCCATTGAGGAGATGATGGGGCCTGATGTGGAGGAGGAGGTCTGGCTCAGGCCAGCATCCCAAGTTAATGTTGAGGACGATGAGGGGTCTGTGTCTGGGGATGTTGGGGTGGCAGAGGTGGTGGGTGGGTCAGACTCAGGAGAAGAGTTGTATGATGAGGATGATGATCGGGACCATCTGTATGTGCCTCAGAGTCCGACCCCGGAAAACATGTTGTATCGTGTGTTTAGGTACTAAAATCTGCGTTCCCTCCCAGTAGTGTTGGGCGAACAGTGTTTGCCACTGTTCGGGTTCTGCAGAACATCACCCTGTTCGGGGTGACTATATAGCAGACTATATAGCATTGTGTTTAATGCCACTCTGTGTACACGGCTCAGCCACACTATATAGCATTGTGTTTACTTCCACTCTGTGTCTGCTGGGAACAGTAGTACACCGCTCACCCGCCACTGTATAGCATTGTGCTCTGTGTCACTGCTGACAATAGTGGTACACCGCTCACCCACCACTGTATAGCATTTCTGTACTGCCACTGTACTGCTGCCAGTCAGCGTGTACTTTAAGGATAAGTGAAATGAGGAAGAAATCCGGTGAAAGAGGGAGGGGCAAGGGAAGAGGTGTTTCCCCTGACGGTTCACGTACAGGCCACAGGGGAGCACCCAAGAAAACCCACTCAATACTGCCCATGTTGTCCAGGACAACAACCCTCACAGATCCAAAAGAACAGGACCAGATAATTACTTGGATGACCTCTCAAGCGTCCAGCAGTGGGTTAAGCAGCACCAGCACATCACGCACGAGGTCCGAGTCCTCAGCCAGTTAAAGTCTGGGCTTTCTTTGAAGACTGCACTGAGGATGTTACCATGGCGATTTGCAAGGTGTGCAAGACCCGCCTGAGCAGGGGGAAAAGTATTAACAACCTCTCCACCACCAGCATGAGCCGCCACATTCTATCCAAACATCCCACTCTGTGGGCAAACGCGGCAGGACAGGGTACCACCAGCAACACTGCCTCCCTTGGGTTCACCAGACTCACCACCAGACCCGCCTCAGCAGCAGCAGTAGCCCAGCCATTGCGTGGTTCACAACATTCACAAACATCAGACGATGCTGACACTGTCACTTTCCGGACTAGTGCTCTTGAGGTCTCCCAGTGTTCATCAAACACAACAACCAACAGCCCTTCGGTGTGCAGCGCTACGGTTGAGTTGTCTGTCTCTGAGATGTTTGAGCACAAGAGGAAATTGCCAGCAAATGACCCCCGGGCCGTGGCAGTAACAGCCAGCCAGCATAGCCAAGCTTCTGGCCTGCGAAATGCTGCCATATCGAGTGGTGGAGACAAACAGCTTCAAGGGCATGATGTCAGTGGCCATCCCACGTTACGTTGTTCCCAGCCGCTACCACTTTGCGCGCTCTGCAGTGCCTGAGTTGCATGAGCACGTGGTCAGCTAAATAACCCGAAGCTTGAAGAATGCCGTTGCCTGCAAGGTTCACCTCACCACTGACACCTGGACGAGTGCGTTCGGCCAGGGTCGATACATCTCCCTTACCGCGCACTGGGTGAACCTTGTGGAGCCTGGCAGCGATTCCTCACCTGCTACGGCGCGGGTGTTGCCCACGCCGCAAACAGCTGGATAACAACAGCAGCACCTACCTCTCTGACTCCTTCTCCTCCAACGCATCTCAAAGCTGTACCTCATCCGGAAATGCTAACCCAGCACCAGCAGCAGTAGGATCGTGGAAGCAGTGCAGCACAGCTGTTGGCATGCGTCAGCAAGCGTTGCTGAAGCTGATCTGCCTTGGGGATAAGCAGCACACAGGGGAGGAAATTTGGAGGGGAATAAAGGAACAGACGGATTTGTGGCTGGCACCGCTGGACCTGAAACCGGGCATGAAGCTAGACACCTGGCACGAACTGGCAATGTACGCAATAGAGGTGCTGGCTTGCCCGGCAGCCAGCGTTATGTCGGAACGCTGTTTCAGTGCTGCCGGAGGCATCATCACAGATCGGCGTATCCGCCTCTCCACAGAAAATGCAGACCGTCTGACTCAAATTAAAATGAATCAATCCTGGATTGGAAACGACTACGCAACACTCCTGGACCCCAACCAAGTAACATGACCGATGAACATCTGGGATGGTTTAGCGTTTCCGGTCCCTGTTTATTGAACCTCTCATCTGTATTACATTTATGACTGCATGGCGGCAAAAAGCATTGCTGCTATATCCGCACGCTTTTTGTCCTCATGCAAGGCCTGGGTTGTTGTGTCTCACAAAGCGTGGCCTTCTCCTCCTGCGCCTCCTCCTGTTCCATCACGTGTGCTGCTGCTGCTGCTGCTGCTGCTGCTGCTGGGTTACCGTTGCCGGTCCCTGTTTATTGAACCTCTTATCTTTATTACATTTATGACTACATGGCGGTACAAAGCATGCTATCCGCACGCTTTTTGTCCTCATGCAAGGCCTGGGTTGTTGTGTCTCACAAAGCGTGGCCTTCTCCTCCTGCGCCTCCTCCTGTTCCATCACGTGTGCTGCTGCTGGGTTAGCGTTGCCGCGTGGTCCCTGTTTATTGAACCACTTATCTTTATTACATTTATGACTGCATGGTGGTACAAAGCATGCTATCCGCACGCTTCTTGTCCTCATGCAAGGCCTGGGTTGTTGTGTCTCAAAGCGTGGCCTTCTCCTCCTGCGCCACCCTCCTCCTGTTCCATCACGTGTGCTGCTGCTGGGTTAGCATTACCGGTCCCTTTTCCTGGAACCTCTTATATGTATTACATTTATGACTGCATGCCGACAAAAAGCATGTTACCTGTGCAAAGAAAACAGACATTTCCCGCATTTAAAAGACAGTTTTCCCTTTGAAACTTTAAAATCGATTTTCTCAAAAACTATAAGCTCTTTTTGCTAAATTTTTTTTTCCTCTTGTACCCACTCCCAAGGTGCACATACCCTGTAAATTTGGGGTATGTAGCATGTAAGGAGGCTTTACAAACCACAAAAGTTCGGGTCCCCATTGACTTCCATTATGTTCGGAGTTCGGGTCGAACACCCGAACATCGCGGCCATGTTCGGCCTGTTCGGCCCGAACCCGAACATCTAGATGTTCGCCCAACACTAGCTAGGAGATCATCAAGCAGAGCTTTATAGTATTCTGTTGGATTGCCTGGCAACAGTACATAGTTGTTTGTGTTTTTCAAAAGGGCTAAGTATTCTCCATATTTTTTGCACCTCTTCTTTCACTGTGCACTCCAGGTATAGGCTGCTCCTAGATTATTGTGCATACAGCAGTTTTTTTTATATATATATATCTTCTGCACGAACATTTTTGGCTATTTGTATGTTTTACTTATATATATTTTTATTCATTGATGCATGTTTTCACTTATATGCTTTGCACTTTACTGAACCCGGGTTCAACCTTGAGTGTGCTCTATTTTGATGCACACTGGGGTGTTTATTTGAGCATATATTGCTACTTCTTGTGATTTATATAGTGTTATTATAACCGTTTTTGATCACTTATATGGACATGATTGTTTGCAGCTGTTACCATTTGTGACCACATGGTCGGTTTTAATTGTTTTTATGTACACTTTTTTGATACTCCAATATGTCATAGATGTATATAACCATTTCTAAATATGTTTTGAATAAATGATAATAGACTTCAAATAAGTGGTGCTAGTTATATAGAGGTACACAGAGTGGCAGTAAACAGAATGCTATATAGTGTGGCTGAGCGAGCGGTGTACTACTATTCCCAGCAGACACAGAGTGGCAGTAAACACAATGCTATATAGTGTGGCTGAGCGAGCGGTGTACTACTATTCCCAGCAGACACAAAGTGGCAGTAAACACAATGCTATATAGTGTGGCTGAGCGAGGTACACAGAGTGGCAGTAAACAGAATGCTATATAGTGTGGCTGAGCGAGCGGTGTACTACTATTCCCAGCAGACACAGAGTGGCAGTAAACACAATGCTATATAGTGTGGCTGAGCAAGGTACACAGAGTGGCAGTAAACAGAATGCTATATAGTGTGGCTGAGCGAGCGGTGTACTACTATTCCCAGCAGACACAGAGTGGCAGTAAACAGAATGCTATATAGTGTGGCTGAGCGAGGTACACAGAGTGGCAGTAAACACAATGCTATATAGTGTGGCTGAGCGAGCGGTGTACTACTATTCCTAGCAGCGACACAATGACTGGGGGGACCTTGGCTAGCGTGGCTGGAGCCTGCCTACCCAAAGCTAAACCCACAGACAAATGGCGGAGATATGACGTGGTTCGGGTATTTATTTACCCGAACCACGTGACAGTTCAGCCAATCAGAGCGCGTTCGGGTCCGAACCACGTGACCCGTTCAGCCAATCACAGCGCTAGCCGAACGTTCGGGGAACGTTCGGCCATGCGCTCTTAGTTCGGCCATGTGGCCGAACGGTTTGGCCGAACACCATCAGGTGTTCGGCCGAACTCGAACATCACCCGAACAGGGTGATGTTCTGCAGAACCCGAACAGTGGCGAACACTGTTCGCCCAACACTACTCAGCAGGCACTTCTCCAATGCTCACGAGTGGGCACTGAGTCCGACTGTGTTTCAGAGGATTGTGCAGAAATGGGGTCTCCCGCAGGTAGACCTCTTTGTGTCTCACGAGAATGCGAAGTTGAAGAACTTTTTTTCTCGGTATTACCACCCAGCTGCTCTAGGGACGGATTGTCTAGCGCACCCTTGGACATTCAAGCTGGGATATGCCTTCCCTCCATTTCCAGTAATTACGAAGTTCCTCCAAAAGCTATTGAAAGAGTCATGCATGATTATAGCTATATTACCTTATTGGCCAAGGAGGCCGTGGTTTACGCTTCTAAGGGAAATTAGTGTGGAGGAACCATGGCAGCTTCCAGCAATACCGGATCTGCTTTGTCAAGGGAATCTGCTATACCCCAACAGCAGCAACCTCAGTTTAATGGCTTGGAGGTTGAGAGGAGGAAATATAGAGACCTAGGGTGTTCAGACGATGTGACCACTACTTTATTGAAGGCAAGGAAAACATTTACCAATACTACGTATCACAGAATATGGGAGAAGTTTGCTTCCTTTGCTATTTTGGGAAACTTTGATATGCTTAAACCAAGGGTACAGGATGTCCTTAACTTCCTTCAAACAGGTGTCGAGAAGCAATTAAGCCTATCAGCCATTAAAGTGCAGATATCGGCCTTGTCGGCATTGACTAGCGAAAAATGGGCCTTTAACCCACTGGTAATGCAGTTTGTTCAGGAAGTACAGAAGATTAGGCCTCCCAGGAAACCTTTTTTCCCGCAGTGGGATTTATGTGTGGTCTTGGACGTGCTGAAGAGTCCTCCCTTTCATCCAGTAGAGTCTGCTTCTTTATTGAATATAACTCTTAAAACAATCTTCCTGGTGGCCATAGCATCTGCGAAGAGGGTTTCGGATTTACAGGCTCTGGGATGTTCTCAGAACCTTCTGCAGTTCTATCCGGATAGACTTGTAATCAGACCAGTTCTTCAATACATCCCGAAAGTAGCATCATCTTTTCACATAAATCAGGAATTAACATTACCAACTTTCCCAGTGGACCATGAGTGTTAACCATTGGATGTGGGAAGAAGTGTGAGAGCTTATCTAGACAAAACGAGGGAATTTAGGGCCTCAGATCGTCTCTTTGTAAATGTGCAGGGCCCTAGGAAAGGGTATCCAGTAACATCTAGAACCATTGCTAACTGGCTTGTAAAGATGATTCAGCAGAGTTACAGAATGAAAGGTTTGGATGTACCAGAGCAAATCCATGCCCATTCAACCAGAGGAATGGCTGCCTCATGGGCATCCTTTGCAAAAGTATCAGTAGAAACCATTTGTAGGGCAGCTAGCTGGTCTTCTTCTCATACTTTCTTAATGCATTATCATGTCGATCCTGCTTCGCTCACTACGCTTGATTTTGGAAAAGCTGTATTGTCTGCAGTTGATAAATAAATTGTTTTCTTTTGCATTCCCTCCCTCTTGTGTGATATTTTATGTCCCAAGAGTATGCTGCCATCTCTGTATCCAGGAAACAGGAAAATTGAATACTCACCTTTCGGTAATTTTCCTTTCCTGGAACAGAAGATGGCGGCATACGAATCCCTCCCTCCTGTCCATTCGAGGACTGATTTTCACGAGAATGGTGGGGGGAGGGGCGGGGTTGTTTAATTTATGCAAATCTGTCCTATGGGGTCAGGGGGCGGAGCCTAACCCAAGAGTATGCCGCCATCTTCTGTTCCAGGAAAGGAAAATTACCGAAAGGTGAGTATTCAATATTCCTGTTTAGTGTCCTGTAAGCTAAGCTTACAGGAAGTGAAGAGAGGACATGTAACTTTTTTTCTGAGTGATTGCAGCTCATTGAAGCCGCTGATTATTGCAACGGGGACTTACAGTGGGTTGCAAAAGTATTCAGCCCCCTTGAAGTTTTCCACATTTTGTCACATTACTGCCACAAACATGCATCAATTTCATTGGAATTCCACGTGAAAGACCAATAGAAAGTGGTGTGCATGTGAGAAGTGGATTGAAAATCATACATCATTCCAAACATTTTTTACAAATAAATAACTGCAAAGTGGGGTGTGCGTAATTATTCGGCCCCCTGAGTCAATACTTTGTAGAACCACCTTTTACTGCAATTACAGCTGCCAGTCTTTTAGGGTATGTCTCTACCAGCTTTGCACATCTAGAGACTGAAATCCTTGCCCATTCTTCTTTGCAAAACAGCTCCAGCTCAGTCAGATTAGATGGACAGTGTTTGTGAACAGCAGTTTTCAGATCTTGCCACAGATTCTCAATTGGATTTAGATCTGGACTTTGACTGGGCCATTCTAACACATAGATATGTTTTGTTTTAAACCATTCCATTGTTGCCCTGGCTTTATGTTTAGGGTTATTGTCCTGCTGGAAGGTGAACCTCCGCCCCAGTCTCAAGTCTTTTGCAGTCTCCAAGAGGTTTTCTTCCAAGTTTGCCCTGTATTTGGCTCCATCCATCTTCCCATCAACTCTGACCAGCTTCCATGTCCCTGCTAAAGAGATGCACCCCCCCCCCCCCCCCCCCCCCGAGCATGATGCTGCCACCACCATATTTGACAGTGGGGATGGTGTGTTCAGAGTGATTGGCAGTGTTAGTTTTCCGCCACACATAGCGTTTTGCATTTTGGCCAAAAAGTTCCATTTTGGTCTCATCTGACCAGAGCACCTTCTTCCACATGGTTGCTGTGTCCCCCACATGGCTTGTGGCAAACTGCAGACGGGACTTCTTATGTTTTTCTGTTAACAATGGCTTTCTTCTTGCCACTCTTCCATAAAGGCCAACTTTGTACAGTGCATGACTAATAGTTGTCCTATGGACAGAGTCTCCCACCTGAGCTGTAGATCTCTGCAGCTCGTCCAGAGTCACCATGGGCCTCTTGACTGCATTTCTGATCAGCGCTCTCCTTGCTCGGCCTGTGAGTTTAGGTGGATGGCCTTGTCTTGGTAGGTTTACAGTTGTGCCATACTCCTTCCATTTCTGAATGATCGCTTGAACAGTGCTCCGTGGGATGTTCAAGGCTTTGGAAATCTTTTTGTAGCCTAAGCCTGCTTTAAATTTCTCATTAACTTGATCCCTGACCTGTCTTGTGTGTTCTTTGGACTTCACAGTGTTGTTGCTCCCAATATTCTCTTAGACAACCTCTGAGGCCCTCACAGAGCAGCTGTATTTGTACTGACATTAGATTACACACAGGTGCACTCTATTTAGTCATTAGCACTCATCAGGCAATGTCTATAGGCAACTGACTGCACTCAGATCAAAGGGGCCGAATAATTAGGGACACACCACTTTGCAGTTATTTATTTGTAAAAAATGTTTGGAATCATGTAGGATTTTTGTTCCACTTGTCACGTGTACACCACTTTGTGTTGGTCTTTCATGTGGAATTCCAATAAAATTGATTCATGTTTGTGGCAGTAATATGACAAAATGTGGAAAACTTCAAGGGGGCCGAATACTTTTGCAACCCACTGTAGATCAATTAATGGGGATTGCATTCCCATTCACTGATCTCCGGGCTAATGAGCAGCAACAAATGCCCCAGCGGGTGAATGTGTGATCGGCCACGGCAACGGGTTTTTTTCATGGACATATCTCCTACGTCCAGCAGGCATTTTTGGATATAGGAGATGCATCCAAAAAGCTAAAAGTACTGCTGACCCGGTTCCCCCCTCTTGTTAAACTTTTATTATTGTTTTATTACTGATGCTGCGACTAGGACACAGCATCATCCTCCCCCTCCTGTGCCCCCTGTAAACCTCGTTCTGCTCCGTCATAGCCTTCGACTGAGGCAGAACGTCAATTATTATGAGCGGGGAGAAAGTAACAGTTCTTCCTCCCCGCTGTGCATCCATAACTCCGCCCCCTCCACCTTCCACTTCAGTTCCTATCTGATTCATTACACACAGTGCGCAGGGGAGCTGCGCTGTGTGCGAGCATGTAGTAACTGAGGTCGGAAGGATATCCGACTTGTGGCTGTTCTAGCCTGATGTGGCGTAGGATCTACACCACCCGATGTTACCGCTCCCCGATGCGATCGAGTGCACCCAAGAGGGGAGATTAAGCTGTCATATGACGGCTTACATCTCCCCTCAGTGATCAGAAGCCATCGCATATGGTTTCTGATCATGTGAACACTATGATCGCCGGCTTACAGAGCTGCGGCGGTAGGGAGAGAAGAAGAGGATCCACTCACCTCCCTGCCGTTCCCCCGACAATTGGCGCTCCCCACTGCTCTGGCCGGCATCTCTGCTCGCTGTGACGTAAGTCCCGGGCCACAGCTTAACGACGACATCAAGCCGTGACCCGGGACTTAGCGTCAGACTGAGAGGGGATGTTGGCGAGAGCGGAGGTGTCCTGTCCACAGCGGCTCATTGCTGGAGCCTGGAAGGTGAGTGAAGGCTACTGGTGAAAAGGGGGACATCTGGCTTCAGGGGGACATCTGGCCCAGCAAGCCCTAACAGGATCCGGCTGCCTGACCCCCCAGACCCCGCAGGCGGCCGGTCCTGAAAGGGTTAAAGACATAAATAAAGAAAGTGAGGCAGTATGCCAGGTGATTACTGCATCTAAAAGGATACCTTCTACCACAAGCCTGTTTTTAAATCACTATGCTCAGCCTTTTTAGCTGATTAGACTGCGTGGGAGGAAGTGCCCCAATTATATAAATATAGTAAATTTGGTTGTACAATAACTGAGGAAAAGTCTTATCTCAGTTTGGAGGGTTTGAAGGTTTAATAGACATTAAAAACAGGTGTTTTGCTGGACTCGTTGCTTCTTTAGGTCAATAACAAGAAGTTTTAAATCAGGAAGATACCATTTATTGGCTAACTAAAAAGAATAAGAAAAAGCGAGCTTTTAGCTTCGCAGCCTTCGTCGGGCTTAAATCCTGTTTGCTTGCAGGCTGATGGTACAGACAGCTTTATACATGCCTTTTGATGTTGCATGTATAAAGCTGTCTGTACCATCAGCCTGCAAGCAAACAGGATTTAAGCCAGACGAAGGCTGCAAAGCCGAAAGCTCGCTTATTCTTATTCTTTTTAGTTAGCCAATAAATGGTATCATCCTGATTTAAAACTTCTTGCTTTTACAGATGGCTAACATGGTACAATACCCTACTGCTACTACTTAGGTCAATAACAAACAGTTTCTGCACTGCTTGAGGTAAGACTGCGTAATATGTTGGCGCTTAATAAATACAATAAATAATAATTAGTCATTGTACAACCAAATTCAATATATCCATACAATTGTGATGCCTCCTCCCACCCAGTCTAGTTCCATCCCTTAAAGAGAACCAGAGACTAAGCACCCTCATGTATTGTATTACATTTATCAGTGGGAACATGACAGTAAACACCTATGTTTGTGACTGTAGAAAAAGACCCAATGGGAGTGGCACTCCCTATTCAATGTACAAGCAGTGGGTTATAAAAGCAAGTAATGATCTCACCATACCATCAGCGGTGACCCCTGTCTCTTGCTGGGACGTGTGCTCTGCGGTCAATTGAAGAAAGCTTGAGTACCGTTATCCAATATGGAGAAAAAGGAGAGGACTCCGGGCACCTTCCGTCCAATGCTTTATTGACAAGTGATGACAGACAGTGTTCTGGGTACCATGTCACAGAGATACCTGCTTCTTGTGGTCCTCAATGGTAATGGTGCCAGTAAACACCTACCCTGCTTTTAGTTTTATTCTTCTCAGTCTAATCTATCTGTTATCAACTGTGATAAGAATCTACCGACTGATTCAGTCTATGTTTGACCTGGAATCATTATAGCTGAGTCACTCTTCTGTGGAGTCTTTTCAAGCCCAAGCCTGCCCCCTCCTGGCTCAGATTTCATACTCAGAGCTGTTGACATGGGAGGGGCTGCTGCTGCCGAGAAAGAAGCTCTGACACACACAAGTGTATCTGTGTGCATTGTGCAGCAAGTCATTATCTACTGTATGCAGTTTAATTTCTATGAGAGACACTTCCTACAGGCAGCCACACAGCATTCCAGAATAATAGTTGAAAGCAGACAGATGAAAGGCTGCAGCAGCCCTGCTTGTCTATAGTCTCATATAGCCTAGACAGCACATCCAGAACAACTCATAACCCGGAAGCAGAACAGGTATGAGCCGGCGGCCATATTGGATATTTCCTGGAGCAATAATGGATAAAAAACACGCAAAAAGGCACACCAGAGTGGCGAAATTATCAGGTAGAGCATTTATTCTTTACAATCTATCAACTGATATGTTTATTTTGTGTAAATCGTTCATCTCTGGTTCCTTTTAATCCTGGGGCAAACCCTGAGATATTGCATCCAGTGGTCCTTTAATTTAATTTTTTGGAACACAACCCACCAGCCTCTTCATATCCATGTGGAGATGTGTTTTTCCTGATGCTTGATTCTGTGGTTGCCTGTAGCAACCGACACTTATAAGTAGTAGCTGTTTCTTTTGTATATCTTAATACCAATGCTACACTATTGGCGCTCCTGGTGCTCTCTCTGTTTTTTCTTTTTCACTGGTTCCTGGAGTTTTTCCACAAATGTCACCCACTTTGATATAAAATAATGGGCGTGCTTTTCACTGCTTATAGCTGCTAATCAAGGCAAAGAACATTTAAGTCTAGTGTAGCACCATTTTTCAACTCATACCACATGGTGGGGGCAAAAGCCACAGTGGCTAGAGCCAGGGGCGTAGCAATAGGGGTTGCAGAGGTAGCGACCGCATCGGGGCCCTTGGGCCAGAGGGGCCCTCCCTCAACTGCAGTATTAGCTCTCTATTGGTCCTGTGCTCATCACTTCTATAGATACTTTAAACAGTGGTAATCATTAACAAACTGTTCCCCATCCCCTTCGCCTCTGACACTGTAGTTGCCATTGGCAGGTGTTGGTGCGTCGTATCAATTGTTATTTATAAAGTGCTTGGGGGGCCCCCAAGTAAAACTTGCACCGGGGCCCACAGCTCCTTAGCTACGCCACTGGCTAGAGCTCATTGTTTTTCCCACTTATTTGTGCTGCAAAAGCCTCAGAAGATGTGCTGGGCGTGAAACAATCACCCAGGTGGTACTTTCCCACATAGGCCCACAGCTTTCCTGTATAAAGCAGGTAAAAAGGGTGCATATAGCCAGAGGTTAAAAAGTGCACCACATAGAGCACAATGTTATTAGTGGCTTTTGCGGTACCAGCAGTATAATAAGCACACATAATGTTTTTTTAACGGCAATAGGAAATCTCAATATGAAAATCATATAGTGGAAGTCTCAACACGAAAAACATAGTGAAATTTATACAGCGCCAACAGGAAGTCTAAATACCAAAATTATATAGTGGAAGTCTCACTACAAAAAAAATTGGGAGATTCATAAAACGACAATAGGAAGTCTCAATACAAAAATTATATAGCGGAAGTCTCAAGACGAAAATCACATAGTGGAAGCTTCAGGGCAACAAAGTTTCCCGGTAATGCCACTAATCACAGCTTTGTGGTGGGGGAGAGGGGCTAAGAGTTAGGAACCACCAGGGGAGAGTTAAGGGTTAGGCACCACCTGGGAGGGGGATAAAGGTTTAACATTGGTTAATAGGTTAATATGTACTAAAGATGTCCAAGGAAAAAGATTTTATATTCGGGAGGACGGCGAGAGACTTCTTACTTGGACATCTCAGGTTTCCTTCAAGGCTTAGGAGTCGGTAGAGGGAAGGTTAAGGGTTACGCATCAGTAGAGGGAGGGTTCTGTGTGAAAATAGGGTTTGGTTAGGTCACAATAAAATGTTGGTAAAGATTATCAATATTTTACTACTGGAATTAAGTAGCATAATATCAATCATTTTACTGATATTCTACTAGCGGCTATTCTACTAGCGGCTATTCTACTAGCGTATATTCTACTAGATTGTGAGCTCCTTTGAGGGACAGTTAGTGACAAGATATATATATACACTGTACAGTGCTGCGTAATATGTCGGCGCTATATAAATACTAAATAATAATAATAATAATAATAGCGGCAATATCCATTGCCTTTTTTTGTAGGTGCCTTTATTACATGTATGCCAGTGGTGATGACGAGTATGTGCAGTTTGTGTTTTACCATGAGTGCCATGTAAAGCTGTATGAAGAGCTGGATCCATTAAAGCTTTAATACATTATTAACAAATGTTTAATTGTACCTACTTGTGTAAATACAGTTATCCTTTAACTCACATTTCCTTTTACAGCAAAAATAGTAATATTGTATTTTTGTTGAAAAGTGTGATGATGAAACTGGTTAGGGTTTGAGCTTTACACAACTGCTCTTGTAATTTCCCTTTTAATGGTTAAGAAATCAACAGATCACTACTTGAGAAAAGGAACTGAAACACTGAATTAATACATTCTCTGGCTCTCTGCCTTACTTTTGTTGACTTTTATTTGATTTTGGAAACATACGTATGTCTGTTTATTTTGTAAACAGTGTCATGAAGCATTTGTCATTTTCCTTTGAAGATATTCTATTAGGTTATATTTTGACGGGGTGCTTAGAGACATTTTGTCACCCCAGGAGAGAAAACCTGTGACCCCCCAACCCCCGCCCCCCGTGGAGCCCCCACATGTAAATAAACTTAATGCGGCAGTGTTTCACCAGAAAATAAATGTAATGCCGCAATGGTCACTAGAAAATAATTGTCATGTGTGCAGCATTTCACCAGAAAATAATCATAATGTAATACCGCCGCAACAGCAAGCTGCATGGCGGCTATCTCCGCGTCACAGCCGGCGGTTTCCGCCGTGCAGTTACACACTGGTGCTTTGACTAGTCCTTCTATTGCTCATAGACTAAGGGCTACGACAGGACCTTTATGCATCTAGAAGGGGAGTCAGCTGATCTGGCGATCAGCTGACTCCAGCTATACTCTGGATTGGCTGAGTGACTGGGGCGGCGCTGTGGAGCGCTTACAGTATATATAGGACAGGTCATTCAGTTGCTCTGCGTCTGCTGTTGCAAATGCTACGTGTTAGCACTCTGACCTAGTCAGATCCCAAAGTGTGCTAGAACCAGCTGGAGCTGGGGATCCACACTTAGCCAGATTCTGTTGATAGCTTAAAGTACTAATTGAATTGTATTATTTGTTATGACCTTCTGCTAGCCTGACTATTCTTCTGTTTACTGATCCTGTGCCTTTGCCTATCTGATATAGTTTCCGACTCTGCCTGAAATACTACTCTTATCTAGCTTTCTGTCTCTGTACTGTATCTGTCCGCTCGTTGCCAAACCTGCTTGTCTGACTCTCCTATCCTCACCAGTGAGCCTAGTCACTGGTGAGGGATTCTCTGCCAGTATCTCCTGCTTCTCAGGAGATCATCAGCTGCAGTACTATTTGAATCACCTGCTCCTCAGGTGGTCAGTAGCTGCAGTATAGTCTGAATCAACTGCTTCTTAGGAGATTACCAGCTGCAGTACTATCTGAATCACTTGCTCCTCAGGTGGTCAGTAGCTGCAGTACAGTCTGAATCACCTGCTCCTCAGGTGAATAGCCACTACTATACTATCCTCTCTACCTGCCCCTCAGGTAATAGTGGCTTCAGTACAGTCTGAATCACCCATTCCTCGGGTGATCAGTACACTTGTTGTACATAGTTCCACCCGCTCCTCGGGTGAACTATCTCACTATTTTCTGTATCTCCATCTTGCTGGAGTCTGTATTCCTGTGTTACTATCTCACTATTTTCTGTATCTCCATCTTGCTGGAGTCTGTATTCCTGTGTTACTTAGAGATAATCCTATCTCCCTGCTCCTCTGGGAATAGCGAGTATCTCTATCATTACTGTTGCACCAAACACATACCCTCACATTGGTTGTCCTGGTCCTGGCTATACCAGTATTATTGGTGATTCTGCAGATCACACATAATCAGGTATAGCGTCTGTATTATTGGTGATACTGCAGATCACCAATAATCAGAGAAATCTGTTCTTGCTGACACCAATCGTTACACATAATATGGGCATCGTTTCACCTGAACATAATCGTAATGCAGAAATTTTTCACTAGAAAATAATCGTAATGTGTGCAGCGTTTCACCAGAAAATATTTGTAATGCAGCAATGTTTCACTGGAAAATAATCATAATGCAGCAATGTTCACTAGAAAATAACCGTAATGTCTGCAGCGTTTGACCAGAAAATAATCGTAATGTGGGTGGCGTTAACTAGAAAATAATCATAATGCAGCAATGTTTCACTAGAAAATAATCATAATGGACTTGATTCACTAAACCGTGATAAGACCAATATCACACCTTATCAAAGTTATCACACGTTATCAAAAGTTATCACACGTTATCAAAGTTATCACACGTTATCAAAATGTATCACACGTTATCAAGGTTAACATGCCATCTCAGAGAGGCATAGCGAGCGCTACCAACTTATGCCTGCTAATTGGCAATGGCACTCGTCCTGCCCTGAGCCCCTGCATGTTCGTAGCGCTTGCTATGCAACTCTGAAAAAAAAAAAACATTTACTCACCTGCAGAAGACTCCTCTCCAGGCATGCAGCTCCCCTAATCATCTTCATAACTCTCACGCAGACACTACAGAGTAGGGCTTCAGGAAGATGCCTTATCTCTGGCTAATCAGCAAATGTAATCATTGCCAGCCAGGACACACACACTACCCATGTCTTCACTCTGCCCCTCCCCCCCTCCTTTTATACTAAAGTGACTCCGCTGTTGGCAGGGTGATGTGTCTATTCAGCAGAGAGAGGGAGGAGGGAGCAGTGGCATAACTAGAAATCACTGGGCCCTCCTGCAAAACTTTGGATGCCCCCCACACACCTCTGTGTGCCCGCGTCTTGTGTGTCTCCAATGCTGCTGACAGGAAGTAGAGTCAGCGGTGTTGGAGACATAGAAGACATAGGCACACAGAGCTCAGTCACCATCTGGAATGTGGAAGTCAGAGGTGAGTTCCCCACCCGCTGTCCCCACCCGCTGCCATCATTTCAGGAAGGGGGAGTCGGGAGGGCTGAAAGGGGGGGCCGAGGTGGGGAGGGGGAAGTTAAGCCCCCCTCCCCACTGCTGTGTGCCCATTGCCCCCTCCCTGTGCTGTGCTCCACCTCCTGCTACTGAAAACTGCCCTAGGTGGGCCCCCACCAGGCTCGGGGCCCCCTGCACCTGCATCCCTTGCAGTGGCTATTGCTATGCCCCTGGGAGGGAGAAGAATCTAGACACAGGCAGATTGTGTCTCCTGGCCGGCAACGATTACATGTTGCCAGGCAAAAGCAAGCCTGCACTGCTCTCTGAAGTGAAAGTAAAAGTTTTTACACATAAGGAATGCTTGGGAAAACTTTCAAATGTTCATTTATGTATGTAAAATTATCTGCTGAAATGTTAGTATTGGGAGTATAATCCCACTTTAAAGGACACCTGAACTGAGAGGGATTTTGAGCCCAGTTGCCTGGCAGTCCTGGTGATCTCTTTGGCTGTAGAAGTGTCTGGATCACACACCTGAAACAAGCATGTGGAGAATCTAGCCGGACTTCCATCAGAAAGATCTGATCTACACGTTTGTTCAGGGTCTGTGCCTAAAAGTATTAGGGGCAAAGGATTAGCAGGACAGCAGGTATTGTTCAAGAGGAAATAAAAATGGCAGCCTTCATATCCCTCTCAGTTCAGGTGTACTTAAAAAGCCTAAACTACTCAAATACGTGTTGGAACAACAATTTGAATATTGACATAAAAAGTATAAAAATGTTATTTAAAATGCAAATTTTCATAAAATCCATTAAAGTCAATGGTAAAGTCAAGGGGTTTATAGAGATTATAAAACGGAATTTATCTTGTAAGAAGCCCAGATCTAAGGCCCAATCACACTTACAATTTCAAAACGCTAGCAATTAGCGCTAGCGTTTTGTGTCTGCGATCTTTTTCAAGTTAATCATGTTTTTTTCTCAGTACTTTTTTACTATTTTTGAGCAACTGCGATTTGCATTCCTTTAACATTAGAAGAATCGCAATTGCTCAAATATCGTCAAAAAGCACTGCATGCACTGCAATTGCATTTACTGATAAGGGTGATTCACCGGGAATCGCAGCAGTGAGATCACTGCCATATACTTTTAATTGCACTAGTGCTCCTGAGATTAGCGGTACATGTCTGATAATTGCCGGAGTGTAAATGGGCCCTTGTAGGGAACCCTGACTGACCTGTGCTCTTACCTCAAAATTAGTTTGTAATGTGTTTTTCCCTTGAAAGGTTAGAGGTAGTCAACTTATACTTTCGTTAGAATGCACTACTTTCATTAGAGTTTATTTTGAATTTTATTATTGTGTGAAACAGAGAAGGTTTAAAATCTAAAGATCAGCAACTGCACTTATTTTTTAACATGTTTCCTTGCAAAGGCTATTTTAAAGCTATTTGTATTGAATTTGCATATAATTAGGATGTATAGAAGGAAACTGACAGATCTTGCTTAATCGTATAGCCTGTGTGTGCTGACAGCTGACATGTCCAGAATTAGTATTATTATTATTCAATTTATCCCTTTGATTTCTAGGAAACTATGACTGACCTGTGCTCTTACCTCAATATTTGAAAAATTATTACATATACTGTGATATAATATGTTTTTTTTTTTACGTCGTTTTTCTCTATACTTTCATTTGTAAAACAGAATTTTGCCTTCTTAGC
The DNA here is from genome assembly GCF_040937935.1 of Hyperolius riggenbachi. Lineage (NCBI taxonomy): Eukaryota > Metazoa > Chordata > Amphibia > Anura > Hyperoliidae > Hyperolius > Hyperolius riggenbachi. The sequence goes on along the minus strand of NC_090653.1, from coordinate 203,986,598 downwards.
CTCACTGGTGTTCAATTTATGCAACATTTTTGTACCAAAAGAGGTATGATTTTTTTTATAAGCGTCTCTTCATATCACAAGCATTTGGATGACTGCTTGCAAATTGCGGTCTTGCAAGCTGTCCGCAAGCATGCATACAATATAAAAAAGGGTATATATATAATATATTTATTTATTTTTTTACTTAAATTTTTGCTGCAGTGGTGCTGTCCATAGCTTTTTTTATTTTTTTATTTTTTTTACACTTTTTTATATTGGATCCAATACAGATGTTTGACGTTCCTAGCTAGTTTTTTTATGGACGAGTCAGGCTCGTCCATACCACTAGGAAGGTTATTGTATCCAATACAGATGTTTGACCTTCCTAGCTAGTTTTTTTATGGACGAGTCATGCTCGTCCATACCACTAGGAAGGTTAAAACAAAAGGTATTGGCAATTATGCAGGTTGCAGTGAGCATGAGGTGTCCCACAGTGCTTCACTGCTAAATAGACCGTTTGGTGTCCCCAAAAACTAAACACACCTCCAGAACCACTGGAATGCAATGATGTGGCAGCCTGTTAATATTACAGAGCCATGCTATTCCAGCATGTATACAGACTGCTTTGGACTGGTTGATCCTCATCAGTGCATGGCATAAATTAATATGGTTCTGTGAGGTAGAATTTGAAACACCCAGAGTTACAGATTGCCCAGCAAACTCATGGTGATCCAGAACTCCTAGGAGTGTGTAAGACGCTAAAAAGAACCAAAAAGCCCCCTTACTAAAAATGCTATGTAAAACAGAAGTTTGCCATCTTAAAACGGAAGGTATTTGTGCTTATTGAGGTTGGAGTGAGCATATGAGACATCCCACAGTGCATCACTGCTGAATATTTAATTCATCCATTTGTTGTCCCTGACAGCTAAACACACCTCCAGAACAAGCCTTCTTTGTACACTATAATGTGATACAGTAGAATCCCTTTATAATAAACTCCAAGGGACTGGGCAAAGTAATTTAATATATCAGAAGTGTACTATATCGGAAATGGTCATACTCAAGCTCATAGAGTATAATATAGTACTGTATCTTAATTCATTTGAGTTGCATGCAATAATCATTCAATAGCTTGCACAGGAAGCATAGGTCTCACCAGTTAATGCAGATACAATTCTGATAGTGTGCTCCTCTGTCCCCATGTCTGTTCAGCCTGGATGATACTGTAGCATTGCAGCCATGCACAAGCAAGTTAAAGATGACATGCAATTCCTCAGTAATCAGGAAACAGCTTACACAGGAAGGATAGGTCTGACCAATAGATGCAGCTTGTGGTTGTCAGCCCATGCAACAAGTGACTGCCAGTCCGCCCACCTACCATGGCTCATTTTTCCCCGACTGACGTATGAGGCATGTGCCCGCCCACTTTTCACTATACAGAATACCGCTGGGGTAAAAAAAAAACAGGTATGTTTACTATAACAGAAGTTCTATTATATCAGGATTTACAGTACCAGGTGCTATTCCCATATAATGGTGCTTGGCTGGGCACTGAACATTTAGTTTACTATACACGAATGTTTACTATATCAGAGTATACTATAACACGATTATACTGTATAATACTGTATGTTTTTTCCTTGAAAGGGTGGAGGTAGTCACTATTTTTCTCTCTTTATACTTTCATTAGAATACACTAGTTTCATTAGAGTTTATTTTGAGTTTCATTACTGTGTGAAATAGAGAAGGCTGAAAAATGTTAAGATCAGCAGCAGCAGCACTTTTTTTTTCAACAATTTCCCTCACAAAGGCTATTTTAAAACTATTTGTACTAAATTTGCATATGAATAGGAAGTATAGAACAAAACTTGCTTAACTTTTATAGCCTGTGTGTTCTGACAGGTGACATGTCCAGAATTAGTAGTATTATTATTCAGTTTATTCCTTTGAAAGTTTTGGGTGAATACAATGTCATTATAATGAAGTACTTTTTTATATGCTTTGTCTTTTCTTAGCCTGTGCTTAAATTATATGAATGTGAATGTTTTATTTTTTCTTTAACTCTTAGTGGCCTTTCACACTGGTACAGTGCAGTGGGCCATTTTACTGCACCTCACCGCTATGCCAAAAAAAGCCTATGGGTGCTTTCATATAGTACGTGGTGCGTTGCGCCGGAAGTCGTCGATCTAGGGCAAGCACATACCTACATTGCCAATTGACATATGTGGTGGACTGGAAGTCATATAAATCTATGGCGACGCAGGGGTTTTAAAAAAAAATTTGGTGGCGGCGGCGCACATGCGGTGCGTATTTTTACAATTTTTAAAAACAGGAAGAGAGCGCAAGTGAGCATCACTTCGTGTTTGGAAGTCGGCCAAAGGGGGATTATAGCGTATTAACATGGTAATCTCCAAATACCTGTTTTTGGCGGTGTGGTGCGCTGCCAACAATCCGCAGTCTGACACCGGCCTAAGTCTGTCACTGCCAGTATATTTTTTTAAGTTACACGCCAGCACCAGCTATGTCTTTCCAAAATCTACATGTACCAAAGTATCAAAACAAATCTGAGGGGATTAAGAATTATGCCACTTATTATAATGCAAAAGTATGCTTATTTTTAAGAAACATGTGAAATGTGAGTGGACTAATCAAATCTTGCAGTGGAAGCATTTGATCTATTTTCAAGCTGCATAGATTTGCAGTAACATTTACATTATACTGCATCACCTTGGAATTATTTGCATCTCTCAAACCAAGTACAAACTTTGTAATAATTGCTGTTAGAAGTGTGTAGCACAGGAATATTGGGAAACATAAATGTCTATTCACATCTGCAGCAGGCGGAAATAGTTTTGTACTAAAATGCCTTTAAACATCCACAGTGTATAAATGCGGAAACACAGAAATACCTATAGATGTCTGCGGCAGTCTAAGGGCTCTTTCACACTACAAAATGAGTACACAAATGTGATTTCATACATAAGATCCTGATGCACTGCATACATGTCCCGATACGTTATAGCGTGGATGTTGACAAGAGCAGCACTTGATGGAAAACTGTGTGTGTCTTGCAATAAAATGTTCCTGGCCATGTTGCATCGCAAAGCCCCAGAACGCACAGCTGTGAATGGTAACATGACAGTCTATGGACCGTCATGTTACCAGGCAGATTGGACACTATGTGTAGTGTGTCAAAACTGACAGTGCAGCACATAGTGTGAAAGGGCCATAAGGGTTAACTTTATATAAACAAGAGCATATACTATTTTGCCCTTCCAGGCACTAGCTTTGCTTTTAAATCTTATAGCTCTGCTTTCTGTGGTCCTAGGGTGCTTGTGCAGTCTTGAACTTGCAGGCAACGCAAGCTGTTATCTCATGACCTTGGCTGGTGGTGAGTGCACTCCTTGCGTAATGTCAAGTTTTGTGCTTGCATGGGAGCTAGTGCATTAGCATGAGATCTCACACCAAAGGTAATGATGGCTATTGTTAACACTAGGGATGCTGACCGCATTCCGCGGAATTCCGTTTTCCGCAATTCTGGACGGAATTTGGTGGTTCTGTTCCGTTGCATCGGAACTGAATTGCTATAGCGCTATAGCAGAAATTCCGCAGAACGATGAGTAATTCCGGCGGAATGCGGATTTTTGTAAGCCAATCACAAGAAAGCCCCTAGAAGAAGCTTAAAGTGAAAACAACAGGATTTCTTCATGAAAATAGGAACTTCTGCACCAATCAGAGGCTTACAAAAACCACCCAAACTGATTTATGCATGAAAATAGGAATTATTTCAGCAGCAATTACAGTCTTAACAAAAAACAATCAATCCTTTGGGACCCGCCAGGTCCCAAATCTTACGATACACCTCCTGCGGCACCAAAACCACCTCCATGGGACCACCGCCAGGTCCCAAAGCTTACGCGACACCTCCTGCGGTGCCAAAATGACCGCCAAGGGACCACCGCTAGGTCCCATAGCTTAAGTGACACCTCATGCAGTGACAAAATGACCACCATGAGATCACATCTAGGTCCCACGGCTTAAGTGACACCTCCTGCTGCTGCTGCAAAAAAAAAAAAAAAAATGACCGGGGGAACAGCCACTAGGTCCCATGGGCTACCATTTAGCATAAACAAGGTTTCATTTGCGATTACTTTAATTTTTCTGCCGGAATGCGGATTTCTGCGGAATTCCGCAAAATTCCGCGGAAATGTAATGGCGGCGGAATTCAGCGCTGGTGGAATTCTGGCGGAATGGAATTAGCTCTTTCCAATCGCCCCTAGTTAACACTTGCTTACAGCAGTCAGTACTTTTGTTTCTAAGCAGTTTTGTATTCTTGTTGTAATCTTACCCTATCTGACTACTCCTGGTGTCTGTCTCCTGTTAGAGACCTTGATTAAATGACTACTTATGATATCCTGCTCCTGCTTTAGACCTAACTATTTTTGACCTTCTGCTTCAGTTACTGATCCAGCTTGTCTGACTACTCTCAGTTTGCTACTTGAACACTAAACTTGGCCTGTATTCTCATTGTGCACTATTTGTAGCCTATCTGTATTGTGTCTTCAGCCTGCCTGTCTTCTGCTAACCCATATCTAAGCCAACAACCTGACTTTGGTTTTCCCTATTACGGTAAAGAATTCCATGATCTAGAGGTCACTGATAGCAAAGAATCCATTTGTTCATCAGGAATGATGATCCATTGTCCCTTGTGGGACACTCTGATGAAGATTGGGTGGCCACTTAGACTCTGTGCTTTGAGAGAGGACCAGGCCAACCACTGGTGGCACAGTAAACATAATTGTAACAGCCCTGTTGAGTTAGTGTATATGGCTGTGGATGATTGCTCATTACATCTTTACCTATACCAAGTACTATATTGCTATAATCCAGACTTAGCCACCATGGCCAATACATAGCTTACCAGGGTGGATCTGTGTCCAAATCTGACTGCTCAATTTACCTTGCTGTGAGTGCTCAGTAATGTGTGGCCCTCAGGTGATGCCAAGGGGCTTTATTAAGACCCTCTACATCTAGTGCATTACTTAGCCACCACTGACAAAGCTAGATCTGTATGCTATTTGAATTATCTGATTAGTATTACAGTTATGACACACACAAGCAATAGAACACAGCAATACATGCATGCAGCTACATTTAAGTCGTCAGCAGGTGCTCGTCAGCCAATCAGGATGCACTGTCATACACCCTTTACCTGCCATACCACATCTAGCAGCCATTAGCATTCAGGTGGGAGGCTTCAGTTGGTGGGCCTGGACCTCTCACACCCAGGCTCTGGACCTCTCACATCCAGAAAACCCACCAACACTGCCTCCATACTGAATGCATACTGGGTGTGAGAGGTCCAGGCCCACCTGCACTCCCCTCCAGGTATCGCGCATTGGCCTTGGGGCCCCGGCCAGTGAGAGAGGTCCGGGTCCCCTGGCCATCGTGCGAACCAATCGTGTGTGTTTTTTTTTTTAGTATTACAGTTATGACCTGTATAGCACACCAATGGTCTGGTAGGATGCTAATAATGCTTTTTCTGGTAGACATCTCTGGATCCCAGCTCTGGATCAGCTGAGCTGGATCTACATTTCAATTGTTCAGATGACAAGAATAATTTAGAAAAAGTGCAAAATCAATTTTTTTTCAGACCTTATAATCTGTTAGAAGTAGATTTTCAAAGTTTTAGCTAATTGTTCGATTAGCATAAGGGGTGGGAGTTGGGCACAGACAATGGTTGTTTCACTCATCACTAGTGTTGGGCGAACAGTGTTCGCCACTGTTCGGGTTCTGCAGAACATCACCCTGTTCGGGTGATGTTCGAGTTCGACCGAACACCTAATGGTGTTCGGCCAAACCGTTCGTCCATATGGCCGAACTAAGAGCGCATGGCCGAACGTTCGGCTAGCGCTGTGATTGGCCGAACGGGTCACGTGGTTCAGAACCGAACGCGCTCTGATTGGCCGAACGGGTCACGTGGTTTGGGTAAATAAATACCCGATCCACGTCATTTCTCCGCCATTTGTCTGTGGGTGTAGCTTTGGGTAGGCAGGCAGGGTAGTTCTCTCTCCAGCCAGGCTAGCCAGGGTCCCCATAGTCATTGTGTCGCTGCTGGGAACAGTAGTACATCGCTCACCCACACTATATAGCATTGTGTTTACTGCCACTCTGTGTACACCGCTCACCCACCACTGTATAGCATTGTGTTTACTGCCACTCTGTGTCTCTGCTGGGAACAGTAGTACACCGCTCACCCGCCACTGTATAGCATTGTGCTCTGTGTCGCTGCTGGGAACAGTACTACACCGCTCACCCACCACTGTATAGCATTGTGCTCTGTGTCGCTGCTGGGAATAGTAGTACACCGCTCACCCACCACTATATAGCATTGTGCTCTGTGTCGCTGCTGGGAATAGTAGTACACCGCTCATCCACCATTGTATAGCATTGTGCTCTGTGTCGCTGCTGGGAACAGTAGTACACCGCTCACCCACCACTATATAGCATTGTGCTCTGTGTCGCTGCTGGGAATAGTAGTACACCGCTCATCCACCATTGTATAGCATTGTGCTCTGTGTCGCTGCTGGGAACAGTAGTACACCGCTCACCCACCACTGTATAGCATTGTGCTCTGTGTCGCTGCTGGGAATAGTAGTACACCGCTCACCCACCACTGTATAGCATTGTGCTCTGTGTCGCTGCTGGCAATAGTAGTACACCGCTCACCCACCACTGTATAGCATTGTGCTCTGTGTCGCTGCTGGGAACAGTAGTACACCGCTCACCCACCACTGTATAGCATTGTGCTCTGTGTCGCTGCTGGGAATAGTAGTACACCGCTCACCCACCACTATATAGCATTTCTGTACTGCCACTGTACTGCTGCCAGTCAGCGTGTACTTTAAGGATAAGTGAAATGAAGAAAAAATCCTGTGAAAGAGGGAGGGGCAAGGGAAGAGGTGTTTCCCCTGACGGTTCACGTACAGGCCACAGTGGAGCACCGAAGAAAACCCACTCAATACCGCCCATGTTGTCCAGGAAATCAACCCTCACAAATCCAAAAGAACAGGACCAGATAATTAATTGGATGACCTCTCAAGCATCCAGCAGTGGGTTAAGCAGCACCAGCACATCACGCACGAGGTCCGAGTCCTCAGCCAGTTACAAGGAGCCAGTGGGCACAAAGCTGACACAACCGGCAGCGACACCACGCACACAACTGCCAAATAACCAGTCCGAAGAATTTCCTCAGGACACAATGGGGTATTCGCAGGAGCTATTCCCAGCCCAACAAACTTCCACCTTTCAAAGGTCAATGGAACAGCCAGAAATGTTGTGCCCGGATTCACAACCATTTACTGTGGGAAATGCACCGCGCACTGAAATGCAAGGCGAGTCCGAGGACTTTGAAACCCAAATCCCAGAGCAAGTTGGGCAGGAGGGGTTTCAATTGCAGGAGGTCGGCCGAGAAGATCTGGAAGACGACGTTGGAGTGAGCTGCGCAGAAGTTGTTCTGGGGAGCTCTACTCCACGGCGGCAGCCCACATCACATATGACGAGTTTGAGGAGATGGAAGAGGAGGGTTTGGACAATGTGGACACAGACCCAGATTTTGTATGTGAAGGAGAACATCGCCGTCGTAGAAGCACAGATGAGTCTGTTGAAGAACCCACTGCTGCACGAGGTCGCCTTGTGCCACAAGGTAGGCGGCGCGAAATTTCAGGCACCACAAGCGTGGAAGTTCAAGTGAGACGCAAAAGAGGTGCAAACAGAAATCGCCAGCAAGGCAGGTGCTCCAAAGTCTGGCCTTTCTTTGAAGACTGCAGTGAGGATGGTACCATGGTGATTTGCAAGGTGTGCAAGACCCGCCTGAGCAGGGGGAAAAATATTAACAACCTCTCCACCACCAGCATGACCCGCCACATGGTATCCAAACATCCCACTCTGTGGGCAAACGCGGCAGGACAGGGTACCAGCAACATTGCCTCCCTTGGGGTCACCAGACTCACCACCAGACCCTCCTCAGCAGCAGCAGTAGCCCAGCCATTGCGTGGTTCACAACAACATTCACAAACATCAGACGATGCTGACACTGTCACTTTCCGGAATAGTGCTCTTGAGGTCTCCCAGTCTTCATCAAACACAACAACCAACAGCCCTTCAGTGTGCAGCCCTACGGTTCAGTTGTCTGTCTCGGAGATGTTTGAGCGCAAGAAGAAATTGCCAGCAAATGACCCCCGGGCCGTGGCAGTAACAGCCAGCATAGCCAAGCTTCTGGCCTGCGAAATGCTGCCATATCGAGTGGTGGAGACAAACAGCTTCAAGGGCATGATGTCAGTGGCCATCCCACGTTACGTGGTTCCCAGCCGCTACCACTTTGCGCGCTCTGCAGTGCCTGAGTTGCATGAGCACGTGGTCAGCAAAATAACCCGAAGCTTGAAGAATGCCATTGCCTGCAAGGTTCACCTCACCACTGACACCTGGACGAGTGCGTTCGGCCAGGGTCGATACATCTCCCTTACCGCGCACTGGGTGAACCTTGTGGAGCCTGGCAGCGATTCCTCACCTGCTACGGCGTGGGTGTTGACCACGCCGCAAACAGCTGCACCGCCGTCCCTCCCACTGGATAACAACAGCAGCACCTACCTCTCTGACTCCTTCTCCTCCAACGCATCTCAAAGCTGTACCTCATCCGGAAACGCAAACCCAGCAGCAGTAGGATCGTGGAAGCAGTGCATCACAGCAGGTGGCATGCGTCAGCAAGCGTTGCTGAAGCTGATCTGCCTTGGGGATAAGCAGCACACAGGGGAGGAAATTTGGAGGGGAATAAAGGAACAGACGGATTTGTGGCTGGCACCGCTGGACCTGAAACCGGGCATGGTTGTGTGTGATAATGGGAGTAATCTCATTTGCGCTTTAAGGTTGGCTAAGTTGACACACATCCCTTGCCTGGCGCACGTGATGAACCTAGTAGTTCAGCGGTTCCTGAGGACATACCCAGGTGTGGCCGATCTTCTGTTGAAGGTGCGATGAGTGGCCAAACATTGTAGAAATTCCAGTACTGCTTCGGGGGCACTCGCCAAGATGCAGGAGCGCTTCAATCTCCCCCACCATCACTTGCTGTGTGATGTCCCTACGCGCTGGCATTCTACGCTGCACATGCTAGCCCGCTTTTCCGAGCAGAAGAGTGCAGTGGTTCAGTACATGACGGCGCAGTACCGAGGCGCATCCGGCCAGCTGCCAAGCTTCTGTGGATCCGATTGGGCCAACATGTTGGACCTCTGCCAAGTCCTCCAAAATTTTGAGCAATCCACGTTGCTTGTGAGCAGTGACAACTCTTCAGTCAGCATTACCATACCACTGCTGTGTTTCCTGAAGAAGTCAATGTTGAAAATCAAGGAAACAGCTGTCATGATGCAACTGGGGGAATCTTAAGGAGAAAACGATCAGCGTGATGATACCAACATCAGGCCATCTGCTTTAGGAAACGCTGGCCCCAGCAGCTATGATGAAGAAGAGGAGGAGGAACAGCTGGAGTTGGAGCAGGAATTTCATACCACCACTGACGAGGGCCAGAGCGGTGCACGTTGGACTTCCACAATTCAGCGCGAATGGTCAGCAGAAGCAGACCAGGAAGAAGGTGACGACTATCATGATGCATCACAACTACCACAACGCTCACAAGAGGATGATGAGGATTCTGGTAGGACTCTGGCACATATGGCTCAATTCATGCTAGACTGCATTGAACGCGACCCACGCATTGTGCGCATTCTGGACAACACCAATTACTGGGTTTATACCCTTCTGGATCCACGATACAAACACAATGTTCCAAAACTGCTTGAAGAAAGAGTCAGACAGGTCAAAATGGAAGAATACCAGCAGGCCCTTGTGGAGACTTTAAAGAGGAGATTGACATCCTCCCCCTCCTCTAGCCAGTTGTACGCCGACAGACTGACTTCCGCAAACCCAGGACGACCAGGAGGGCTGCAAACAACACAAGCCGCAGCTAGTGCCCAAAAGGGAATGGTATCGGCAGTGTCCTTGGAGTGGGAAAATTTTTTGACACCCATGCAGCAGCCCACAGAACAGCAAGCGTGCAGATCCACCTCCAACACCGATCGCCTGGAGAAGATGGTCAAGGACTACATGTCAGATGGCGTAGCTGTGTTGAACAATCCATCTGCACCCTTCAACTATTGGGTATCGAAGCTAGACACCTGGCACGAACTGGCAATGTACGCAATAGAGGTGCTGGCTTGCCCGGCAGCCAGCGTTATGTCGGAACGCTGTTTCAGTGCTGCCGGAGGCATCGTCACAGATCGGCGTATCCGCCTCTCCACAGAAAATGCAGTCCGTCTGACTCAAATTAAAATGAATCAATCCTGGATTGGAAACGACTACGCAACACTCCCGGACCCCAACCAAGTAACATGAACAATGAACATCTGTGATGGGTTAGCGTTTCCGGTCCCTGTGTATTGAACCTCTCATCTGTATTACATTTATGATTGCATGGTGACAAAATGCATTGCTATCCGCACGCTTCTTGTCCTCATGCAAGGCCTGGTTTGCGCCTGAAAGCGTGGCCTTCTCCTCCTGCGCCTCCTCCTGTTCCATCACGTGTGCTGCTGCTGGGTTAGCGTTGCCGGTCCCTTTTTACGGAACCTCTTATCTGTATTACATTTATGACTGCATGGCGACAAAATGCATTGCTATCCGCACGCTTCTTGTCCTCATGCAAGGCCTGGGTTGTTGTGTCTCAAAGCGTGGCCTTCTCCTCCTGCGCCGCCCTCCTCCTGTTCCATCACGTGTGCTGCTGCTGGGTTAGCATTACCGGTCCCTTTTCCTGGAACCTCTTATCTGTATTACATTTATGACTGCATGGCGACAAAAAGCATGTTACCTGTGCAAAGAAAAATGACATTTTCCGCATTTAAAAGACATTTTTCCTTTGAAACTTTACAATCAATTTTCTCAAAAACTATAAGCTCTTTTTCAAATATTTTTTTCCTCTTGTACCCACTCCCAAGGTGCACATACCCTGCAAATTTGGGGTATGTAGCATGTAAGGAAGCTTTACAAAGCATGAAAGTTTGGGTCCCCATTGACTTCCATTATGTTCGGAGTTCGGCGCGAACACGCGAACGTTCGCGAACCCGAACATCCAGGTGTTCGCCCAACACTACTCATCACACCATATTATCAGAAATATCCCTTGTACTGAATAGTACAGTGTCTTCCCCAAAACACTTGTCAAGAGACCACGGACCTAATGCCTTATACTGCGGTAAAGTTGCAGTACGGCACACAGCAATTTTATTGTTATTAACGCCGGGGAAGCCACACACATTAACCTTTAGTGCAGTAGCTGTTACTGAGTTAACACATACATTGCTATGGAAATGCACACGTAACACTCTCGGCACTAAAGTGTAAACGTGGTGTGCTCTTCCAACATTAGTAACGGTAAAATTGCTATTCACTTACTGCGTACTGCAACTTTATTGCAGTGTAGTAAATTAGGCCCCATATGAGGTCATGGTATTTCCAATAGTATATTTAGGAGACATGGGGCCTGATGCCTGAAAGAGTGGGCCTAATAATGTAACAGGTAGTGTTTCCCGGTGTTAGTACTGGTAAAATTGCCCAGCGCTACCTGCACATGGCAAATTTACCTGCAGCTTGTGCATGAGGCCCCCGCTCTTCAACACAGCTTTCCTGTAGGCTCTATAATGAACTGCCCCTTATATATGACTGCATGTAACAGATCCACTCATATCCATTGCTCGATTATTTCTATGGCTGGGGAACCCTTATGATTTGTACATCTATGTTACAAGTATTCTGTTTTGCATGAAAAATCTGGTAAAATGTTCTCTTCTACAGGACAGGACTAAAAACCAAAGTAAAATTGTCAAAGTACAAATCAGGAATGATGTCTTCTGAAAGCAGCTCCTCTTATCTGTTGTGCTGGCAGTATCACATCCCACCTATAATTGCAAGCAGGATTAATGGGCTGTAAGGATCGAACAGTAAGCCTGTAAGACATTTCCCCTGTTAATCGGAGCAATTGAGACAAATCATGTCCTTTATGAGAGGGAAAAGTATCGTGTTTAGACCCTTTATAAAACAATTTGCTAGGTTTGAGCATTTTTGATAATTAACTGTTATTGAAGTGATTTTCTGACAGCAAGAATATATAGTTTAGAATGTCTTAAGCAATAATCTTAGCTTAGAAAACTCTGAGCTTTTTCCTAAGCATTAATTTTCCTTCGTTTTCTTCCACCAGACAGAAAATGAATATTATTTAACTTGCAGTTAAAAACAATAAGAAAATTAATACGATACAAATTACGATAATATAAAGTAGTCACATTATTGGTGAATTACCAAATGTCTGCTGTTAAAAAAAATGCTGTGTCATCACTAACATTTACATTGCACTGGTAGTGCACGTGTAGTTTAGCACAAGTTATGTAAGCATAAACAATGTATGCATTACTCTTATTACATCCAGAGAAATCAAGTCTGGACTGGATCTGAATTCAGTAACGTGCTTTATTGCATCCAACATAAGTATCTTTGTTCATCCATACATTAGAAGTTAATGTGGTAGTGGTACGCAGGGTGCAGTAGGTTACCCACATGAGGTATGTGTTACACCAGCCAGTAAATCCCACAATATGGGCAACGCATACATTGTATGTAGAGATGTCGTGAACATAGAATTTTCTGTTCGTGAAGGCGAACACGAACTTCTGCAAATGTTTGCGAACAGACGAATCTGGAGAACTGTCATAGACTTCAATGGGCAGGCGAATTTTAATACCTACAAAGACTGTTTCTGGCCACAAAAGTGATGAAAATGTTGTTTCATGGAGTCAAACACCTGGACAGGGGCATGCCAGAGGGGGATCCATGGCAAAAGTCTAAAAATTACGGAGTCGACGCAAAGTCGGGTTTTAATCCCCAAAGGGCAGGAATCTCATTATGCACAGCTCTGGGTGTCAGTGGGCTGTGGAGTGTCACAATCAGAGAAATGCAATAGTACTATCAGAAGGCAGTAAAATGATAATGCACAGGAGTGGTTCTGTGCCTTAAAGTTAATGAGGCAACACCAGTAGTGTGCACACAGCTCTGGGTGTCAGTGGGCTGTGGAGTGTCACACGCAAAAAAAAAAAACCACAGGAGACCGAAGTGCTAGCCCTCAATAGGGTTGTTTGAAGTGCCTTACCAGCAAGTGAGGAACAAGAACACAGGCCTAGCTAATGCTTTCCCTACCTATCTACAGCAAGTCTGTCCCTGCTCTAATTAACAGTCAGCAACCAGCAGACAATTAATCCAATATGTCCACCGCAACTGCTTTTTGATAGGGGGGTGGGGGGTCCAGGAAAGGGTGCTAGCTGATTGGCTGGCATGTGTCTGCTAACTGTGAGGTAAGGAGTCAAAGTTTAGCTCAATGATGATGTATGGGGCGAATCGAACACGCCAAATGTTCGCTATTCACCGCAAATGCGAACAGCCAATGTTCACACAATACTGCTTGCCGGCGAATTGTTCGGGCAATCTCTAATTGTATGTATAACGTTCCTACACTGTATGTGTAATGCATGTTACACAATGGGCAAAACCCAAATCACTTTTTCTCCCAAGTTTTCTCCCAGGAGATAATTTCTCATCTTCTGTTTAAAATAACTTTTCAGCACTCTGCAATTCAAAAAGTAGGTGAAAAAGTAGGTGAAAAAGTACTGTTCAAATTAAATTATTTTGAGCATTTTCTAGCTTGCTTGTGGCTTTAAAGGCAAGATGTGAAAATATCATCTGGGAGAAAACAATGGAGAAAAAGTGAATTGGATCGGGGTCAATGGACTCAATTCAATTTTCTCCTGAGTTTTCTCTAGAAATGGCCCGAACCTCCGATTTTCAGGTTGCGAACCTCCGCAAACGTTCGCAAATATGCGAACTTTTGCAAACCGCAATAGACTTCAATGGGGAGGCGAACTTTGAAAACTAGAAACATTTATGCTGGCCACAAAAGTGATGGAAAAGATGTTTAAGAGGTCTAACATCTGAGTTTTTGCATGGCGGAGTGGGATACACGGCAAAAGTGCCGGGGAAAAATCTGGATTTGACGCAAAGTAGCATTTTAAGGGCAGAAATCAGATTGCATGCTAAATTGGAGGCCTAAAGTGCTTTAAAACATCTTGCATGTGTATACATCAATCAGGGAGTGTAATTAGAGTACTGCTTCACACTGACAGACCAAACTCACTCTGTAACGCACCGCAAACAGCTGTTTGTTTTGTGACGTCCGTGCTGGACTGGTGTGCACCATGGCGAGAGTGCAGGCGATAGAGGTTTTCAAGCCCATACGGTCGCCAGGCTGAGGTAGCTCAATGACAGAACAATAGTGACTGTCCAGCTGATCGAATTTGGTCTTGTAACGATCGGTGCCAGCACACAGAGAGAATCTGATTATTGGTGATCTGCAGTATCACCAAGAATACAGATATATACCTGATTATTAATAATCTGCAGAATCACCAATAATACAGATATAGCTAACCTCTGGACACCTATGTAATGTGAGTGTTTGGTGCAACAGTAATGACTTTGAGTGGGACCACCCGAGGAGCAGGTGGCCTTAGGCCGTATGGGAGTACCTCCCTCAGATAAGTGCAAAAGACCTTTCAGCAGCCTGAGACGTGCAAAGGGGTGGAGCCCCAGGCCGAAACGCAGAAAGGCCCTAAGGCTGAGTGACACCTAGAAGATGGGCGTCACAAGCAGGTCTGAAGACTAATCTCTCAACGGAGAGGGATAGCTCTCGAGGTCGGGCTAGCCAGGTCGGCAACAAACGGGCAGCTAAGGTACAGAGACAGAAGGCTGATTTGGTAACCAGGAACAGGCAGGATTGGCAACAGGATATCAGATATGCGTAGGTACCGAATCAGAAAGCAGAGGGATAGTCAAGAATGCAATAGGTCATAACAGATATCAAACAATGTCTAGTCTTGGGTGTGAGGTCCGTGGTCTCTACACCCTGGAACTAGTCTGAAGTATAATATGATGGTAACACAGTATCCCTAGTCTTGGGTGTGAGGTCTGTGGTCTCGACACCGTGGAACTAGTCTGGAGTATAACACAATGATAACACAGAATCCCTAGTCTTGGGTGTGAGGTCCGCGGTCTCGACACCCTGGAACTAGTCTGGAGTATAATACAATGAATAATACAGAAGTAATCTGGCTCAGCGTGAATTCCCAGGTCCTCCTGGTTCAAACACACTGTGGGATTTGACTATGGTCTGAGTGCTTTCACGTAAGTGTTCGCAACGGCAAACAACCGGAGACTGACCAGCAATAGGTATATATAGAGCGACGCTCTCTGGCGCCACCCACCGCTGATCAACTAATGGCCACTGGTTCTGGGATCAGCTGACAAACCTGGTCAGCTGATCCCTCCTCGTTTGGCATAAAGGTTCTGCCTCTCAGCGCGCAGTCTGTGTGCACTAACAGGCCCAGCCACCTCAGACGTACGCTGCTGCGTGCAAACCACTGCGCTGGACGCGGAATCAGCCGCCTCACCGCCAGACCACGCGGCGGCTTCTCCGCAATCTCTTACAGGTCTGTCCACAATGAAGCAATGACCTTATCTTTGGTGTTCCACTCTCCGAGACACTCATATAGCCGTCGGTCATTGCTTCATTGTGACACGCAAGCCCCTTCACCGCGGCAAGGTAATGATCACGAAAGGGAATTGACACATGTACATGCCTTTTGTTTTGTTGTTGCAGCCACAGTGCAGCCAGACAAATTAGGCAGGTATGTACATGCACCAGAAAAATTATTATAGCGGCCGCTGCTAGCAGCGGCCTTAAAAATGTAGGAATCCGCCTGGAGTTCAGGACCTTGGTGGTGGTGGCGGAGAAGGCAGTCAAGCGGCCTGCAGGCAGAGATGCTGTGTGGGGAGCGACTTAGTCATGGGACAGGCAGTGGCGTTCCTACTGTAGTGCGCAAGGGGGCGTGGCGCCCTGGGTGACAGACTGCTAGGAGGGTGTCGCCACGACCCCCCACAGCAGCAGAGCAGGAGGGGGAAGCAGCGCTAGAAGGAGGGGCAGTGGGCCAGTGGCGGCAGCGGTGGGGAGGGGGGAAATATCCCCCCCTCCCTCACCTGGGACCCCTCCTTCTGCCTCTCTCCCCCTCCATAGAGTAGCGGTGGCAAGTGCGGGCTCGGTGGCGGGGAGACATGCACAGAATTACTCACCACTTCCGCGTTCCAAGCACCGGCAGCGTCATGTCGTCACAGATCTCCGCCTTCAAAGCCGCCCACTGTGCTTCCTCATTAGCGGAAGCACAGTGGGCGGCATTGAAGGCAGAGATCTGTGATGACATGACGCTGTCGGCGCTTGGAACGTGGCGTGGTAAGTAATTCTGCGCATGTCTCCTCACCGCCGAGCCCGCAATTGCCACCGCTACTCTATGCAGGGGTAGAGAGGCAGAAGGAGGGGTCCCAGGTGAGGGAGGGGGGGATATTTCCCCCCTCCCCACCGCTGCCGCCACTGCCCCTCCTTCTAGCGCTGCTTCTCCTCTCCTGGGGCATCTATACTGGGGGCAACTATACCAGCTATACTGGGGGCAACTATACTGGGGGCAACTAAACTAGCTATACTGGGGGCAACTATACCAGGTATACTGGGGGCAACTATACCAGCTATACTGGGGGCAGCTATACTGGGGGCAACTATACTGGGGTAGCTATACTAGCTATACTGGGGGCAACTAAACTAGCTATACTGGGGGCAACTAACTAGCTATACTGGGGGGCAGCTATACCAGGCCAGCTATACTGGGGGCAACTAAACTAGCTATACTGGGGGGCAGCTATACTAGCTATACTGGGGGCAACTAAACTAGCTATACTGGGGGCAACTAAACTAGCTATATTGGGGGGTAGCTATACTGAGGGCAACTATACCAGCTATACTGGGGCAACTATACCAGCTATACTGGGGGCAGCTATACCAGCTATACTGGGGGCAGCTATACCAGCTATACTGGGGGGCAGCTATACCAGCTATACTGGGGGCAACTATACCAGCTATACTGGGGGCAACTAAACTAGCTATACTGGGGGGCAGCTATACTAGCTATACCGGGGGCAGCTATACTAGCTATACTGGGGGTAACTATACTAGCTATACTGGGTGCAACTATACTAGCTATACTGGGGGCAACTATACTAACTTCATTGAGGCAACTAGTTTCACTGGGGGCAACTATACTAGCTTCACTGGGGGTAGATATACTGGGGGAAACTACTAGCTATACTGGGGCAACTATACTAGCTATACTGGGGTAACTATACTAGCTAATACTTTCAATTACAGTTAGCTCTGCCCTCATCTGGGCATGACCACGCCCATTTTTGCCGCGAAGCACGCCGCAGGTTGTGGCCACGCCCATTTTTTTTAGGGGGGGGGTGCCTTTGTTACCCAGCACCGGGTGCCAAATGCCCTAGGTACGCCACTGGGGACAGGCAGTCTCACGGTGTGCAGGCAGAGATTCTGTGTGCGGGGACTGACTTCGGGCGGGCAGTAGCCCTCCGGGATCCATGCCTCATTCATTTTGATAAAGGTGAGGTACTGAACACTTTTTTGACTTAGGCGACTTCTCTTCCAAGTTCTCACTGACAATGCCTCCAGCTGCACTGAAGGTCCTTTCTGACAGGATGCTTGAGGCGGGGCAAGACAGAAGTTGGATGGCAAATTGTGACAGCTCTGGCCACAGGTCAAGACTGCGCACCAAGTAGTCCAAGGGTTCATCATCGCTGCTCACAGTGTCTACATCCACACTTAAGGCCAGGTAGTCGGCTACCTGCCGGTCCAGGCGTTGGTGGAGGGTGGATACGGAAGTGCTAAGGTAAGGCGTTGGACTAAAAAATGTCCACATGTCCAACATCACCATGAGATTGCTGGAGCGTCCTGTCCTTGCCTGCGTGGACATGGGAGAAGGATTACTGGCAGTGGTACCTTTATTCCGTTGTGCTGTGACATTACCCTTAAACACATTGTAAAGCATAGTAGCCATCTTGTTCTGCAAGTGCTGCATCCTTTCTGCCTTCTGGTGATTTGGAAACATCTCCACCACTTTGTGCCTATACTGAGGGTCTAGTAGCGTGGCCACCCAGTACAGCTCATTCCCCTTGAGTTTTTTTATACGGGGGTCCCTCGACAGGCTGGACAGCATGAAAGACACCATCTGCACAAAGTTGGATGCAGACGTACTATCCATCTCCTCTTGCTTTTCCTCAGTGATGTCAGCTAAATTCTTCTACCCTCAGCCATGAACAATACCACGGGAAAGTTGAGCAGCACAAGCTCCCTGCGACACCTGCTGCGGTTGTTCTTCCGCCTCATCCTCCTCCTCCAAAACGACACCTTCCTCATCATCTGACTCCTCTTCCCCACACGACTCTTCCTCTTCCTCCTCCTCCTCCCCCCTCTGTGCTGCCGCAGGTGTTGAGGAATCATCTGCTTCTGCTGAGAATTGATCCCACAACTCTTCCTCCTGTTCACGCTCCTCCACAGCTTGATCCACCACTCTATGCACGGCACGCTTAGATTAGATTAGCCGCGTTCCCGGCCGCAATAGCGCCCTCTATAATGCTATTGCGGCCGGGAACGCGGCTAATAAGCCGCGTTCCCAGCCTGTCGGCCGGTGACGGCCGAACCGGAAGTGCCCGCTGGCGAGTCCAGGCGCATCGGAGGGACACGGCAAGGGCACCGTTCAGCTGCAGGGGGCTGAGGAGAGCCCCGGGTGAGTAGAAGTCATTTTTTTTGCTGACTTAAGTATTCCTTTAACTGTAGTTGTAGAGATACTGTTTGACTGCTTTCTTCTGTTGTAGCAGGCGGTCGAACATCAGGAGGGTCGAATTCCAGCGGGTCGGGCTAACCCAAATCAAGCGTCTCACCAGCAGGTCGTTTCTCCGCTGAATATTGGCCAAGCGTGCCATGGCCGTGTAAGACCACCTGAAATGCCCACACACCTTCCTGGACTGCTTTAGGACATCCTGTAAGCCTGGTTACGTAGACACAAATCTCTGAATTACGAGATTGAGCACATGTGCCATGCAGGGTACATGTGTCAACTTTCCCAAATTCAAAGCTGAAATGAGATTGCTGCCGTTGTCACACCCTACGTTACCAATCTCCAGTTGGTGCGGGGTCAGCCACTGATCCCCCTGTTTGTTCAGAGCAGCCAGGAGAGCTGCTCCAGTGTGACTCTCCGCTTTGAGGCATGACACCGTCGTACCTGGCATGCAGCATAGGCCCTGGGGAGCTGAGGCTTTGTAGCTGGAGAGGAGATCGCAGCACCAGTAGAGTTGAACTGCCACTCAGCCAAGGAGGAAGAGGAGGACAACAGTGAAGAGGATGTAGCAGGAGGAGAGGAGGTGGCAGCAGGCCTGCTTGCAAGCGGTGGAGGTGTCACTGGGTCCCCTGCACAGCCACATACTCCCTGCTTGCCAGCAGTCACCAGGTTGACCCAATGGGCTGTGAATGTAATGTACCTGCCCTGACCGTGCTTGGCAGACCAGGCATCCGTGGTCAGATGGACCCTTGACCCAACACTGTGTGCCAGAGAGGACACCACTTGCCTCTCAACTTCATAGTACAGTTTGGGTATCGCCTTTTTGGAGAAATAATTGCGGCCTGGTATCTTCCACTGCAGTGTCACAATGGCCACAAATTTACATAGGGCCTCAGAGTCCACCAGCTGGTATGCTAACAGCTGGCAGGATAACAGTTCTGCCAAGCCAGCTGTCAGATGCTGGGCAAGGGGGTGACTGGCAGACATTGGCTTCTTCTGCTCAAAGATTTCCCTCACGGACACCTAGCTACTGCTGTGGGCAGAGGAGCAGGAGCCGCTGAAGGTGAGAGGTGGAGTGGAGGAGGTTGGCTGTGATTGTGAAGGTGCAAGGGAGAAAGCGGCTGAAGAAGAGTATGCACCTGAAGGAGGAAGAGGAAAAGGAGGGTGGCTCTGCTTTTGTGTGCTGTTTTTGCTCAGGTGGTCTTCCCATTGCAGTTTGTGCCTTTTCAGCATTTGCCTTCGTAAGGCAGTTGTCCCTACGTGGGTGTTGGCCTTTCCAAGGCTCAATTATTGGTGGCAGAGAGTACAGATGGCATTGCTCTGATCTTTGGCATACACACTAAAAAATATCCACACTGCTGAGCCATCCTGGGGTGTGGGCACTATGGTGGCGTCAGCAGCTGACATTGAAGGGAATGTTGGCTGGCTGTCCATAGGTGGCCATAAATGGCGCCGGACACTGCTACCAGCTGTTTCTGATGACAGACTCCCCCTGCTTCTTTCAGCAACTCGTCTCCTCCTACTCCTCTCTGACTCCCCCTCTGAACTGTCCCCTTGGTCATCGTGTCTCTTAGGATCCCATGTGGCATCCATGGCACTATCATCATCATAATCATCCTCCAAAGCTTTGCTTGTATCAGACACCTCCAAAACTGCACCAACAGCAGGTACTTCATCCTCCTCCTTCTCACACCTTACGTCCATAGTGTCACCTAACTCAGACATATGAGATGGTGTAACTTGCTTAGCGCCTTCATCTTGTTGTAACAATAATGGCTGTGAATCAGTGAATTGCCCACCAAATAATTCCTGCGAAGTTTCAAATGTAGTGGTTGTGGTACTTGGAGTAGCGCTGGTGGATGTGGAAGATGAGGTGTTCTGTGTTAAATAGTCAACCACGTCCTGACAATCTTGGGAGTTGATGGGACGTGCCTTCTTCTGAGCACTGTACTTTGGGCCAGGGACGCACAAAATCGCGTCAGCACAGCCTCTGCCTCTACCTGTTTTGTCCATATCGGGGGGATGAAGTGAAAGGTATGCACTGACTTGACTAATACAATGTGCAGTCACACAGGTGCAGTGAACAGGTAGAGGTGACTGGTATTACAATACAATGTGCAGCTGTCACACAGGTGTAGTTAACAGGTATGCACGGACTGGTATACCAAACAGTGTGCGGTCACACAGGTGCAGTGAACAGGTATGCAGAGACTGGTATTACAATACAATGTGCAGCTGTCACACAGGTGCAGTTAACAGGTATGCACAGACTGGTATACTAAACAGCATGCGGTCACACAGGTGGAGTGAACAGGTATGCAGCGATTGGTATTACAAATGTGCACCTGTCACACACAGGTACCGTGAACAGGTGCAGTGACTGGTGGTATATTACACTGCTTGTAGGTATAGGTAGGTAGGTGAACTGAACAGTGAACAGGTGCAGTGATTGGGATTACAAATGTGCAGCTGCCTGTCACACACACAGGTAGTCACTGAATGTGCTGGGCCTGGCAGTAGCACAGTAGGAATTACCAAGGCTGTCTATGCAACACAAGTGTCTGTGGGACACACACACAAAAAAAATAGATCACAAGAACAAGATTAGCTCTCAAAAGAGCTGTTGAGGGGTGCTTTTTTAGCAATAAGAATCAGCAAGGAGCAAGCTAACAAGCCTACAAGAGCCTAACAAAGCTTTCCCTATAGCTCTCTCTGCAGCAGCAGCAGCAGCTCTCCCTTCTCTAATTACTGCAGGCACATGAGTAAGTCCAATGCCTGACGCCGCCTGCCTTTTATAAGGGGGGGTGGGGCTCCAGTAGGGAGTGTAGCCTGAATGGCTACCATGTGCCTGCTGACTGTGATGTAGAGGGTCAAAGTTGACCCTAGATGTAGAGGGTCAAAGTTGACCCTAATGATGCACTATGGGGGCAAATTGAACTTCCGGAAAAGTTTGCGGTTCTCTGCGATCGTGAACACCGGAAGTTTGCCGGTTCCCAAATCCTGTTCGCCGGCGAACAGTTCAGGCCATCTCCAGTTTTCTCCCAGCAGACAGTTTTTTTTATCTTATCTAAAAATAACTTTTTCAGCACCTGGCAATTGAAACAGGATTAAAAAGTAGGTAAAAAATGAATATCAAACTTATTTTGAGTATTTTCTCACGTGGTGGTAACTTTAAAGGTAGTGCAGTGCTACTTGAATGTCTAATTATTGCTGGGATTAAATTAGGCTCATGGTATGTTTTATCTGGGCATGGTATGTTTTTACCATGGCATAGGAAAGCCTTTGGATCCTCCTCAAGGCTTCCCTATTCTCCTTATCCTCACTGTTTCAGTGCTAGGGCCCTTTGAAGCCTGTCTACAAGGGCTTGTTGATGGAGCTCGACCACATTGCCCAGGTGCAGCTGGCTAATGGCTTGATTGTGAACTGTTTAATGGCTCTGCCTCTGACACAGCAATCCTAGTTCGGCTGGCACACCAGTAATAATAATCAAGCAGTTTTATTGTATGCACAACATGACAATTGTTTCGGGGCCACGGCGGGTCCCCTTCATCAGATAAAGTGCAGACATACGTATGTCTGCATTTTATCTGATGAAGGGGACCCGCCGTGGCCCCAAAACAATTGTCATGTTGTGCATACAATAAAACTGCTTGATTATTATTACTGGTGTGCCAGCCGAACTAGGATTGCTGTTATTGGATCGATGTTGCTTCTGCATCAAGGCTGAGCACCCAACATCCACGGCAAGGTGTGCCTATCCACAACTAGATACTGCTGCCTCTGACACAGGATACCAGGGTTTGAATCTCAGCTCTTTCTGTTCAGTAAGCCAGCACCTATTCAGTAAGGAGTTCTTGGGCAAGACTCTCTAACACTGCTACTACCTACAGTATAGGGCATGCCCTAGGGGCTGCAGCTCTGGTGCTTTGAGTTTTCCAGGATAAAAGCACAATATAAATGTTCTACATCTTGTATAATGTGTGTGCAGTTAGTACCATGAAACCAAATGGGCTTAGCTTCTTCCACCAAACCTGAGTGGTGGCTGCTGGCTACTGCACAGGTGTGAACCATCCTGTGCCTGCACAGTGGAGACGCGTTCTCATACAAGAGTGCAGCTGTGGACTTTGGGGATTCCAGTCAGTGATGAGCAAAAATGCCAATATTCCTTTTGTGTTATTTTCGGGTTTCGGTATTTTGTGTTTTGTGTTTTTCAAAAAGTGAAAATACACTTGAATAATTTAGCGTTTTATCTCTTAAAAACTAAAACATCTAGTTTAGCGTTTTTTTGCTTTGATTTTTTTACTTTCTGTAAGGCCTAATATGGGGAGAGAAAAAAACTACTTCCTATAAATTTTCACGTTTTCGCACAAAGCACATTTCGAATATGGCGGTTATTTTCTAAAATAGCTATTTGGTCAAAAGTTTTTTAAATTCACTAGTTAGGGGAAAACGCTAAAAATGTATTGTATTTTCACAGACGAAAATGGCATTTTTGATGCGAAAATTACTTCGGTGAAAATTTGCAAGCAACACTGGTCCCAGTGTTTTAAGAGTGAGATGGAGTGGGACAGAGGAAGACTCTGGGACAGGTTTGCTTTACAAGAAAACCAATACCTAGAGCAAAATAGGGTCTGTTATCTTGCTGCTTGTCATCTATATCATTATAAGTAGCTGACAGATGCCTGAAACTCAGCTTGGAAAAAAGGAACTACCAGTAATCATCTTACACGCTTAACCTTCAACACCTGGCCTTGACATCTCTGGCCTTGATCTGTTAATCACACATTCACTTCACCCCATATTTTTTGGTGTAACCTTGTTACCAAACTCCTAGTACACATTCACATTATACGGTTGTGTCATTAAAATCCAATAAAATTGTTGGGTGCAGACAGCAAGCTCCAGGGAGGGACTGCTATTGACATGACTACCGTATATACTCAAATATATAACGTATATATTCAACCCTCTGAAGCTGGAATTTTTTTTATTGACTCAAGTATAGGTTAAGTCTATCCAGCAAAGTTAGGTACAGATTACAAAGGGTCATTAAGTCTGCGGAAAGGATCATCGGTACTCCCCTTCCACCACTCGACCTCCTCTACTTCTCCAGACTGCGCTCTAGGGCCGCCAGGATAGCAAGAGACCCCACTCACCCTGGCAACTGCTACTTCAATCTTCTCCCCCTAGGCCGTCGCTACAGGTCCTTACTCACCAGGACCACTAGACACAGAAACACCTTCTTCCCCCAAGCTATTGATCTCCTCAACCTTCCCTCCCAATCACACTCCCTTGCTCCAGCGTTCACACCTGGGTAGACACCCGCCGACGGTACATCTCCTTAGGCGGTCTCGACCTACTATGCTGCTATTAACCTACGATGCACTCTATCGTCTTCCTGTACTACTATTGCATGTATGTTAGCCAACATTACTGTATATCTTGTCTTGTGTACTACTTGAGCTTATCCGTGCTAAAAACAATTCCATGTACAAACCCTTGTACTTGGCCATTAAACTTGATTCTGATTCTGATTCTGAAGTTAATGGCTGCACTTGTGGTTCAGGAGGGGTTAATGACTGCACTGCATACAGTATTGCGGCCATTAACCCCCCTATCCATTAAGTGCAGCCAATACCTCCTCCAGGCCCCCAAGTGCTGCAACTATTCACTCCTTTTTATGGGAGCACTTGGCACATGTCACGTGGCAAGTGCCACGTGGCAAGTGACATGTGGCAAGTGCAAAGTGACACATGGCAAGTGACACGTGATACGTGCCAAGTGACACGTGCCAAGTGCCACATGACACGTGCTAAGTGCCAATTGCAATGTGCCACGTCCGGCATGCTCCTGGCACACATTACACCTGCTGCTGCTGCATTGCCCTACTCCTGCTGCCTGTGCAGCTCCCAACGCCAGGCCAGGGTGCCACAGGCCACTGATACCACCTATATTTAACCCTAAACACAATTGCTGCGTAATTTTTTAGAGGTGTCTTGGCTGAAAACTGTCATGTCCCAGTTGTGCGGTTGGACTTTGGACACAATGTAGGCTGCACGACTACTGTTAGGAATCTAGGCCTAATGTTAATTGACAGCCATTTTTTTTTTGGGGGGGGGGGGAGTTTAAGTCCCCACATCATCAATTAGATTTCCACTTTACAAAATAATGATGCTCCATGCCTCATATACCCGAAAAAAAACATTTTAAAGCAATTTAAAGGCCATTTCCGGTTTTCTATCCGGATATCCGTATCCGCCGGATACTAGGGTCGGATATCCGATTCGGATCGGAAAATTTTGAAATTTTGAACTTGGGTATCCGACCCGGATCGGATATCTGGGTATCCGGATCCGAATCGGATCCGGATTTTGAAAAGGGGTATCCGAGCCGCACTAGTGGTTAGTAATTGTGAAATTGGTAGTGACAAATGACAAACCAGGTCCATTTGTAACATGTGCCTTATTCATCTTACTGGTGTTGCTGTAGCCAAAACAGCAGCACAGGAACTAAAAAAAAAAAACTTGAAAAACAACATATCAGTTGCCTGGCTGTGCGAAAAAAAAAAAAGTCAGGGAATTGAGGATGGATGAAATATCCAGCCATACCTTTCCTACTATTTGTTCTGTGTTATATAAGAGAGAACAGAGGCGCCAAAAGGATAAAAGGGGTTTTAAAGGAGCTTAAAAGCCAAAACTTGGTAATTAGAGGAGGCAGTGGTGGACTTACCCCCTCCAAGCAGACACAACACGACTGTACATTCAGTCTATTTATTAACGAACTCCAGATCAAACAAAGCAACGCGTTTCACGGGTCAGCGCCCGCTTCCTCAGGCAATAGAAAAAGGAGTTACAGCTGCAAATGACAGAGATCAGAGGGTATATTGTTTCTGCTATAATACATCCTACATTTAAAACTTCAATCATTGAGTGACAAACATGTGCAAAATAATATAGTACATTGACAGTAAAGGTACAGTATTTTGTATTATAGAATTGTTATGTTGGTGGGCTGTGTTGGTGGGGGGGGGGGGGGGGGTTAAAGAATTTGGTAGAGATAGAGAGAGAGGGAGGGGAGGGGGGGAGAACCACACAGGGGTGGGGGTTGGGAGAAACCTAGGGGGGGGGGGGGACCAAGGGAAGGGTGTGTGTCAGGAGGAGGGAGGCGGGGGGGGGAAAGAGGGGGGAAAAAGAAAAGGAAGGGGTTTGTCTATTGTGGCCATGGGACGTGCAAGTTACAGAGCAAGTAGCATCAGAGGTGACTGTAGGTCAAAGATAGTAAAAAGAGTGTGAATAGCAGCAAAACAAGCAAAACAGTGGCAGCAAAACCGACATACCCCAGTATGGGGTTAGAAGATATGGATGGCAGCAGTAAATACAAGATGTAAGTGGATAAACCCACCAGGACTTACCATCTAGCAAAACAAACGACACTCAGCGCCTCTGCAATGGCAGAGAGTGTCTGAGCATGCTAAATAGTGTGCAGGATGTGACATCAATTAGAGAGAGGAAGTGCATCATCAGTGGGCGGAGCCTGCAAGGACTTACCCTTTTAAAGAGGAGTCAGGCCGCCATCTTGGAAGAGGCATGCCTGGTCCTCAGTACTGATGGGCCGCCATGTTGGAGGTGGCCCAGATACACAGCAGTAACTTCAACATTTGCCAAAAAGATATATAAAAAAAGGGCATAATAAATAGCAGAGATTAACCAGGTCTTGATAAAAAGCATACACATAAATATACATACAACATATAGCTTATAATAGTAAAAGAACAAAGCAAAAGGTCCATGTCACATTTGTATTAAAAGAAAAGTGGTCTGATGTTGGTTGAAAATTCACTATTAAACTTATGGTAGATCCATGGTATGCTTAAATTTTTTTTTTTTTTGGGAACATTGCCGGATGTAATTTGGGGGGGGGGGGGGGGGGTTCTGTTTTCAACATAGATTAACATTGTCTTAATTTTATAAGTCCAACAATCAAAGCAGCATATAGCCAACAGTATTAAAAAGTGTGGAATAAAACGTTAATGAAAAGTAGGTATGACGTTTTGGTTAAAAAAACACTATTGTACTTATGGTAGAACAACGGTATGCTGAAGTGTCGTTGAAGTTGGCAGATATGATTTTCGGGGAGGGGGGGGGGAGAAGAGAAAGGGAGAGGGTTTGGGGTTGGGGGAGTTTTTTCTGTTTACAACATAGATTAGCAGGTGTGAAATAAAACTTTTATGAAAAATAGGTCTGAAGTTTGGTTAAAAAACACACTATTGTACTTATGGTAGATCAACGGTAAGCTGAAGTATTATTAAAGTTGCCAGATATGATTTTCGGAGGGGGGGATGAAAAGGGGGAGGGAGTGAAAAAGGGGTTGATGGGTGTTTTTAACCAGAAATGTTTGTAACCAGTCGTTCAGACAAAATTTAAGAAATAACATTAACATAAACATAAAACTGGTACAACATAAAATTCTTATTTGCAATCTGCATAAAAGTAAGGATAAAAAATCATAATACTATAAAATTATAAAAAGAGAGGACTAATTAAAAATCAACGGAACAAAAGGGATGCATCATATGAAATTAGAGAATTTAGTATATTTTTTCCAGGACCTCGTTCAGACCCCCTGGGACCAGTGTCCTCAGGGTCTGGATCCAGTACATTTCGAGCTTTTTCAATTTTTCGAATGCCGCTGGTTCGTTATCGTAGGTACTGTCGATAAGGGTGACGGAAAGTGTTTCAGGATTATTTTGGTGAGCTTGGTGAAAGT
This sequence comes from Hyperolius riggenbachi, assembly GCF_040937935.1. Classification (NCBI taxonomy): domain Eukaryota; kingdom Metazoa; phylum Chordata; class Amphibia; order Anura; family Hyperoliidae; genus Hyperolius; species Hyperolius riggenbachi. The sequence goes on along the minus strand of NC_090653.1, from coordinate 203,958,978 downwards.
GCCGTGAAACGCTGTGCATAGGGAATTTATTCAGAATGTTTCTTCTATGCTGGCCAATTCGGCTCCGGGCTTCTTGTGTGGTTCTACCCACATACTGAAGATGGCAGGGACATGAAATGACATAGATAACGAATCGGGACTGGCAGGACAGATGTTTTTTGATATTGTATTGGATGTTGGTAACGGTGGACGTAAAGGTGGTAACATTGGCTACAAAGGTGCAGGCTAGGCATCTGGAACGTTGGCAGGGTCGTGAACCAGGTGTCAAAGGAACTGAACTGTGTGTAAGTTCAGTCTTGGGGCAGCGAAGTTTACTGGGGGCTAGTAAATTACGGAGACTGGGGGCTCTGCGATAGGTGATAAGTGGCTTGGTGGGGAGGAGGGGTCTCAAGAATGGGTCCTGGAGTAGAATTTCCCAACGCTTGTTCATTATTTTCCTAATAGTTTGGTGTTCTCTACAATATTAAGTGATGAATCTGGGGGGTGGGTTATTGCTTTCTGCGGTTGATGATTTGGGGTTGTATGGTAGTTGTGCTTTATGACGTGCGTCCCGGATAAGTTTTTTTGGGTATTTCCTCGCGTTTGTAACATGTGCCTTATTCATCTTACTGGTGTTGCTGTAGCCAAAACAGCAGCACAGGAACTAAAAAAAAAAACTTGCAAAACAACATATCAGTTGCCTGGCTGTGCGAAAAAAAAAAAAGTCAGGGAATTGAGGATGGATGAAATATCCAGCCATACCTTTCCTACTATTTGTTCTGTGTTGTACATTGTCTGCCTTATGTTTAAAAGAAATGGCAAACCCTGTGTTGTGGGGTGCTTTCAATAAATTGTGGCTGTGTCAGTCCTCATCTCCTTTATTGACTGGCTGCTGCAAAGGTTGGGCAGATGAAAAGGAAGCTTTTGAGCGCATGCAAAGGACCACTGGGAGACTGCTGAATGTCACAATGCTGTATATGTGAACCTGAAATTCAGCAGACAGCCTCAAGCAAATCTGTAAGATCTGGCCCAATCTGGGTTAAAATGAATGCTCACCTCTAATAACTACCATAAATAAGTTTTTGTAGACTATTCTCTTTTGAACTAAATTGGGATTTAAAAGATTATTCTGTGTACTCTGCATTATTTCCAACCCTATTTAAAACTAATGTGCTGGTTTGTATACTTGCCCATACCATAAACCCCAGGCCTCATAAATCAAGCCTCAAGCGCTGCTGCAGGCTGATGGAATTTTGCTGATTTCATTTATCAAGAGAGACCGTTTGTCAGTCATGAAGGCAAATATAGCCCTCCTAGCTCCACGGATAGCACGGCTGTCACAATGATTCACATCAGAGTGCTAACTGTAAGTTCTGAATAATAGCAGCTACAGCAGATAACAGTTTTCTCTCTACTCATTCACATCACTTATTGTTTGGAGTTTTGAGACAAGAATCTTATGCCTTTCTACACATTCTATTTTTATTACATTTTGGATTTTAACTTACAGCTGTGCGGGCCATAAGCGTTAGTGTGTATCGATAAGAAAAAGAAGAGTAAAACAAAGTGCTGGTAAACAAAGATGTCTATCTCATAGCAAAAGAGCTAACATAAAGGGAATATCAAGTATTACGGTAAGTGTCTACTCCATTCAAGAAGAAAACAGGTAGATGGATATATTGTCAGTGTCTTCAGTCTGCTAGTAGTACACGTTCTCACTTATCTGAACATTTATCTTGTTACTATATCTAATTTAAGGGTTGGAAACAAACTTGGCCAGCAGCAGCAGGCTATAATACCAAGAAGGAAATAATAATTGTCATGTATACAGGAGAGTAAGAAACACACAAAGAAATGGTAGAGGAAAAAGAGAAATGAATTGAAAGAGAATTTACAAGAAAAAGACATGTATATATATATATATATAAGCTGGAAGAAGACTGAGATGTTCGACGAGAAACTAACTATTTAAAATTTGAAAGAAACCTTTTTTTTTTGTGGTCTACTCTACACTGTGGAATAATTACTATGATTTATTTTTATAGAGTTTCTAGGAGTGTTTTGTAGGAGTGAGAGAGCGATAGCTTTTTTCTTGATCTCACTGCAAATTGAACCTTTCTTACTTGCTGTGAATTTTTGTGACAATGGCGTACTTTCCTGTTCAGTTTTGTCTTTCTTTTCTAGGAATTCACAGGCAATTGTGGGGGTAAAATCGTATCAAAGAAAATTGCCGCTTTGAATGGCAAAGCACCCATAAATGCTAGAATCACTCAATTTTCTAGATATGTTAAGGAGAACAGTGGAAGCAAAGGAGGACAAAACATTGTGTAGTTTTTGAAAAAAATGATTTTTAAAGTTATGATAGGAAAAATGTTTTCTTTCCCCCAGGGTGAGGGTGTTAAAATGTCACCCTCCATCCGAAAATGTTATTTGCAATGAGATATTTAGCCCCCCTCCCACCCCCCCCCCACCCCCAGTATAGCTAGCCAGCCATAGGTGCCCCAGTGTAGCTTAGTCAGCAATAGGTGGCCCAGTGTAGGTTAGCAAGCCATAAGTGCCCCCAGTATAGGTTAGCTAGCCATAGGTGTCCGCAGTATAGGTTATGCAGCCATAGGCGCCCCCCAGTATAGGTTAGGCAGCCATAGGAGTCTCCAGTAAAGGTTAGCCAGCCATAGGTTTACTCCAGTATAGGTAAGCCATCCTTAGGAGTCTTCAGTGTAGGTTAAGCAACCATAGGAGCCTTCAGAATATGTTAGGCAGCCATAGATGACTCTACTATAGGTTAGCCAGCCATAGGTCCTTCAGTATAGGTTAGGCAGCTATAGGTGCCTCCAGTATAGGTTAGCCAGCCATAGGTACCCCCAGGATAGGTTAACCATCCCTAGGTGCCTTTAGTATAGGTTAGTCTGCCATAGGTTGCCACAGGCCGTGTAGAGCAAGCAACAGGCTGTATAGAGCAGGAGGGAGGAGCAGCAGCTGCACATAGGACTTAGCCGCAGGGAGAGGGACCCAACCCCTCTCTCCCTCTCCTTGGGTCATCCTCCGTGCTCCCCCTCCATTGAAGGCAAGTGCAGCAGCAGAGGCGGAACAGAGTTAGCAATTACTCACCTTCTGGGCTCCAGGCACATCCATGTGTCCCCGGGCTGCTCTCTTTCTCTCTGAACATTGTTGCTGGAAGTAGTAGTTACACTACTTGGACATACCTGAAGGTGAGTAATTGTTAACTCCCCACCGCCATTGCCGCATTTGCCTTTAATGGAAGGGGGAGCACAGAGGGTGATCCAAGGAGAGGGAGGGAGGAGTCAGAACCCTTTCCCTACAGCTGAGTCCTACGTGGAGCTCCTGCTCCCCCCTCCTTTACTGCGTCCCCCTACCTCACAGCGTCCCAGAAGGCCCCTCGGGCTGCACAGCCATACAAACAGGCTGTATCTATCAGTAGTGATGAACCTTTACATATACAGTATCAACAGAAAGAGCAGTGCATTTTCTACGGGGATTTCTAGTAACTCGGTGGAAGTGCCAACACTTTGGCTAGGGACCGCTGTGCAGCTTAAATACTGCTGCATAAGGATCCCTGGCAAGTGGCAAATATACCTATTGTTTCCATTGTTGAAATTAAAAAAAAATGCTGACTGGTATAGCTAGAATGCAGAGCCCAGACTCCATGATGTGGGGGAGCTCTGGAAAAGAGGGGTGGCAAAGGGAGGGGTACATTCCCACCTCTGTCACCAAGGATGAGGGGGGTAACTACCCCCATGCCTGTGGATGTAGGCCCTGAGGGGGTTCACGGTGGGATCTTGGGGTCCCCTTTAACAAGGTGGACCCCAGAGTCCTGCCCCCCAGGTTAAATGGTTGTAGGGGTACTAAAGTACCTTTCCCATTTCCACAAAAAGAAGTAAAAAAAATAAATAAATAATGATGAAAAATGAAAAAGTCCTAAATATCCTCTTTAAATTTGTCTTTAACGATTTTATACAAGACAGTAAAACAATAAACTTTACATAACGTTGGCAGTAAAAGTGTTAAATGTCACCATGTAGTGGCACCGTGCAAAATCACATGACTAATTCTCAATTAACCTGAAGTACTTTGGTTAATCCCACGCCAATATACTGGGATTTGTCCTCTGCCAGTATCCTCTAGTTACCTTGATTGAAGATCCCCACTCAGCGAAGGTCAGCAGCCAATGCCGGCACTTGCTATACTAAAATACCGTATTTTTCACCAAAAAATGGGGTGAAAAAGTCCCTGCGTCTTATACGGCAAAGGCAGGGAATCCCTGACTTATGATGAATGCCCGCCGATACGAACCGTGACCCGCCGTCATCGGGGATTCCCTGCCTGTGTGTTCTGCTGTGGCCTTCTAATCCCCCCACTGCTGCCGCTTGCCTCTACCCCCTTGTCCTGGTGTGGTCAGGTCCCCCGCACGAGCAGCGGCAGCAGCTTACCTCCTCCATCTTGCCCGCGGCGATTGAAGAATTCCGGCTTCTGTGGGCGGCTTCCTCTAGTGTCGGCCTGTAATGACACGTCATTGATGACAAGGGGGTAGAGGCAAGTGGCAGCAGCGGGGGAGGGGGGGGATAAGATGGCCACAGCGGGACACACATGGAGAAGACCAGAGGTCACATGTTGGTGACAGTAGACACATGGGGGTGACAGCAGACACATGGGGTGACAGCAGACCATGAGGGCAGACAGCAGGACGCATGGAGGCAGACAGCAGGTAACTGGAGGCACACAGCAGGACACTGGGGGCAGAAAGCAGGACACTTGGGGGCAAACAGCAGGACACTTGGGGGCAAACAGCAGGACACTTGGGGCAGACCGCAGGATAATGGGGGCAGACAGCAGGACACTTGGGGGCAGACAGCAGGACACTGTAGTGAAGACAGAAGGACACTGGGGGCAGACAGCAGGACACTTGGGGGCAGACAGCAGGGCACTTGGGGGTGACAGCCGGACACATGGAGATGACAGGACACTTGGGGATGACAGGAGGACACTTGGGGATGACAGGAGGACACATGGGGGAGACATGGGGACATAGGAAGACACATTGGGACACAGGAGGACACCATTTGGGGTAGGTCATGTACAAGATGCACCTGAAATATGGACACACCAGGTTAAGGTTTTTGTTTTTTTTCCTTGGTTTTTGGCCTCTAAACCTTGGTGCATCTTATATTCCGGAGCGTCTTATACGGCGAAAAATATGGTGTATAGCAAGTAATTTATACTAAAGTATAGTAAGCCACCAAAAAAAAAAGCATCTTTAAAAGTGCCTCTAGGAGTTCCCATTGGTCCTTTAAAAGTAAGTGGGAATCCTCCCTGACAGGGATAGTCGGAAATGCCAATTTACAATTCTATGGAAATTCAGATTTCTGCCGTTGCTAATTACTGGTTCTGCAAATTTATGATTTCCATTTTCCAATTTCCATGGAGTTTTTTTATGGTCATTTTTTTGCATTCTCTAATGCTATAGAGTTCTGTGATTGGGCTAAAATTATCTAGTTGCGGTAATGCGCTATTTCCCTCAGAGATCCGATTTCCAATACGGGGAGGAGGATTCCCATTAGTCTGTTAAGGAACCAATGGGAAGCCTCAGCGGTACTTTCAAAGATGCCCTGCTGGGGCTTGCGATAAATTACTTGCTATATACTTGTGTATAGAAAGCCTTGGTCCTATGCCATTGGCACCCATGCTCACCCCCCCCCCCCATCTGAAACAGATAGCACCCAGCTCCACCAGCACCCATTTCTGAAATGTAACCCTTTGTGGAAATAGGTAACAAACAAATACTTAGGGGATCTAGGACAATTTAGGGGATGTACAGATTCCATACTGATTTACTGTATATCTGTTATTCCCATTGTCTTCTCAAATAGAACAGGTGGGAAAAAAGGTAAAGAGCCTATGTTCAGCCTTGGAACAAGAACATTTTGTCAACCACTTCCCCTTTTTGCCAGCTACCGTAATGCTGAATAACATTGCTCAGTATGGTATAGGACAGGGCCAGGAATTTCAAAAGCTGACTAGAGATGCCCCGAACCTCCAATTTCGGTTCGCGAACTTCCGCGGAAGGTTCGGTTCGCGCAAACTTTCTCGAACCGCAATAGACTTTAATGGGGAGGTGAACTTTGAAAACTAGAAACACTTATGCTGGCCACAAAAGTGATGGAAAAGATGTTTCAAGGGGTCAAACATCTGAGTTTTTGCATGGATGAGAGGGATAGATGGCAAAAGTCCCAGGGAAAAATCTGGATTTGACGCAAAGCAGCGTTTTAAGGGCAGAAATCCCATTGCTAAATTGCAGGCCTAAAGTGCTTTAAAACATCTTGTATGTGTATACATCAATCAGGGAGTGTAATTAGAGTACTGCTTCACACTGACACACCAAATGCACTGTGTAACGCACCGCAAACAACTGTTTGCGTAGTGACGGCCATGCTGGACTGGTTAGCACCGCGGCGAGAGTGCAGGCCGTGGCGGTTTTCAAGCCCATATGGTCGCCGGGCTATGGTAGCTCAATGATAGAACAACAGTGACTGTCCAGCTGTTCAAATTTGGTCTCTCCACAATGAAGCAACGACCTTATTATCTTCTTGTATGTAGGCATAGGTAGGTGCCCCAGTATAGGTAAGTAGGCATAGGTAGGTGTCCCAGTATAGGTAGATAGGCATAGGTAGGTGCCCCAGTAGTTAGCTAGGCATAGGTAGGTGCCCCAGTAGTTAGCTAGGCAAAGGTAGAAGTCCCAGTATAGGTAGGTAGGCATAGGTAGGTGTCCCAGTATAGGTAGATAGGCATAGGTAGGTGCCCCAGTAGTTAGCTAGGCATAGGTAGAAGTCCCAGTATAGGTAGGTAGGCATAGGTAGGTGTCCCAGTATAGGTAGATAGGCATAGGTAGGTGCCCCAGTAGTTAGCTAGGCATAGGTAGGAGTCCCAGTATAGGTAGGTAGGCATAGGTAGGTGCCCCAGTAGTTAGCTAGGCATAGGTAGAAGGCCCAGTATAGGTAGGTAGGCATAAGTAGGTGCCCCAGTAGTAAGCTAGGCATAGGTAAAAGTCCCGGTATAGGTAGGTAGGCATAGGTAGGTGTCCCAGTATGGGTAGATAGGCATAGGTAGGTGCCCCAGTAGTTAGCTAGGCATAGGTAGGAGACCCAGTATAGGTAGGTAGACATAAGTAGGTGCTCTAGTATAGGTAGGTAGGTAGGCATAGGTAGGTGTCCCCATATAGGTAAGTAGGTGCCCCAGTAGTTAGGTAGGCATAGGTAGGTGGCCCAGTATAGATAGTTAGGCAGGGCCTGGCTGGCACAGTAATAGCAATTACCAAGGTCCAGCTGCAACAGATAGGACTGTATAATGCAGTGTCAGTGGGCAACACCAAAAAAAAAACACATCTGGAGAACATTAAGGGCTTGATTCACAAAGCGGTGCTAACTGTTAGCACGCCTGTGAAAACCCCCTTAGCATGTCTAAATGAGCTTTTCGCGCATAAAACTTTACGCGCGCACTGCACAGAGCGCAGGGCGCTTCGCGCGAAGTGCCCATTAAAGCCTATGGGACTTAGCACGTGCATAGTACTTTGTGTGCGATCTGATTGAGAAATCTGGTGCTAACCTACTTAGCACCCTGGTTAGCACGTCTAAAGACTTTAGACGTGCTAAGTAGGTTAGCACCGCTTTGTGAATCAAGCCCTAGCTCTCAAAAGAGCTGTTGAGGGGTGCTATTTTAGCAATAACAATCAGCCAGGAGCAAGCTAACAAGCCTACAAGAGCCTAACTAATCGAGTTAAGGTAGTTACTAATTAAGGTAATCGAGTGGTGGCCGGGGAGGGAAGGGGGTACAAAACAGGTTGGCTTCCTATACTGGTGGAACCTACCTGGCTAACCTATACTGGGGGCAGCTATACCAAGCTAATCTATTTTGGGGCACCTATACCTAGTTAACCTATACTGGGTGCACCTATGCCTGGCTACCTATACTGGGGTCACGTATATCTGGCTTCCTATACAGGGGGCACCTATACCTGGCTTCCTATACTAGCTACCTACCTATACTGATGGTGTTTGTATTTTCTATAACTAGCAGTGCAAATTGCTGGGTGCTGTGTGATCATTCCAAATTGGGGCTGGGTGGGGGGAGGTGTATCCTTACAAGTTTGCTTTAGGCATGCCCAGTGGGGAACAGAAGTGGGGAAACTGGCTGCCTAGCTAGGGAAGCAATTGCTGGAGGAGGAGGAAGCAGTGGGCATGCCTGCAACTCCTTCCAGAGGGCTACAGTGGGGACTAACTAATACATTCTGAAACCACATGGCTACCTGATTTTAATATTTGGGGGCTCAAGGTCTGTTACCATGGTGGCCTACACACTGGACTGAGATTTTCCGATATGCTTGATTACACTTCCAATAAAAAACACAAGCCAACACTGCGCTTAAGAGATAATGTTTCTGGATGGCTGTCTTATTACCAGATATGTCACAATTTTAGCATTGTGGCTAGTGCATGCACTAACTGGCAACAAAACAGCCAGTCAGAGACTTTATTTTCCTTACAAAGCCCACCACTAGAACTGATGGAGATAAGTGAGCCCGAATCTTCATATGGTATATAGGGAGGTTGGTAATCTCATGCCCAACTTCAAACTTGAAGGACACGGGTATATATAAATCTCTGTCATTTTCATGGCATTATCAGACTTTGATGGCCCTACCAGAACCTCAAACTCTTGGTAGAATAGAGTAAAGAATAATCTCTGTTAGCAATTAGAATTGAGAAAGAGAGAGGTTTGGAGACGGGCATGAGATTACCAACTGCACTTAAACAAACCTTGATTAGATATATTCTAAATGCACATTATACAAGCAATGTATACATTTTGTGTATGAGAGTTGTGTAACACTTTGCATGTGCTGCTTACGTACTGTAAAGTTTATTGAGTCAGGACCTATGTTGTAAGTAGTAGCCATCTTTGATGGTAGCAGAATGCATACAAGAATCTTAAATCCCATGTAGACTTGCGCCATAAATTGACTGAAGCAACGATTCTTGATAATTTTGAGTGCCTTTTTAAACTATGTATGGATGTTCTCCAACTGCTAGATAATGATTGGGCAAGCTAGAAAACCATGCCCAATTGCTTTTGTTATTACCCACGAAGGCATTGGCAGATCACTTTCACTATCCATCCCCGTCCATTGCACAGAACACACTTCTCTGGAGATAGAAAAGCAGTGAATAATTATAATGGACACGGCTGCCCAAAGTGATCACAAATGTTAACTTTGGGCAGCCTTGGTTAAAAGTATGTTCTGTCCTTTAGGAAATATAAATCTTGTATATGGAACATTATCCATTAGTTATAAGAACATAAATCTTAAGGATCATCAATAGTAATGAAAGCTGCTACTTTTTTTTTAAGAGAGGCAAGCAGGTTCATTGGTGACCAAGGAGGGAAAAAGTCGGCAGACTCGACATGGAAAAGTCTTTGCTGAACAAGCCAATTTCTGCTAGCTGGTAAGTTAAACTACCTACGCTGTCAATACATGTAATGCATGCAATATGGAAACTTTCACTCTTTTGTTGTTTTTGCCTTTCCAAGCTGCATCATTTGGTTTTATTAACATTTACACTTCCTGTTTCTTATGAGAGAATATAATTTCAATGTGCTGCCCAGTCAAGAGTGGAAAGCGTATTTCACTGTAACAGAGAATTTCTGTGTAGTTCCAAGAAAAGGTATTTCAGTTTAGTTTACTTGCCCTGTTACCTACACAAAATCGTGACGGGTCTGTTTCCTCTTAATGGTCTCATTATTTTCTTGCTAACTTTCTTATTTTCACACAAAGTCTGTGTGTATTTTGCTTGCTCATTTGGAGAACAAAAGATTTGTGGTATCATAAATTTGAAAACTTGCATATCCGGCAGTCACCCAGAAATGACTGATATATAGAGAATGTCAGTCTTTTGAGGTTTTTAGTGTAAGTGGGGGTTATCCTAGTGTTGGTGGTGGGCTTATAAACACCTGATCTGCATGTATTAAAGTTACTGATTTCATTTCTCATTTACTATATGCGATAAACTGTAGGTGGCATTTAGATGTGTCTATACTGAATGTGCTGCCTAGAAAAATAGCAAACATTGTTCTACCCTGCATTAGGTCATCAATGGTACTGATATGGGCTTACAAACATTGGGGTAGTTATATGCTTTGGAAAATCTGTCATACATATAACTTATAATTATAAAGAGAATAATGTTCAGTGATATGCATAGGATTTTTACCAAATGCAAAGTAAAGATAATCTCCAAAACACTTTCATTAAAGGTTTGTATACACCTTTGACTGATGTTGCTCATCGGAGATCGGGGGTGATGGAGCAGCGTGCACAATGGAGTTGGCCTTCATTCGGCAAGTTGTTCCGCTGGGTGGATTGCTTGCGTAGTGGCAGAAGGGGAGTGGATGCTGCTGTACACATGCATAATTATTGGCTGAGGTATCGCTATCAGCCGCCCCAGGTGACTCAGATCATGCATGTGTACACACCTTAAAGTGAACCTCCGGACTAAAAATCTACTCAGCAGAACTGAAAAGGCTTGGTGTTTCTTTAACAGTTTCACAGCATCAGAACTTTGTTTTTCTTACCAAAGCGTCATTTTTAGCTGCATTTTTAGCTAAGCGCCACCCATCAAAGAAAACTGCCCAGGCTTTTTTTCCCTGATGCTGTGCAAAGCATGATGGGATTTCCTATGTTGTTATTCACGTTGCCTAGCAACTGGGAGGGGTGATCAGCACACAGGACAGTTGGAACTGTGTCTCATGCTCCCTGTCACCTCCTTTCAACCAAAAAGATGGCTACCCTCATGAAATCAAACATTTGCCTGTTCTTTTAAAACAGGGTGGGTAAGAGATTATATTACCTATCTTTTTTAGTTAACATAACTAATGTAACTTAATGACAGTATGTTTGTTTAGGCTGAAGTTCCTCTTTAAGTCTGGCAAATTACTTAATTCTAAGTATAGTTTAACAGTAGAAACAGTAGTAAGTTATTAATTATGAATAATAATTATGCATAGAAAAATAAGCCCAAATTGCCATTTTTGATATCTATGGTCACTGACTTAGTATCCATATTGAATGAACTTCCCGTTTTTATGTCCTATGCTGTTGTAGTAGCCTTTCAGAGTGCCAAACAACTCACCATATTTTTTTCCTTATTGATTTTAGAGATATTCAGATTATGGCTGTACTGGGGAAGCATCTAATGACGTGGGTGGGAGGAGCTACCATTAATTCATATGAACCTGCTCCCTAAACCCACGAACGCGCTGGCAAGTGCAAGATGCATGAAGAGTTGATACGCCAAACACGCTACCCCTGTATTGTAGCCTTTGGAGCAGTGAGACAGACTTCAAGGAATGCGTGGATGCACACCCAGTGAAGTATATATCCCCGTGCAGAGCCAGTGTCACACCAAGCATGTAGAAAGTTGAATATATCAGTGGAGTAACAGCGGGACCACCTCAATGAGGAGCAATCCACTACTGAGACAGATTATGGACATGAAAATCAAGTCTAGAGGACAATAAGCACCAGCGGCTGCTGCATTTCACCAAAAACTGCAAGCACCTTTATTGCTTGAATGTACACACTGCAGTGAATATTTGAACTTGTTAGACTTCAGGTTCAGGAGCAAGATGCGATGCCTTGCAGCGGTAGAACCGCTTTCTGAATATTAATTGCATGCAAAAGTCACAGACTTATTCAATCCCCATTAGGGGGAGGCAGCTGCTGTGTGAATGTTGTAGTGGTGAGAGAGGTTTCTACAAAGGGGATTTAGGAGAGCTGGCCTGCACCCAGTCTACCAAGGCACAATTAGGGATGAGCGTAATGACCTAATTACGAATTTCCGAAATTTCGCGAAATTACTACAATTACGATTTTAGCAGTAATCGAAATTTCGTAATTTTCGCAAATTACGCAAATTTTCGTAATTACGATTACGAAATTTAGTATTTTAAAGTTTGCAAAGGTTTCTATCCCTCTAGATGCCTTCGTAATCGAAATTTCACTCCCGTAATGACGAATTTCGTGTCTCCAACCGAAATTTTACTGTTTCAGGTTTGTAAGGGTTTCTATCCCTCTAGATGCCTAAAATGAATAGCACAGCCAGCCAGCCAGCCAGTCCTCCTCCTCCTCCTCCTCCTCCTCCTCCTCCCTCTCCTCCTCCTCCTCCTCCTCCTCCTCACTCCTCTCTCTCTCTCTCTCTCTCTCTCTCTCTCTCTCTTCTCTCTCTCTCTCTCCTCTCTCTCTCTCTCTCTCTCTCTCTCTCTCTCTCTCTCTCTCTCTCTCTCTCTCCTCTCTCTCTCTCTCTCTCTCTCTCTCTCTCTCTCTCTCTCTCTCTCTCTCTCCTCTCTCTCTCTCTCTCTCTCTCTCCAGAGATTTGTAGTATTTCAAAACCATACTCACATTCATGACATGTCCAGGGGATCAAACCCAGGCCAACCACATGGAAGACAGCTATGCTCACCACCATACCACCAAACACACACTAAATAGACTGCTAACCTAAATCTTACTTGTAGACAGTCCTATGAGACACATGCTGGGTGCAGGGCTTTGTGATTGGACCATGCGATAGAGTGAGGTGCAAAAATGAAATCATGCCTAGCAGAGGATGGTTTCACAGTGCTAAATGCTAGGCTGGCTGTGGTGCAATTGGTTAGTGTGTCTGGCTGGTAACAGCAAGGTTACAGGTTCAATTCCAT